>NC_136069.1:1705351474-1705846474 GCF_964261635.1 Lissotriton helveticus | reverse complement strand
AATACCCTTTCACACTCACACATACCATTTCCATTCATGTATACCCCTTTATATTCAAACATACTGTTATATCCTGCCAATTTATTATATGTATCTCCCAGTTTACCTTTCTGCTAGCTGCTCAGTCATTGTGAGTGTTGACAGTGGAATGTTGGTATGACTGTGATGCTTGGAATGCTTTTATGCATAATGACCTTCTTGCAACTTGAAGTCTATAAAGAATTACTTAAAACACAACTCGGCTGCATCTGGTAAGGTACACATACCCCTTCACATTCATGCGCAACCCTTCACGTTCACACTCAGGGCTTAATATTCATGAGTACCCCTCTATATAACATCCAATTCAAAACTTCCCCTTCACATTCATTGATACTCCTTCCCATTCAGGAACACCCCATCACACTCCCACATGAACCCTTCAGATCTATTCTTATCTTCTGACAATCTTGCATGTCCTCTCACATTCATGTGTACACCTTCAGATTCATGCTCGCTGACTTACATTCACACTTTGTGCTTCGCTTGTAGGCATATCCCTTCACTTTCACACATACCCCTTGACATCCACACATACCCCTTCACGTTGATGCACACCCTTTCACATTCACACGTAGCACATCACATTCAAGCCTACCCCTCTACATTCATTCACTACCCTTCACATTAACTTATTTATTCACAATGACAAATAAACCATCACATTATGAAGCCGAAACAGGCCGAAACTAGCATGGTTATCTTGCATTTCCCGTAAGGTGGACATGGCCTGGCAGTACAGGGTAGACTGTTCCTATTGGAGCGGAATCAAGACATACATATGGCTAATCTGTTTCTACAGTAGGATAGTGACAAAAAGCAAGGGTCTGAAATGTGGCCCCAGTAATTACCAAATGCAGAGATGAATTCCTGCGTTCCACCCATCACCATCGCTTTTCCTCAACGCTGGTATTAGGTCGCTGCACCTTGTGTCTTTTAGCAAGAGCTCAATACCTGGTGATCGCATGGCAGGACCCAGCGTGCCGCAGAGCGGGGAGATGAGTTGTAGGGAGCTTGAGGTGAACGCCCTGCCCAGCTGTCATACGAGGGGGGTATCATCTGATCTGAGCTCCCAGTCACCAATCAGGGACAGGCGCTTCTACCCATGCATTAACCTTTTAAACCCTGCCACCAGCCTTACTGTCCCTGCTCTGAGGTTAGGACACCAGAGGCATGAAGGGAAAGGACACTGTCTTTCTGAGCACAATTTGTCTTATACAATTTGATCCGTTTGTCCTTCTCTAGTCCCTTCTGCGTCAAGTAGGAGACTACTTCATGCTTAGGGCCTAAGAGTGGGGGGAGACATCTGATGTCATGAGTCCCAAAGCATAGATAATGTCACTTCTTGTACAGCCGCCATTTTGGTGACTTGTTGTTCATATTTGAGTCTGGAACATCCCAAGGGAGGGTTTCTCTCTAGGGGTGGATTCCGAATGAGGCAGGTGGGATTTGGATTTCGGTGTTGAGAAAAGTCAGTGAAGGTTCAAGGCTCTGAGGGAATGGCGTATCGACTCCCGCCTGCAATTACTCATGAACATCTTCAGGCAAAGAGATGCTATTTCATTACTATGGTGACAAAATGGGGCACTCACAGGTTTTTAACATGTTATTATTGTCTATTCATACTGCTGTATTTCTCTATTCTAGGTGAAGGACTGTGCGTTGAAATGTGTACACCAGGAGAACCTTGTCCTGATGGTGGGACCTGCGTAAGCAATGGCTGTGGACATGTGTGCAAACCAAGTAAGTATTGACACATGATAGGAAATGGCCAACTTCAGAAGAGAAGGCTGGCAGCAAGTCTTGTGGTCCTCCCATGGTGTAACCCCTCCTCCCAAGGGTTGTGAGGGTCCCACCCTGGGCTGTGATGCTGCTTTGAGCCTTTGTCTGAAGCAATAAAGATTTAATGCACCAGTGTCTCCTACTAAAATGGAGGCATGTGATGTGATGGGATATTATGAGACTGATCACTGGACACACAGCGTTGGCTAAGATGATCAAACATGGTGTGTCAGTTGTACATATTTTGTTTATAGTGTGCATTAATATATAACTATGGTATAGTCTTATTTGTATATTTATTTTATTTGTTGTGTATATGAAGGGCAATATTACTATTTAGGTCAGGTGATGTTTGTTGGCAGTTTAAAGCAAACCAGACTACAGGTGCTGCTGAATTCAAAAGCACAGGAACACATAACTACATTAACCCTGGCCACAAGTCCTGGGAAATATAGCAATGGGACAAGTTATCATATTTAATTCACAATGATGTCAGAGACAGGGACATCCTAATATATATTATGAAATCAGCCACATTAAAATAAATAACATTTTAGCAGAATCCCAAAGAAATTTTTAAAGAAAATGTTTTGGTTTGCTTTACGATTATATAAATCATGTGTAGGTTTTTCAAAATGTCAATTGGTGGTATGCCTCAGAAACAGCTAAAGCCACACTGATCTTAAACAGATGTGTGGAAGTTGGTATCACACCCTTAAATTGTGTTTAGAGAGTAAACGAGGTATTCATTAGGAGGTGAAAGAGTTAATGTACGTAAGCAGCCCCCCGCGGGGCCTCTGGTGCACATCCAGAGGCTGCTCCCAATGGGCTGGGTTTAAAGCGCCCTGAAGCCAGCTTACACAAGTACAGCGTCATTACATCCAAGCAGCCGCCCTGCCAGGGCACAGGGGACACTTCCCTGATTCCTTTTGCCTCAAGTAGGGGGAAGGAAGGGAGTCCCTGCTCTAAATATAGAGGGGGGTCTCTCCACACCCCCTTGT
Source organism: Lissotriton helveticus (assembly GCF_964261635.1). NCBI lineage: Eukaryota > Metazoa > Chordata > Amphibia > Caudata > Salamandridae > Lissotriton > Lissotriton helveticus. Next base: position 1,705,843,652 of record NC_136069.1, on the reverse strand, counting down.
GTCCGCGGCATCTCAGTCTAATGAAAGGCTGACTGCACAGAAGGAAGTGTGGAGAAGGCACATGTAAGGCTGCAGTCCCAACCCTACCCCTGCGGAGACAAGGGTGGGAGTAGGTAATGCCTACAGATGCCCTCCGGCTCCACAGCCTCGAGGTCACCATTTATGGCTTTAGTGCCCCAAATATATCCCAGCTCCACACACCGAGTATCAGATCACATATCCGTCCGTTTCTAGGCGCGTGGTCAGTTCTGATAAACAGGGCTGCCCTGGACGGTGATCCCCTGAAATAGCAGGGTTAATGAAAGTGACATCACACACCCTTTGACATCAATGATATCACAGGAAGTGACATCACAAACCCTTTGACATCAGTGATAGCACAGGAAGTGACATCACACACCCTTTGAGATCAATGATATCAGAGGAAGTGACATCACACACCCTCTGACAACAATGATATCACAGGAAGTGACATCACACACCCTTTGAGATCAGTGATAGCACAGGAAGTGACATCACACACCCTTTGACATCCATGATGTAACAGGAAGTGACATCACTCACCCTTTGACAACAATGATATCACAGGAAGTGACATCACACACCCTTTGAGATCAGTGATAACACAGGAAGTGACATCACACCCCCTTTGAGAACAATGATATGACAGAAAGTGACATCACACACCCTTTGAGATCAATGATATAACAGGAAGTGACATCACACACCCTTTGACATCAATGATATCACAGGAAGTGACATCACACACCCTTTGACAACAATGATATGACAGGAAGTGACATCACACACCCTTTGAGATCAATGATATCACAGGAAGTGACATCACACACCCTTTGAGATCAATGATATCACAGGAAGTGACATCACACACCCTTTGAGATCAATATCACAGGAAGTGACATCACACACCCTTTGACGTCAATGATATCACAGGAAGTCACATTATATGACTTTGAATCCCAGAAAGTGATGCAACATGACCTTGAGCCTGATGACATCACAATAATTGATGCCACTCCCCTCAAGAACGAAATGATTACATTTTTCAGGCAACGCAGCAGCTAATTTGCGGCGCCGCACCGCCTAAAAGGGAGAGGGCATGAATGCCCCATATATAACATTATATGGTGCATTCCTGTCCTTTCCTTGCACGGGTGTGCTTTTGGCTGTCTAGCGCAGTGAAGGCTGCTTTGCATCATGCTGCAAGTGTGCCTGCTTTCTAAGCAGGATTGTTTTTGGGGCAGGAAGGGACACCTGATGCTTTTCCTCATGAATGCAGCACGCATAGTAAGAGAAATAAAAGTCAAGGAAAAATCAAGATATTTCTCCTCGTTACACCTCCCTTGTGAAGGCATCACATTTTGACATATTCCCGGTCTGACACTCATGGCAAATCTGGGACTGCGCCTACATTCATGGCGGATGTGACTCCACCCATGGAACGCCTCATGGGCAGAGTAATGGAAGCTGCGACTTCTGCGGTCTTGCGTTACTCCAGATTTACCGAGTGCCACAGGGACGTGCAAGGTGGCCATGCGTGGCTCAGTAAATCTGATTTTAGTTTTGCATTACTGTTGCGTTACTCCAGATTTACCGAGTGCCACAGGGACGTGCAAGGTGGCCATGCGTGGCTCGGTAAATCTTACTTTAGTTTTGCATTACTGTTGCGTTACATTGCGCGATGCAAGGGCAACTCAACACTTTGATAAATGTGGCACCTAATGTATGTATTTATAAATTTAAGGGACAGTTACATAAAACATAGTTAAGAAAATGGTCAACCCAACCAATTTAAATCAATATGCAACAATGCATTAAATATACCCTCCATTATTGGCATGATTTATCCTGTTTCATTGTTTACATAACGTGATTTATGATGTCTTGTAAGGAGGTGCCACACTTTTGAAGCATAGAGGGGACTGGGTATTTGAAGTATATCATTAGGTGTGTCCGTGACACAGTTTTAGAAATTCGTCGCCTTCACGCAAAGAGAAAAATCCTGAAATAAAAAAGCACACATCCACACACGCACATCCACACCTACGCACACATACACCACTCACACACACTCAAAACACACCCATGCGCACATACACATGTGATTTACTTCATTTCTTCCATGTTGAAGATGAGAGACACACGCATTTCAACCTAAGCAGTCTTAAGCACAAGATCTCACTCTGAACATAAATCCTGCATATACAAAAAATGGACACACAGTTAGGAGTCCTAACTTTACTACTACTAAATGCCTTCTGTTAATACCAAAAGTAGTAAGTTTAGGATTTTATCTCAGATTAGTTCTGTGAATTGGCCCCAATGCCTTTTTTATATGTTTTAAAAAACCAAAACATGAATAAAAGGCATTGTCATTTTCAATGCCAATAGTTCAAAAGCGTGTAAATGTGAGACCTATTACATTGCAAATGCTTGTTTTTTAAAGTATTATTTATGTGCAGGAAGGGGCACCTTCCTGCACATAAACAATCATGCATGGAATTTTGATGTTTTAATGTGCACTGCAACATGCAGCACATTTAAAAACAGCAAATACGAGGCGAATCAAAGCATGTCTCCTTGTTGCGCCATGTTAAAACCGGGTTTTTTTGGTCTTAATTTTGGCGCTGCCCTATATTTAGGCCACCCTTGTAAATATGGGGCAGCGTCAAAATCAATGGGTGTTCAAGTCAAGTCAAGTCAAGATTTGAATAGCGCACTACTCACCCGGAGGGTCTCAAGGTGCTTGAGGGGGGGGGGTTCGTTATTTATCAAATAGCCAAGTTTTGAGTTGTTTTCTGAAGGAGAGGTGGTTCTGTGTGAGGCGGAGGTGGGTGGGGAGAGAGTTCCAGGTTTTGGCCGCTAAGTAGGAGAAAGACCTTTCTCCCATGGAGGTTCCTCGGATGCGTGGAATCGCGGCGAGGGCTTGATTGGACGATCGTAGTTGGCGGGTGGGGGAGTAGAAGGTCAGGCGCGTGTTGAGGTATTTGGGTCCTAGGTCGTAGAGGGCTTTGTGCGTGTGGGTGAGGAGACGGAACGTTATTCTCTTGTTGACGGGGAGCCAATGAAGGTCTCTCAGGTGACCGGATATGTGGTTGTGGCGGGGTAAGTCTAGGATGAGTCTGGCAGAGGCGTTCTGAATGCGTTGGAGTTTTTTCTGTAATTTGGCTGTGGTTCCGGCGTAGAGGGTGTTTCCATAGTCCAGTCGGCTTGTGACAAGTGCTGAGGTTCCGTGATCATCGTTATGATGTTCTGGGCATGGTCGAATATGGGCAAGTTTGGTATCTATGAACCGTAAATAACGAGTTTAGTAAGTGTACGCGTTTTCGCTACACTACTTGGAAGGGTTCACCTTATTTACGCGTTTCTTCTTCTGAACCCTCGGGTTCCATTTTAGATACGGCACCCATTTTGTTTCTTGCCCTCACGTAGTCAGCGAGCAGGCAACTGTCCGCGCTATGACCCTTAGTTCCCAAGCCTTGCGGAAGATGCATATTCCTTTTGTGCGTCTTTTATGACGAGGGGATGACACTGCAAAGGCAGATGGCTCCGCTTGAGGGTAATCTTGCCGTGCCGGTCTATTGTTTCAGCCGCGCATGTGTTAGGATCGAATCCCTTGATCCTGTGATCATGCTTCCGATATTACCCTCACACTCTTTTTCTTTACTGTTGTCTGTCTTTCTTGCAGCTGTTCCTGTCTCTTTCTTTCGTTCGTTTACAACTAGAGTGGAATGTGCCTAATGGTGAGAAGATGTGCTTTTACAGTTGGGAGCCGGCAATGTTACTGAAATTATGTTCCGGGGTTCTGAAAACATGAAAGAAGTCCTTTTAAAGTTTACTGTGGGAACTGAGTTGTAACCTTTTGTTCGTGTGTTGTGCAATGACGAAAATGTGTATAAAAGGAACGATCCACATTTGCAATTTGAAGCAGACTCTCAGAACCTACACTCTGTTGTACTTCTTGTGACTTTTGCCTCCCTGCAGTAATAAACGCTGATCTTTGACGCCGAAGGAAGTGTCCCGTGTCTCTGTCATTTGTGCGCTGAACAGGTATCCCACGAAGGTTTCAGGTGTTGTTCCCTGGCACCGCTGGACCTTAGAAAAAGTCCAGTCCTTCGGTGCTTGGGTGACCGTCTTTCTTGTTTCAGTGGGGATCCATCGGAAGATCTTTTTGAGCATACGTAAGATGTTAAAGCATGAGGATGAGATGGCGTTGACTTGTCTGGTCATCGAGAGGGAGGAGTCTAGAATGAATCCTAGGTTGCGAGCATGGTCCATTGGTTTGGGCGCGCTGCCTAGGGTCGGTGGCCACCATGAGTTGTCCCATGCAGAGGGGGATGACCCTAGGATGAGGACTTCCGTCTTGCCTGAGTTCAGTTTTAAACGGCTGTTCTTCATCCATTCGGCAACGTCTTTCATCCCTTCGTGTAGGTTGGTTTTGGCGGTGTTTGGGTCTTTGGTGAGGGAGAGGAACAGCTGTGTGTCGTCAGCGTAGGAGATGATGTTGAGGTTGTGTTGGTGTGCGATGGATGCAAGGGGGCTCATGTAGACGTTGAAGAGGGTGGGGCTGAGCGATGATCCTTGTGGTACGCCGCAGATGACTTCGGTGGCCTCTGATCTGAAAGGGGGGAGGCGGACTCTCTGTGTTCTTCAGACGAGGAACGATATGATCCAATCCAATGCTTTTCCTTGTATCCCGACGTTGCTGAGGCGTTGTACAAGGGTGCTATGGCAGACCGTGTCAAATGCTGCGGAGAGGTCCAGGAGGATAAGGGCAGCTGTTTCCCCGTTGTCGAGTAGTGTTCTGATGTCGTCCGTGGCTGCGATGAGGGCGGTCTCGGTGCTGTGTTTGGCTCGGAAGCCGGACTGTGAGGGGTCGAGGGAGTCGTTGGACTCGAGGAAGGCGGCGAGCTGACTGTTGATGGCCTTCTCTATGACTTTGGCAGGGAAATGGAGGAGCGAGATGGGGCTGTAGTTCTTAAGTTCAGTGGGGTCTGCTGTAGGTTTCTTCAGGAGGGCACTGAGTTCAGCATGTTTCCAGCTTTCCGGGAAGGTAGCGGTATTAAGGGAGCAGTTGATGATATCCCGGAGTTGGGGTGCGATGATGGAGTCGGCCCTGTTGAAGATGTGGTGGGGGCATGGGTCGGTTGGTGATCCGGAGTGAATGGAGTTCATCAAGCGGATGGTGTCTTCGGTGCTGATCGGGTTCCAGGCGCAAAGGGTGGTGGTGGGGTGCTTCAGTTCGGTGGTGAGGGGAGTGGACTGGTCGCCGAAGCTGTTGTGTATGTCAGCGATTTTTCTGTGGAAGAACGAGGCTAGAGAGTCGCAGAGGTCTTGAGAGGGAGTGATGTCGTTGGTGTCGGCGCTGGGATTGGTAAGCTCTTTCACGATGCAGAAGAGTTCCTTGCTATTGTGGGCGGTGTTGTCGAGTCGATCCTTGATTGCTGATTTCTTGGTGGATCGGATCAGCTGGTGGTGTTTGCGGGTGGCATCCTTGAGGGCGGTCATGTAGTCTGTGGTTGGGTTTTTTCGCCAGGCTTTCTCGAGGGTGCGGCAGTTCTTTTAGGAGTTCTTGAGGTCGTCATTGAACCAGGAGGCTTTTTTGCTACCTGGCTTGTTGTGTTGCTTTTTCAAGGGCGCTAATTCGTCAGTGCAGTGGGTGATCCATTGTGCGAGATTGATGGCTGCTTGATTTGGGTCCGATGATTGGGCGGGAGGGTTTTGGCTTAGCGATGTGGTGAGCTGGTCGGTGGTAAGTTTGTTCCAGTTTCTGCGGGGGACTTGTTGTGGGTGGTGGTGGTTTGTGGTCTTTCTGAAGCTGAAATGAACGCAGCTGTGGTCCGTCCAGTGGAGTCCTGTGACGTGATTGAAGGAGACGTGCTTGCTGGAGGAGAAGATTGGGTCGAGCGTGTGTCCGGCATAGTGGGTGGGGGTGTTTACCAGTTGTTTGAGTCCGAGATTGGCGAGGTTGTCCAGAAGGGTGGTGGTGTTGCTGTCGTTGTTCTTTTCCAGGTGGAAGTTAAGGTCCCCTAGTAGAATGTAGTCTTCGGAGGGGAGGGCGTGTGGGCTGATGAAGTCAGTGATATCTTCGCTGAATTGTGTGCGGGGTCCTGGTGGTCTGTAGATGAGGGTGCCTCTAAGTGTGGTCTTGGGGTCGGTGTGAATCTGGAAGTGGAGGTGTTTGGCGGTTGTGAGGGTGTCGTCGGAGCTGGGCATGATGCGGATGGTGTTCTTGTGGACGATGGCGATGCCTCCTCGTGTCAGGTTGATGCGGTCTTTTCGGATGATCTTGTATCCGTCCGGGATGGCTATTGCGATGCCGGGCGCTGATGAGGCGTTCATCCAGGTTTCTGTAAGAAAGGCGACGTCCGGCGTGGTGTTGTCTAGTAGGTTCCAAAGTTCTTTTTTTCTTTTTTCTCTTTTTTTTTTTTTTTGTCCTCATTCCCGCCCTTGGTATCTAAGTCGTGGTGCGTAGAGATAGGCGTACTGTCACAGTTAAACTGGTAAGGGCATTAGATGTTACGAGGTTGGTCGCCCCACAGTATTACACTATGCTCATATGGCACCACATCAAGATAACCCTCGGGGTGGTTTGCTGCAGTCAAATACCCAATCGTGTGTCGAATCGCCCTATTTGGTACACAAACATGAAAGAAGAAGATAGCCAAACAGCGTAATCATTGGACTTTGGGGAAAAAAAAAAACACCGATTACATGCTCAATTATGACCAATGTAATAAAGACCAAAAGTTTCTCTTATCTGGATTGCCTGATCTTTGTAGGTCCATTTTTGATGTTTGTAGCACAGACGAACGCCAGTCCTGCAGGGAGGGGGGTAGCGGGTCTTTCCACTTCTTACAAATTTCCCGTCTGGCTAACAAGATACCGAAGAAGAGTAAGTTCTTTGCTGAACCCTGGAATTCTGATGCAACCCCAAAAATAATAAGAGAGTAACATGGCCGGACTTGGGAACCTAATGCAGTAGTGAGTGTAAGACAGACCGCATCCCAGAACGAACGTAGCAGAGGGCAGTCATAAAACATATGAAGATCTGAAGCTGCTCCCAGACCGCATTTAGGGCATGCCACCACTGGACTGTTTGGGAACTTCGAAAGTCTATCAGGCGAATAGTATGCCCTGTGTAGAGTAAAAAGATGGTTTCGACGTAGCCAGTAGGTTCCATAGTTCAATGGCGTGTCTGTGGACCGATCGAGTGTTGAGTAGGATGCACTTCAGGTGGTTGCTGTCTGAGCTCTTTTTGGCGTTTGTGGATGTAGTGTGGGTCGTGAAGCTGCAGAACTTGCAGGATTGGCAGGTGAAAGGTCCATGGGTGCGTCCTGGGGCGGCTTGGTGGCAGTCGGGGAGACGGCCGGTGTTGAGAGCGTAGAGGGTTGCGGCGTACGTTAGGCGGGTGGAGTGGATTTTGCGGGGGCCAGGGGGTCTGGCGTTGGGCGCGGTCCAGGCGCAGACGGGCGTAGACGGGCTTACCTTTGGCGCGCCTTTGGCGCGCATGGGGCACGACCGCTGCGCGTGGACGCTGCGCGCAAATGCATCTGTCATAAGTGGAGAGCGGAGGGGGTGGAGCGAGGGAGGAGCAGCTGGGAGGCGGGAGCGGGGTGGCGAGGTCCGGAGATGCTGGAGGGAGCGGGGGTGGGGCCGTGGGGGAGCAGGAGAGGCACAACAAAAATGGCACCAAAACAATGCAGGACGGGATCAGGGGCCAAAACAATGTACACACGACACCAGGCAGACACAGAATTCTAAAAGCAGTGTGGATGGAATTTACATAAGCAGTATCAGCTGGAGCAAATTAAAAATCGAAACTGGGCAAATTAATAGTAAATTAATGTCGCAGTATCAGGTAGAGCAATGGAGAAAACAATACCACGCAGGAGCGATCAATGTAGCCGGAGGGAGCAGTGTGGAAGCGATGTCAGGCAGCTCAGGAGCGAGAGGAGCGACCGGTTCTGAGCAGGTTCTGGCGGGAATCCCACCACAACCCTCAATGACCACCCATTTCACGCTGAATATAGCCTGAAAGGGTGCCTCATTTACAAGACAGCATTTAGCTATGTTAAGTAGTAATGTGAAATTACTGAAATTACTTTGAATATTTCAGCATAATTAAAATGTCACCAGGTGTAATTTCTATATCTGTCTTATGTACAGTTGCTTGCTGAAAGGACCCCCTCTGCTCTATTAAAATTATACTCAAGCATATTGTGCTGTGTTGAAGCAGCATTTCCTGGTCTTATATTCTCACAGTAAAAAAACTTAAACATCTCACCAGTTTGCAAAGGTCAAACCTATTGACTTTGCCAATGCTTGTTTTTTTATGTTTTCTCAACCGTACCGAAGCATGAAAACAGGTTTTAAAAAATTTGCCTTTTCATTTGTTTCATTTCATGATATATTCTAAGAGTGCTGATTGGACATGCATTTCTTTTACCAAACAGAAAGTGTAATGTCCCAATCAGAGCTGTAGAAAGTAAACAGCATAATTACTGCATGGGTTACATGCTGTTCTTCATGCCTCTCTTGCCCCCTGAGAGGCCAGAGTTTGCAAAGGCAGTGCCAGGGGTCTGAAAGGGTAACCCCAGAGCCACACCCCCTGGTGAGCCCTAAATGATGTGAGGTCTGCAGATCAAAAGACAAAAAGGGGGTGTTTGCCCCTTCACCTCTGCAGAGGTATGGGCTGGCTGTGTTCATATGGGTGTGATTTACCCTTTCAATGTGTCTATCTGTCTCTATCTGCCCCACAGTGGGGATGAGATAGATAGACAGAGAGACAGAGAGAGAGAGACAGAGAGACAGAGAGCTAGATAGATCAATAGATAGATCGATAGCTAGATAGATAGATCGATAGATAGATCGATAGCTATATAGATAGATCGATAGATAGATAGATAAATAGATAGAGATAGATAGATAGATAGATAGATAGATAAATAGATAGAGATAGATAGATAGATAGATAGATAGATAGATAGATAGATAGATAGATAGATAGATAGATAGACAGAGAGAGAGACAGAGAGAGAGACAGAGCGCTAGATAGATAGATCGATAGATAGATCGATAGATAGATAGATAGATAGATAGATAGATAGATAGATAGATAGATAGATAGATAGATAGATATAGATAGATAGATAGATAGATAGATAGATAGATAGATAGATAGATAGATAGATAGATAGATAGATAGACAGAGAGAGAGACAGAGAGCTAGATAGATAGATAGAGAGAGAGAGAGAGAGAGAGAGAGAGATATAGATAGATAGATAGATAGATAGATAGATAGATAGATAGATAGATAGATAGATAGATCGATAGATAGATAGAGAGAGAGAGAGAGAGAGAGAGAGAGAGAGAGAGAGAGAGAGAGATAGATAGATAGATAGATAGATAGATAGATAGATAGATAGATAGATAGAGAGAGAGAGAGAGAGAGAGAGAGAGAGAGAGAGAGAGAGAGAGAGAGATAGATAGATAGATAGATAGATAGATAGATAGATAGATAGATAGATAGATAGATAGAGAGAGAGAGAGAGAGAGAGAGAGAGAGATAGATAGATAGATAGATAGATAGATAGATAGATAGATAGATAGATAGATAGATAGATAGATGGAAAGAGATAGATAGAAAGATAGATAGATAGATAGATAGATAGATAGATAGATAGATAGATAGATAGATAGATAGATAGATAGATAGATAGATAGATAGATAGATAGATAGATAGATAGATGGAAAGAGATAGATAGAAAGATAGATAGATAGATAGATAGATAGATAGATAGATAGATAGATAGATAGATAGATAGATAGATAGATAGATAGATAGATGGAAAGAGATAGATAGAAAGATAGATAGATAGATAGATAGATAGATAGATAGAGAGAGAGAGAGAGAGAGAGAGAGAGAGAGAGAGAGATAGATAGATAGATAGATAGATAGATAGATAGATAGATAGATAGATAGATAGATAGATAGAGAGAGAGAGAGAGAGAGAGAGAGAGAGAGAGAGAGATAGATAGATAGATAGATAGATAGATAGATAGATAGATAGATAGATAGACAGAGAGAGAGATGGTGAGAAGGGGAAAGGAGAACGAGAAAGGGAAAATTGTGAGATTTACAAAGATGGACCAATTGGGAGAGAGAAGAGATAGTGAGAGGGCAAGTGAGATAAGAAGAGAGAGCAAGAGGCAGAGAGTGAGGAAAGACAGAGATGGAGAGATCAGAGGACAGATGGAGAAACACGAGAGAGAAGAAGAGTGGAACAGTATGACAGTGAAAGGGGAGGCGTGGGAGATGCAGCGAGAGAAGGATAGAGGTGTGGGAAGGGGAGATGTCGCAGATTAAAAGAGAAGGAAAAATGGTGTGAAAGAGAAAGGAAATCCAAAGAAGCAGAGGAATCAGAAGGGAAAAGAGAGGAGGAGGGAGACATTCAGTGCGAGAAAGAAATGGACAGTCATTCAAGAAATAATGAGAGAAAGACAGAGGCACTGAGTGAGAGTTAGTGAGAGAAAGAGATAAAGCAAGAGAGGGCGGTGAGATGGATGGGTATGAAAGTAAAAGGCAGACAGAGGAACAGACAGACAGAAATGAAGAATGAGGAGACGCGCGAGCGCGTCAACCAAGATGGCCGCCGCCACCGGAGCTCCGTGATTCCTCGGAGCTTTTAGCCCAATTTAAAGACGAAATCCTGTCAGAAACCCAGCGGAATCACCGGCGCTTGCCTCCTGTAACCTCTACTCACCTGTGAGTTCTTTTCTGGCGATCTTTGACGACGGGAGTGTTTCTCCTCACCTTCCATGCTTCTGCTCCCTGCTGCTCCTCGAGGTGCTGCTGAGATTGTGAGCCTGGGGGCGGAGAGTTATTTAAGAAAGAGGCTGGCTTGGGCCTAGCTCCGCCTACAGTACTGTTTAGCTGCTGCACCTGGGTTTTTTCAGTGTTTTATGACGCATTTCTCCATATTTACAACACTTCTCCTCACATTTTGAGGTTATTTTGTCTTAATCTATTTTTCTTCATATTAAGGCATATTTTTTCTCCTCAAAATGGATTCAAAAAATCCTTCCACTAATAAAAGGAAGCAGCAGGTTTCTCCTCCTCCAACAAAATCTAAAGTGGTGGAATCCTCAGAGCCTTCTTTGGCTCTGATTTTGGAGGAAATTAAAGCCTTACGTTTGAATACCGACTCCATTGCCTCAGAAGTTAAAAATCTTCGTAAAGATATGGCTTCTATTTCCATGAAAGTGTCGGATAATACCATTAAAATCCAAGATAACAAGAATAAGTTGGATGCTTTTACACCTTTAATGACCAGAATTATTCCAATGCACACTCAGCTGCTGGACTTAGAAAATCGCAATAGACAATATAATCTGCGCATCTTTAATTTGCCTGAAGAAATTGAAGGGACCAATTGTCGGCTTTATCTTGAAACTCTTCTGCCTGGTCTCCTGAATATTAAGTTCACGGAAAAATTTGAAACTGATAAAGCTCATAGAGTTCCGTCACATCGCAATTCTTGTCATTCAAAGCCAAGGCAGATGATATTTAAGGTCCTGCGTCACAATCACCTGGTTCTTATTCGGAAAGCTGTTCGTGAAATTCCATCATTGTTGGTGAATGGCACCAAAATCTTCATCCATCAGGATTTTGCTAAAGAAACAGTGGCTATTCGTAAAGAATTCTCTTCTCTTCGTCCACAACTGAGGAGCCTTGGTTTCAAATATGGACTATTTGATCCTTCTACAATGCGAGTCTGGAAAGACAATGTTTCTAAATCCTTTCAGCGCCCAGAAGATCTTCGTCTTTTCCTTGAACAGCAGGCTCCTCCATCAATGGATACGCAAGACCCTAACTCTTGACTTCATCTCACTGGATTCTTGTGGCAGGTTTATCACTAAATTTCTTCATGGGCTCCAACGGTAACTGGCCATGCTTGAGGAACGGGTGTGCGTTTCCTTGTCTTTATTTATGTTGCGTGTTTGTGCCTTACTCTCTCTTTTTTGTTTCTCCCTTTCCTATTTTTCAATCAGAGTTACTCTCTTAACCTGTCTTATCCTACCTTCTTCTTGTTTCCATTTCTTTCTTTTCCTTCTCTTCTATCCTAATGGCTACTGTTCATAATATTAAAATTGTTTCTCTTAATGTAAAAGGTTTACGACATCCAGTAAAACGTTTGAAAATTTTAGATTATTTAGGTAATTCTAAGGCTGACATATGTTTTGTCCAAGAGACACATGTTGATGATAAAGTTTTAAGTTATATGAACAAAAAATGGGTGGACTGTATTGTCTCTTCACCTAGTGCAGGTAAAATGAATGGGGTCGCTATTTTTTTTGCCATATGCTGCATTGTCAGGTCTTACATAAGACATCAGACTCTGAAGGCAGATATATTATAGCTAAAGTTAAAATTCATGACTCTATTTTCTTTTTGATTAATGTTTATGGTCCTACGTCAGAGGATCCTGTTTTTTGGGCCACTGTTACGTCTGAAGTTTTAAAGTTGGGAAATGTACCATTGATTTTTGGTGGTGATTTCAATGTTTTTGTAGATCCCTTGTTGGATAGATTGTCTACATCTCGATTTCGGCCGTCCAAGACTTTTCATGCCTTTAAGACTTTTCTTCAAACCACCAAGTTAGCTGACATTTGGCGATTGCACTATCCATCTGGTAAAGAATTTTCTTTTTTCTCCAATCCTCATAATTCCCATTCCAGAATAGACTATTTTTTCCTTTCCCCTTCCCTTATTCAATTTGCAAATGACCCTACCATTGGTACCATCAACATTTCAGATCACGCTATGATTTCTTTTGTTTTAAATGTATCATCTTCATTTACTAAACAGTCGAGATGGCGTATGAATTCCGACATTGTCCTTAATGACACTCATAAACCCAAACTACTTCAGGCTATTCAAGATTATTTTGCATTCAATCCGGAAGGTTCTACCTCCATTACCACTCGATGGGATGCTTTTAAAGCCTATATTAGGGGTACCACTATTTCTATCATGGCTCATGAAAATAAGAAATGTAATTCACATGTTAAATCTTTAGAGAAACAAATAGCTCATTTTGAGCGTTTATTTATTACGTCTAGTGATCCCCAATATAAAGTAAAACTACAAAAGCTGAGGTATGAATTTAATGCTATTCTCAGTACTAGAGCTGGGATACAACTCTCTAAATCCAATGCTAAATTTCGTTTTAACATCAATAGGTCTGGTAGACTTCTGGCTAATTATTTACGTATTAAACGAGACAAAACTCAGATTACCTCCATTAAATGTCCTCAAGGTAAAATTGCTTTTTCCCATAATGAGATTGTTAATGAGTTTTTGAATTTTTATTCCACTTTATATAATAAGCCAGATTATTGTGATGATTCTATAATTGATTCCTTTTTACAACATTCTGATTTACCTCATATTTCTTCCTCTGATAAAATTAAGTTAGATTTACCCATTAATAATGAGGAAATTCTCTCAGCCATTAAATCACTTCCAAAGAAAAAATCCCCTGGTCCTGATGGTATCCCTGCCGAATTTTATAAAGAGTTTCAACATCATCTTTTACCTTTTTTGAGCCAGATTTGTTCTCATTTTTCTTCATCAGGCACCATTTCAGGTTCTTTTTTTTCTGAAGCCTTAATTGTTGTACTTCCCAAACCTGATAAAGACCCTACCCTTGTTGCTAATTATCGTCCCATTTCCTTGATTAATCAAGATTGTAAACTATATGCTAAAATCATCGCTTCCAGGTTAGCACCTATCCTTCATTCAATTATCCACCCTGACCAATCTGGTTTTATGAAAAATCGATATTCTGCTAATAATACGAGAACATTGTTGCATATTATTGAGCAAAGCTCCACTATCCTTAGCCCTGCTGGTGTTATGGCATTAGATGCTGAAAAAGCTTTTGATAAAATCCATTGGCAATTTTTATTTAAAACTTTGTTATCTTTTAATTTTGGCCCTTCCTTTATCCGTATGATTTCTGCTTTGTACTATGCTCCCACAGCTCGACTATTTATCAATGGCCAGATTTCTAACCAATTTTCTCTTTTCAGAGGAACTCGTCAGGGTTGTCCCCTCTCCCCTCTTTTGTTTTTACTTGGTATAGAACCATTTCTTAATTACATTCATAAATGCGATAACATTCAAGGAATTACTATCAATGATATTACTGTTAAAACATTAACGTATGCTGATGATGTATTATTATTTATTAATAATCCTGTTTCCTCTGTTCCTTTTTTGCTTGATATTATTTCTAAGTATTCTACTGTGTCAGGTTATAAGTTAAATGTTAGTAAAACTGATTTTTTTCCACTCAATATGTTATGTACTCCTGATATGCTACCCTCACCAGATATCGTTTGGCAAAAGAAAAAATTGAAATACCTTGGAATATTATTTTCCTCATCCCTTCATGCTACCTTGAAATTAAATTGTGAGTTCATTCTTGAGTATGTTAAGCAAAAAACTTCCAAATGGTCTTCCCTTCATCTTTCCTGGTGGGGGAGAATAGAATCTATTAAAATGACTATTGCCCCTAAAATATTTTATTCTCTTGCAATGATCCCAACTCAATTTCCACTCAAATTTTATAAAGATATTGACAAACTTTTATCGAAATTTTTATGGAATAATAAGCCTCCCCGTATTGCTTATAAAATATTAAAAATTCCCAAATGTCATGTTGGTTTTGCCCTACCTGATTTCTTTTTGTATCATAAGGCGTTTATCCTTAAAAAGAGTTCGTTATGGTTTAATAGCTCTCCTATGCTTACTCCCCCTATCTGGTTTCATATTGAGACTTCCCTTGTAAAACCTTTTCATTAATGTGCTTGTTAACCATGTCTCCAGTATCTAAAATTGTACATTCTTCTTCCATAATTAAATCATCGAGATTAATTTTTAATGATTTGGACTCCAATTTTGAATCCCCTTTACTTTCCACGGTACATTTGTCCTTATGGCATAGTGCCTTAATAAAATGAAATAGGAATATTTCCTTTTGGTCTTCCTGGATTGATAAAGGTATTTTTTATCTTGGAGATGTTTTCTTGGATGATGCGTTTATTCCATTTATTCAACTCCAATCTAAATTTAATCTGCCTTTATCTGATCTGTCAAAATATCAATTTCTCTGTAATTCTATTTTAGATTCTTTCCCAAATGGCATTCCTTCTAAAATGACAGCTGATTTTTTGCTATATGTTAATACTGTTTCTTTATCCTCTAAAGCGGTGTCTATATTTTATAAGAAATTCACCGTATCCTTAGGTTCCAATGTTGATACAATTTCTACTTTTTGGAATAATGAGTTATCTTTATCTCTGCCAAACGATTCCTGGTTATTAATATGGTCTCATTCTAATTCAGGATGTCTACCAGTGTCAATTTATCAAACTAATGCTTATATTTTATTTAATTCTTTATGGACACCATTGCGTTTATTTAAAGCTCAAATATTACCATCTAATATATGTTGGCATTGCAATTTGCATCCTGGTTCCTTACGTCATATGTTATTTGATTGTCCGACTATCTTGAAATTTTGGTCTGAAGTATGGAATGTAATACAGAAAATTTTGCCTATATCTGATTTACTATCTTATAATTTAGTTATATGTAAATCTGTTGCTTTGAGTGTACCCCTTGATGATAATGAAGCGAAATTATTTAATTTTTTGGTATCGGCTGCGTTAAAATCCATCACTTTTTGTTGGAAGGATGCTACTTCCCTTTCAGTTCATGCTTGGTGGTCCTGGATTATCTTTACAAGAAGAGGTGCTCAATTGTCATTACAAGGTGTTCATCATAATTCTTCAACTTTTCAATCTTTCTGGTCTCCTATAGATTCATTTGTACAGTTATAACTATTGCTGTTTTATTGCTAATATCGTATTGGTAACTCTTATTATCTAGTCTTTATGCTATGAAATGTATATTTCCCTTTCCCTTCTCCCTCCCCCCTCCTTCCCCTTCTTATGTTTTCCTTTGAATGCCTATTTTTTTCCTGCGATGTATTTTATTGATTGTATTTTTATGATTATTCTTTTTCGCTTCTTTGTATTTTAATGAATTCTTTCTACATTTTTTTTGTATGTATTTCTGTATTTCTCCACTGTTATAAAATTCAATAAAATTTTACTGAACTAAAAAAAAAAAAAGAAATGAAGAATGCAATGGAAAGAGACGGTGGGGAGAGTGTGAGAGGGAGAGAGGGGACAGGTGAGAGACGTAGGAAAGAGAGGCACACACATACCTTTCACTTTCACAAAAATCCTGTCATATTCAAACATACCCATTGAATTTCATGCATGACCCTTCACACTCACACATATCCTTTCACATTCACACATGCCATTCACATAACGATCATCACATTAACAATACCCTTTTCCATTCACGTACACCCCTTCACATTCACACATTCCACTCTGATTCACATATACCCCTTCACATTCACACATAGCACTCTGATTCACATACACCCCTTCACATTCACACATTCCACTCTGATTCACATACACCCCTTCACATTCACACATTCCACTCTGATTCACATACACCCGTTCACATTCACACATTCCTCTCTGATTCACATACACCCCTTCACATTCACACATTCCACTCTGATTCATATACGCCCCTTCACATTCACACATTCCACTCTGATTCACATACACCCCTTCACATTCACACATTCCACTCTGATTCACATACACCCCTTCACATTCACACATTCCACTCTGATTCACAAACACCCCTTCACGTTCACACAATCCACTCTGAGTCACATACACCCCTTCACATTCACACATTCCACTCTGATTCACATACACCCCTTCACATTCACACAATCCACTCTGAGTCACATACACCCCTTCACATTCACACATTCCACTCTGATTCACATACACCCCTTCACATTCACAGATTCCTCTCTGGTTCACATACACCCCTTCACATTCACACATTCCACTCTGATTCACATATACCCCTTCACATTCACACATAGCACTCTGATTCACATACACCCCTTCACATTCACACATTCCACTCTGATTCACATACACCCCTTCACATTCACACATTCCACTCTGATTCACATACACCCCTTCACACATTCCACTCTGATTCACATACACCCCTTCACATTCACACATTCCACTCTGATTCACATACGCCCCTTCACATTCACACATTCCACTCTGATTCACATACACCCCTTCACATTCACACATTCCACTCTGATTCACATACACCCCTTCACATTCAAACATTCCACTCTGATTCACATACACCCCTTCACATTCACACATTCCACTCTGATTCACATATACCCCTTCACGTTCTCCCATACCCTTTAACATTTAGACCTACCATACACTTTCAAATGAACCCTGTCATATTCAAACATGCCCATTCACTTTCATGCATGCCCCATCACATTCACACATACACTTTCATATCACATTTACCCTTTCACACTCACATATGCCCTTCCATATTAGCACGTCATTCACATTGAATTGTACCCCTTCACATTCAAACATACCCTTTACATTCACAAATACCCCTTCACATTCATTCATACCCTTTACATTCATATAGGCCTTTCCCATTCACACATAGCTTTGAATGTTCATATATACCCCTTCACATTCATGGATACCCTTTACAAATACTCTTTTATATTCACACATGCCGTTTACATTCACAAATACCCTTACACACTCACACATATCATTTCCATTCATGTATACCCCTTTATATTCAAACATACTGTTATATCCTGCCAATTTATTATATGTATCCCAGTTTACCTTTCTCCTAGCTGCTCAGTCATTGTGAGTGTTGACAGTGGAATGTTGGTATGACTGTGATGCTTGGAATGTTTGGATGCATAATGACCTTCTTGCAACTTGAAGTCTATAAATAATTACTTAAAACACAACTTGGCTACATCTGGTAAGATATATATCCCTTCACATTCATGCGCAACCCTTCACGTTCACACTCAGGGCTTAATATTCATGAGTACCCCTCTATATAACATCAAAATCAAAACTTCCCCTTCACATTCATTGATACTCCTTCCCATTCAGGAACACCCCGTCACACTCCCACATGAACCCTTCAGATCTATTCTTATCTTCTGACAATCTTGCATGTCCTCTCACATTCATGTGTACACCTTCAGATTCATGCTCGCTGACTTACATTCACACTTTGCGCTTCGCTTCTAGGCATATCCCTTCACTTTCACACATACCCCTTGACATCGTCACATACCCCTTCACATTGATGCACACCCTTTCACATTCACACGTAGCACATCACATTCAAGCCTACCCCTCTACATTCATTCACTACCCTTCACATTAACCTATTTCTTCACAATGACATATAAACCATCACATTATGTAGCCGAAACAGGCCTAAACTAGCGTGGTTATCTTGCATTTCCCGTAAGGTGGACATGGCCTGGCAGTACAGGGTAGACTGTTCCTATTGGAGCGGAATCAAGACACATATATGGCTAATCTGTTTCTACAGTAGGATAGTGACAAAAAGCAAGGGTCTGAAATGTGGCCCCAGTAATTACCAAATGCAGAGATGAATTCCTGCGTTCCACCCATCATCATCGCTTTTCCTCAACGCTGGTATTAGGTCGCTGCACACTTTTAGCAAGAGCTCAATACCTGGTGATCGCATGGCAGGACCCAGCGTGCCGCAGAGCGGGGAGATAAAATGTAGGGAGCTTGAGGTGAACGCCCTGCCCAGCTGTCCATACGAGGGGGGCATCATCTGATCTGAGCTCCCAGTCACCAATCAGGGACAGGCGCTTCAACCCATGCATTAACCTTTTAAACCCTGCCACCTGCCTTACTGTCCCTGCTCTGAGGTTAGGACACCAGAGGCATTGTTGGACTTTGGCCCTTAGGGCAGGTTCACCCCTAGACTTTTTGCTTTAAATGGTGAATTGGCAATAGTGATTTTAGGATTCTGCACACTTTCACTGTGTCCCAGTGGAAAGTGCGTGCGCACTCTGAGTGCATGTGCTGAGCTAGGCCTGCCCGCCCATAGGAATGCATGGGGAATGTATGTGTCCCTGGTAGTTCCTGATGCGTGGGGTGTACAGGCTTGAGTCTGGTATGTGTGAACTCGTGAGAGTGAATGCTGCAAGATGGTGTATGCAGCATGTATGTGTCTAGTAGGGAAGCGCCATTTCTAGACATGGCTGTACGTGTGCTGTGAGGGTGCTGGAGTGTGATTGGCTGGAGCTGGCTGGCATGGCAGGCTCAAGGAAGTCTAGATGGGTCTGCCCGGTGGTGAGTGGGAGATTAGCATGAGTGATGTGTGGGAGGAGTGTACCTGTGTCCTGGATGGGCTGGGTTTTCCCCACACAATGCTGGCTCCGCCCCCCTGTGGTGTGTCTAATGACCCAAGCCCTGCCAGTGAATAGATAGGGTGGTTGAGGTAAACAGAGTACTCAAGAACCAGCTGCGACTGGTTCCGCCCCCACCCTGCACCTTCAGACAAAATGAAAATGGTGTATAAAAATGGGTCTGTGTCCCCACAGATGTTGTTCTCTTCCAGGATCCTGAGGGGGCTGTTGCTGCTGCTGCTGGGCCAGAGGACCGCCACTTGGGGTGTCTCCCTGCCTGGAGACCCAGTGAGCTCGCTCTGGGCCCAGCCTTGCCCCCCCTGCCTGCCCAAGGACCTTTGCTGGGCTTGTTGGCCCCTAGCGCTTGGGAGCGCTTTGGATTGCCTTTTTGGGCGCTTGAGAGCGCTTTATTGAGACCCAGCGCTTAATAGCGCTTTATTTGCCACTTTAGCGCTGGGAGCGCTTTACTGTCCTTTGTAGCGCTTGGGAGCGCTTTGATCGTTAAGGCCGGTGCCCACCCGGCATTGCCCCGGTGATTTGCCGCTGTTTTTATAATTTACCTCGAGGGAGGCCACCCCTCGGTAAATTCAGCCCCCTCCTAGAAGCACCGGAGACGGGCCGCCGTGCTGCCTGCGACGACCCGGAAGTGTTTCTGCCGGCCGGCCAATCCGAGAGCGGGCCGACCGGAAGTCCCGACCCGCAGCCGCGACCTGGAAGTCAGGCAGACCGGGGGCAGGAGAGAGGCAGGCGGAAGCTGCTGCCTGCCGGGGCTCTGGTGCCGGAAGGAGAGCCCCGCGCTGCACGCAGAGGAGTGCAGGAGAGAGAGGAGAGCTGCAGCGCCAGAACCCGGTGAGTGCTGGTGCTTTGGAAAGGAGAGGGGGGCGTCGGGACACATTGCCGGTGTCCGCCCCGCCCCCTCTCATTATCGCGACCTCAGGGGCAGTTTCCTTTTGTTTCTGAGCGGCCCCGGTTGGCAGAGGGCCGCTCCAACGACCTGAGGGCCCATTAGTTGGTGAGCCCTGAGAGGCTCAGGGGCCCAAATGCCATTTCGAGTCCCCCGGGAGGGACTCCAACGCTAGTGACGGGCCCAGAGAGGCTCGTGTAGGCATTGTTGGTTCGAAGAGCCTGCGAGGCTCAGGGGGCATTTGGTGTCTGTGGTGGAGTGGCCCCAGAAGGCCCCACCTTGCCCCCACCTTCTTGCGAGCCCTGAGAGGCTCAGGGGCAGTCCATTTGTTTAGAGCCTAGAGAGGCTCCCACGTGGCCCCCCTCAATTGCACCAGTTGCCCAGCACTTTGTGGGCAACTGCCACGTTTAGGACCCTGACATTGGACACAGGGCGTCCTAGCCCCAACAAGGCCAGAGGGCCTAGGGACAGTCACAGGTGGTGACTTACGTGAGTTTGGCGCAATTGTACTTTCTATGCACCTCTGAATGTATTGTTTATGCGTCATGTGCCTTTACACCTCTGAATGAATGTCATGCATTGCATCATGTGTATGTTCTTCCACCCCCACAGGTATTGTGATGTGTAGGTGGTTGTTTTCTCCCTAGTACAGGTGGTGCTAGTGAGATCCTGGTTACCAGTGATTACTGGTTGTGTGCTATTTTGTGCTATATTCTATGTACTAAGTGCTATTTCTGAAAGTGCTACTTCTGATTCCTGACAGTGGTCCAGGTGGCCCTGTCTTGTACAATATCCCCTGTAAATTCTGCCCGTGCCTCTGGCACATTGTAAAGTGTGTGTTTTATCTAAATGTGTTTTGGTGTAATACAAAGGCTATTTTTATATAACCTTGTGTGGAGTTTCCTTTGTGGTGGGCCTGGGTGTTGTTGCTGGGGTGCATGCGCAAATACTTAACTTACATCGCCTCCAAGTTTAGCCTTGCTGCTCGCGCCACGTTACCTAGAGGGTGAGTAGGGGTTATCTTGGCGTGTAACTCCCTTGCCCTGACTTGGGAGTGGTGGTCTCTGACTGACTTTGGCGAAAGACCTGGCCAGCCAGGGATCCCATTTCCAACAGGCATGAAGGGAAAGGACACTGTCTTTCTGAGCACAATTTGTCTTATACAATTTGATCCGTTTGTCCTTCTCTTGTCCCTTCTGCATCAAGTCGGAGACTACTTCATGCTTAGGGCCTAAGAGTCGGGGGAGACATCTGATGTCATGAGTCCCAAAGCATAGATGATGTCACTTCTTGTACAGACGCCATTTTGGTGACTTGTTGTTCATATTTGAGTCTGGGACATCCCAAGGGAGGGTTTCTCTCTAGGGGGTGGATTCCGAATGAGGCAGGTGGGATTTGGATTTCGGTGTTGAGAAAAGTCAGTGAAGGTTCAAGGCTCTGAGGGAATGGCGTATCGACTCCCGCCAGCCATTACTCATGAACATCTTCAGGCAAAGAGATGCTATTTCATTACTATGGTGACAAAATGGGGCACTCACAGGTTTTTAACATGTTAATAATGTCTATTCATACTGCTGTATTTCTCTATTCTAGAAGTAGGACCGTGCGTTGAAATGTGTCCACCAGGAGGATGTCCTGCGGGCCAGACCTGCGTAAGCAATGGCTGTGGACATCAGTGCGAACCAAGCCCCAGTGAGTATTGACACATGATAGGAAATGGGCAGCTTGAGAAGAGAAGGCTGGCAGCAAGTCTTGTGGTCCTCCCATGGTGGATTCCCCCTCCCAAGGGTTGTGAGGGTCCCATCCTGGGCTGTGATGCTGCCTTGAGCCTTTATCTGAAGCAATAAAGCTTTAATGCACCAGTGTCTCCTACTAAAATGGAGGCATGTGATGTGATGGGATATTATGAGACTGATCACTGGACACACAGCGTTGGCTAAGATGATCAAACATGGTGTGTCAGTTGTACATATTTTGTTTATAGTGTGCATTAATATATAACTATGGTATAGTCTTATTTGTATATTTATTGTATTTGTTGTGTATATGAAGGGCAATATTACTATTTAAGTCAGGTGATGTTTGTTGGCAGTTTAAAGAAAACCAGACTAATGGTGCTGCTGAATTCAAAAGCACAGGAACACATAACTACATTAACACTGGACACAAGTCCTGGGAAATATAGCAATGGGACAAGTTAGCATATTTAATTCACAATGATGTCACAGACAGGGACATCCCAATATATATTATGAAATCAGCCAAATTAAAATAAATAACATTTTAGCAGAATCCCAAAGAAATTTTTAAAGAAAATGTTTTGGTTTGCTTTACGATTATATAAATCACGTGTAGGTTTTTCAAAATGTCAATTGGTGGTATGCCTCAGAAACAGCTAAAGCCACACTGATCTTAAACAGATGTGTGGAAGTTGGTATCACACCCTTAAATTGTGTTTAGAGAGTAAACGAGGTATTCATTAGGAGGTGAAAGAGTTAATGTACGTAAGCAGCCCCCCGTGGGGCCTCTGGTGCATATCCCGAGGCTGCTCCCAGTGGGCTGGGTTTAAAGCGCCCTGAAGCCAGCTTACACAAGTACAGCGTCATTACATCCAAGCAGCCGCCCTGCCAGGGCACGGGGGACACTTCCCTGATTCCTTTTGCCTCAAGTAGGGGGAAGGAAGGGAGTCCCTGCTCTAAATATAGAGGGGGGTCTCTCCACACCCCCTTGTGAGGGTATCTGAGGAAGAGGTCATGGGGTGGAGGGAGAGATGAGGGGCACTGGAGGAGGGTGGAAGTGAGGGAATCTGAGGGAGAGTTCATGGGTGGAGGGGGAGCTAGGGAGAGATGAGGGGCACTGGTGGAGGTAGGCAGTGAGGGAATCCGAGGAGGAGGTCATAGGGGGAGGGGCACTTGTGGCGTGTGGCACTGAGGGAATCCGAGGAGGAGGTCAATAGGGGGCCATGGAAGGATGAGCAGTGAAGGTATTTACGGAGAAAGAGGTTATTGGTGCGGCCCCAAGAAAGACCTTTAAATCAGCGCTGAAGCCGGCCCCGTCATGACCTTTATGTTTTTGTTTATTTAATTAGCAGTCGGGTCATAAGGGCTACTGTGGAACATACTTTAAAGTGCGTGCTAATTATATTCAGTGCTATATTCAATGTTTTTAAGTTTGAAGGTGATTTTACTAATGTTTTTACCGGGAAAAATGAAAGTGGAGCCCGATTGTGCCTGATATGGGGCTGGGCCCAAGGTCAGCTGTGAGATAAGGTGGACTGGAGAGGAGTAGTGGATAATCACTCCTGTAAGGGAATGAGTGCGTTGAAGAGTCCGTGGTCAGGTGGAGGTAGTAATGAAGAGTCATTCTCCCTGAAGGCTCACACAGATTGAGCCAGAGAAGTGTCACTCACCTGACACTCCCACCTCAGAAACCTCCTCTTCCCATCAAAGGAACATTACATGGAAAAAAGACTTTTGAGAGTGATAATATTTAGAAAGATTTGGAAAAGAGTGCGTTTTACTGGGCCTTGTAAGAGTAAGAAGAGAGAAAGAAGGGCCCTGAAGCAGGCCTGCCCAGACATATATGCGACTAATCAAGCCCGCAGTGGCCCACCCAAATGCACCCTTGGCCCACCCAAAGAAACATTCCTGGAGCCGGGCCTGTTCGAAACGTGTCTCTATCGGGCTCTGTTTTGTGCCCTGGTACAGATTGACTGCGGTGACAGCAGGCACAACGATGTGCGCTGCTCAGACTGCTCACTTCCCACTAGTGTAGAGGTTACAGCATGACATCATGCCAGGTGATCCCCAGTTTTTTCCCATTTAAAACCCTGGGTTCTTCACATGAGAGTGGCAGATAGGGTCAGGGGCCAAAAAAAAGCCATGCCTTCATCTGTTTCCTGAAAAGGGGTTCTAGGAACGTGTCCCTCAGTCTCGCGGAGAGCTTGTTCCAGGCCATGGTCACAAAAAACGTAAAAGATTTGCCTCCTTTAGGCTGAACGCTTGAATAGAGGTTTAACAATTTCGCCGCAGTTCTGGTGAATTAATGAGTGGGCAGGGTTAGGACGGTCCCCGACCGCCCACCGCACACGTCCAATCTTTGAGTTTCTATATTATTTATCCATGTATTTTTGCACGAATTTGAAAGATTATTGTATACTGTATGTTGCTAATGGATTTTACTATGACTCTCTTATTATTAAACATTTAACCTGCTGAGTAGCTGTGCTTTTATGGATATGATGTTATCTGAATAAAGTGTCTTTAAACCTTGAACCATAGGTTCATGACCTTTAAACCATCACATTATGAAGCCAAAACAGGTCGAAGGTCGAAACTGGTCTGGGTTTTCTTGCATTTCCTCTGAGGTGGACCTTGCCTGGCAGTGCAGGGTAGACTGTTCCTATTGGAGCGGAATCAGGACTGATTTACATATGGCTGATCTGTTTCTACAGTAGGATAGTGACCACAAACCAGGGTCTGAAATGTGGCCCCAGTAATTACCAAATGCAGAGATGAATTCCTGTGTTCCGCCCATCACCATCGCTTTTCCTCAACGCTGGTCTTAGGTCGCTGCACCTTGTGTCTTTTAGCAAGAGCTCAATACCTGGTGATCGCATGGAAGGACCCAGCGTGCCGCAGAGCGGGGAGAGGAGTCGTAGGGAGCTTGAGGTGAACGCACTGCCCAGCTGTCCATACGAGGAGGGCATCATCTGAGCACTCGGTCATCCAATCAGAGACAAGAGCTGCTACCCCTGCATTAGCCTTTTAAATCCTGGCACCAGCCTTGCTGTCCCTGCTCTGAGGTCAGGACACCAGAGGCATGAAGGGAAAGGACACTGTTTTTCTGAGCACAGTTTACCTTATACAATTTGATCTGTTTACCCTTCTCTTGTTCTCAGCATCAAGTAGGAGACTACTTCATGCTTAGTGGCTAGGAGAAGGTGGAAACATCTGATGTCCCAAAGCATAGATGTCACTTCTTGTACAGCCTCCATTTTGGTGACTTGTTGTTCATGTTTGAGTCTGGAACATACCAAGGGTGGGTTTCTCTAAGGGGTGGATTCAGAATGAGGCAGGTGGGATTTGGATTTCGGTGTTGAGAAAAGTCAGCGCAGGTTCTGAGGGAATGGCGTATCGACTCCCGCCTGCCATTACTCATGAACATATTCAGGCAATAAGATGCTATTTCATTACTATGGAGACAGAATGGGGCACTCACAGGTTTTTACCATGTTAATAATGTCTATTCATACTGCCGTATTTCTCTTTTCTAGATGTAGGACTGTGCGCTGAAATGTGTGGACTAGGAGTAGATTGTCCTGAGGGTCAGACCTGCGTAAGCAATGGCTGTGGACATGAGTGCAGACCAAGCCCCGGTGAGTATTGACGCGTGATAGGAAATGGGTAACATCAGAAGAGAAGGCTGGCAGCAAGTCTTGTGGTCCTGCCATGGTGGAACCCCTCCTCCCAGGGGTTGTGAGGGTCCCACCCTGGGCTGTGATGCTGCCTTGAGCCTTTGTCTGAAGCAACAAAGCTTCAATGCATCTGTGTCTTATAGTAAAATGGAGGCATGTGATGTGATATCATGAGACTGATCACTGGACACATCACATTGGCTAAGATGATCAAACATGTGGGAGTTGTACATATTTTGTTTATAGTGTGCATTAATATATAACTAAGGTATAGTCTTATTTGTATATTTTATTTTTCAAGATTACTATTTAAGTCAGGTTATGTTTGTTGGCAGTTAAAAGCAAACCAGACTACAGGTGCTGCTGGATTCAAAAGCACCGACACATATAACTACATTAACACTGGAAACAAGACCTGGGAAATATAGCAATGGGACAAGTTACCATATTTAATTCACAATGGTGACTTGGACAGGGACATCCCAAATATATAATATGAAATCAGCCAAATTAAAATAAACAAAATTTTAGCAGAATCCCAAAGAAATTAAAAATATTATTTGGTTTGCTTTACGATTTTATAAATCACTTGTAGGTTTTTCAAAATGTCAATTGGTGGTATGCCTCAAACAGCTGAAAGCCACACTGATCTTAAACAGATGTGTGGAAGTTGGTATCACACCTTTAAATTGTGTTTAGAGAGTAAACGAGGTATTCATTAGGAAGTGAAAGTGTTAATGTTCGTAAGGAGCCCCCGTGGGCTCTCTGGTGCATATCCCGAGGCTGCTCCCAGTGGGCTGGGTTTAAAGCGCCCTGAGGCCAGATTACACAAGTACAGCGTCATTGCAGCCACCATGCCAGGGCATAGGGGACACTTCACTGATTCCTTTTGCCTCAAGTAGGGGGAAGGAAGGGAGTCCCTGCTCTAAATATAGAGGGGAGGGTCTCTCCAACTCAACCAGGTTCACCCCCGTCTTGTGTCCGCAGCATCTCAGTCTAATGAAAGACTGCCAGCCAGAAAGAAGTGTGGAGAAGGCCATGTAAGGCTGCAGTAACAACCCCACCTCTGCGGAGACAAGGGTGGGTGTAGGTAATGCCTACAGCTCCCCTCTGGCTCCACAGCCTCTAGGTCACCATTTATGGCTTTAGTGCCCCAAATAAATCCCAGCTCCACACACCGGCTAACAGATCAAATATCCGTCCATTTCTAGGCACGTGATCCGTTCTGATAAACAGGGCTACCCTGGCCGGTGATCCCATGAAATACCAGGGTTAGTGAAAGTGACATCACACACCCGTTGACATCCATGATATCACAGGAAGTGGCATCACACACCCGTTGACATTAATGATATTACAGGAAGTGACATATGACTTTGAATCTCAAAGTGATGCGACATGACTTTGAACCTGATGACATCACAATAATTGATGCCACTCCACTCAAGAACGAAATGGTTACATTTTTCAGGCAACGCAGCAGCTACTTTGCGGCGCTGCACCGCCTAAAAGGGGGAGGGCAGGAATGCCCCATATATAACATTATATGGTGCATTCCTGTCCTCTCCTTGCACGGGTGTACTTTTGGCTGTCCAGCGCAGTGAAGGCCGCTTTGCATCATGCTGCAAGTGCGCCTGCTTTCCAAGCAGGATTGTTTTTGGGCAGGAAGGGACACCTGATGATTTTCCTCATGAATGCAGCACACATAGAAAGAGGAATAAAAGTCAAGGAAAACTCAAAATATTTCTCCTCGTTACACCTCCCTTGGGAAGGCGTCGGATTTTGACATATTCCCAGGTTTAACACTTATGAAAAATCTGGGACTGCGCCTACATTTATGGCGGATGTGACTCCACCCATGGAATGCCTCCATGGGCAAAGTAATGGACGCTGCGACTTCTGCTTTCTTGCGTTACTCCAGATTTACAGAGCCCCACAGGGACATGCAAGGGGGCGATGCGTGGCTCAGTAAATCTGATTTTAGTTTTGCATTACTGTTGCGTTACTCCAGATTTACCGAGCCCCGCAGGGACGTCCAAGGGGGCATTGCGTGGCTCGGTAAATCTGACTTTAGTTTTGCATTACTGTTGCGTTACATTGCGCGATGCAAGGGAAACGCATCACTTTGATAAATGTGGCACCTAGTGTATGTATTGATAAATAAAAGGGACAGTTACATAAAACATAGTTAAGAAAATGGTCAACCCCACCAATATAAATCAATATGCAACAATCCATTAAATATACCCTCCAATATTGGCTTGATTTATCCTGTTTCATTGTCTACATGTGAGTTTTGATGACTTGTAAGGAGGTGCCACACTTGTGAAACATAGTTGACTGGGTATTTGAAAGCATACCAAAGCATGAAAACAGGTTACATTTTTTTTAGCATTTTTCAATTGTTTCATTTCATGATATATTCTAAGAGTGCTGATTGTTATGCACTTGTCCCTGCTCTGAGGCCAGGACACCAGAGACATGAAGAGACGTGTCCGCAGCATCTCAGTCTAATGAAAGACTGACTGCCAGAAGGAAGTGTGGGGAAGGCACATGTAAGGCTGCAGTAACAACCCCACCCCTGCGGAGACGAGGGTGGGTGTAGGTAATGCCTACAGCTCCCCTCTGGCTCCACAGCCTCTAGGTCACCATTTATGGCTTTAGTGCCCCAAATAAATCCCAGCTCCACACACCGGCTAACAGATCAAATATCTGTCCGTTTCTAGGCACGTGATCCGTTCTGATAAACAGGGCTACCCTGGACGGTGATCCCATGACATACCAGGGTTAGTGAAAGTGACATCCCACACCCGTTGACATCAATGATATCACAGGAAGTGACATCACACACCCGTTGACATCAATGATATCACAGGAAGTGACATCACACGCCCGTTGACATCAATGATATCACAGGAAGTGACATCACACACCTGTTGACATTAATGATATCACAGGAAGTGACATCACACTACCGTTGACATCCATGATATCACAGGAAGTGACATGACTTTGAATCTCAAAGTGATGCGACATGACTTTGAACCTGATGACATCAATTTCAATTCTTTATTATGTTTTGGAACTCCGAGGATTTCCACATAAAAACCATACATGATACAAGACCCATTCAATGCAATAAAGACGTCTACAATGTTTACAAAAATATAGAGTAATCAGATTCACTTTCTACAAAAGACATCAATAAATAGCTAAACATTTAAAAAAGGTAAAACAGAAAATTTCATTTGGGGGATTATACAATGCAAGTAAAAAAGAGTTGGCATTTAAAATACCCAATTGCAAACAGACATATCTTAACCACTTACGCCGAAATGGGCGCAATACAGGGCATATGAAGAGAACGTGCAAGCAATCCTGGGTGGACAAGTTGCAAAAATTACAGATTGCAGGAGTACCATACCACTTTGCCAATAGATTGTTTAATGGCAACAAATCCTGTCTAAAAAGAAACCAAAATCACCGAATGGCATGTGGTAGATTCCAGGCAACATAGGGTTGCATAGCTTTCCTAACATACGAGTTAGTAAGATGGTTATCTCCCTTCTTAAGATAAATAGCCTCCTTGTCCATTTTAAAACTAAGGTCCCAAGATGCCGCTTTCAAGAGTGATTTTAGCTGTGCAGCGGAAACAGTAAATAGTGTGCTCTCTTCCAATTGGAGAAGGGCGGCCGCCTTTCTGAAATTTTCAACAATTTGCGAGTACTCTTTTAAGCTACCCAACAGTTCAACCTTCATAAGATTTCTTAATGAACCCATTTCTCCTCTAGCCAAACTGGCAACCCACCGTACAACAGCTGCTAGGCCCTGCACCCACGTACTCCGAAGGCCATATTCAAGTCTACAGGCAGCTGCTGAACAAGCGGTATTAAGCGAGGATATAGATCTTATTACTTTCCCTTCTACAGAATGTAAAAAATCCCATTGCCTTAAATCAACCAATTCCATTCCATACAAAAGGGAAGAAGGGATTTTTGCCCTAAAAACTTCCAGTAGGCAATTGAAATGTCTTCTCCCCGTGGCTGAGTATAATGCACTCAAGCCTTTTCCCTGAGACAAAGCTTTGCGGGTATTGTTATCGGTGTGGGGCTTATCACTCAAATTATTGGAACTGATTTTTCCTAAAAAGACATAAGTCTTTACCACCTCCAGTTAATGGCCACCAACTGTCCAAACAAAATTCTTATACTTTAACTTTTTTCTCCCTGCAATACACATAATTTTGCTTTTTGTTGCATTTATCCTCAAGTAGTGGGCTTCGGCAAAGAGATGTAATGCACGAAGACGATTGGCCAACCCTTTAGGTGTCAGATCCAGTAATATAATATCATCTGCGTATAACAAGCAGGAAATGGGGGTTCCCCCTACAACCGGGGCTATACCATCACTTGAGGAGATAAAAGCAGGAAGATCCGCAATATACAGTGAAAAAAAGCAGTGGGGCAAGAAGACCACCTTGTTTTAATTCATTAATTGATGGAATGACACGTGATAACCCCCTTTCTCCACCTTGCAGAACACGACACCATGTATCAGTATGTAAAACCTGCACCAGATCTAGCAAGTGAGGGGGCATGCCCATGACAGATAGCTTTCTCCACAGCAGGGGGCGATCCACTTTATCGAATGCTGTGGAGAAGTCTATAAATGCCGTGTACACATATCCCCCGCGAACCCTTACATATTTATCAGAGATGATCTGAAGTGCGGTAAGGTTATCTAGGGTGCCGTGCCCTTTGCGGAAGCCAGTCTGTTCTAGGGGTAAAATGTGGTTCGCATCAACCCAATCATTAATTAAGGATAACAAACATTTTGTGAGAACTTTTCCAATTGCGTCAAGGAGGGCTATTTGACGATAGTTCATCGGTATATCCCTATCGCCCTTTTTAAACAGTGGCACCAGTATGCTCCCTTTCCAAGAGGAGGGGAGAATTTTCTTAATGAAGCAAAATCTGAAAACAGGAAACAGTATTTTGCTCCATAGCACTGGTTCCTGTTTCAAGACAGATATCGGGAGTTTATCAGGCCCCATGGCTCCTGAGGTACGCATGTCCATAATCGCCTGTTCAATAGTTCTTTCTGAAGGGGACTCTATTGGGGAATCATGCTCAGTACTAAGGCCCCTAGGCTCCACCAACTGCCCATTCATGGCGTATAAAGTGGAGATATAATTGACCCATAACAATTCAGAAATAGGAATTGGGAGGGGACCCACTCTTGCACCACAACCCTCCCCTATAAGAGACCAAAACTGTCTAGCTTTGTCATGGACCACTGCCTCCCGTAGATTTATCCATAGGGAATCCTCTTTTTCTTATCTTTTTCTTAATCCTACACCTTTTTAAAGAATCAATTTTATGGAGTCTTTCAGTGGATCTGCACAGGTATTGCTCCCGCACTAACTTATTTATTTCCTTATTGAGGAGAATAATCTATCTTGGGAGGAAGATCTTTTTTGGCGCCAAATTAGATTTTTTTACCAACCAAGATCTTCTTCATGAAATCCTCAAAATGGATTAATTCAGACCCTTTCCAATTATTTAATTTCAACAGTTTTATTAAGGATACATCCCAGACCCTTTTTGGCTTTAAAGTCCCCAAAACATCTTCCCGACTTCTTATGAAAATTGACCACATCACCGTTGAGTGACCAAGGGTCAGATTTAGGTGGGTGTATTGAAAGGGTTAAAGTTATCAACCTATGATCACTAAATATATTGTCTGAGACCGCCAGATCTCTCAGTAAAGAGAAGGAGCGGTGGTCTGTGATTACATAGTCCAAAATTGACTCACTCGTGCTGGCTTTATGGGTATTTTTTGCTGGGACATCAGAAGGGAGCCTACCATTCGCTATTAGCCCCTCCATAAGAAACCATTCTTCCAGCAGTATTTTCCCTCTTTTATTAGTTTAGATTTTATCGGGGGAAAAGGGCTTGAGGAATCAAAAAAGCTTCCTCTTTAGATTTATTTCTAAAAAGCTCTAAGCTATAATTGGAGACTCTGCAATTGAAATCCCCCACTAACACCTGAGGAGTAAGTATTGTCTCCTTTATCTTTTTAATAAAATTAAAAACCTTCTTTAATACACTATTATAACGTTCCTCAGGGGGGATATAAGCATTTATTATAACCATTGGGTTTTTATTTCCCCCATTACCAAAGCTACTAAGGGTAAAGTCCACAAGTAAAGTCCACATTTGTAAAGCGCAAAATCACCCGCAAGGGTCTCTAGGCGCTGGGGGCCGTCGGGAAGATTAAGCGAGCTATTGCCCAGAGTCACATGGTGCTGGGCTAACCTGCTGCCGGAGCCGGGGATCGAACTGTGGTCCCCAGATTCCAGCGTCAGTCGCTCTGGCCACGGCGCCACACCTCTTCCACTGGTGACCGCCTAAAAAAGGTTACTCTGATCCACATAATGGGAGAAATTCCACTTTATTCTATTAGAGAGAAGGCACGCAATTCCTCCTTTTGCATGCCCTCTCTTCGAAGGGGAGGCTGCGACCTCAAGAACAAAGTAGTCCCTCCCCACGCCTATTCTGTCTATACACCAGGTCTCTTGAATACAGATCACACCGGGGTTCAACGAGAGAAGATGCTGTAATTTTTCAGGACTATTGTTGATCCCCGCAGCATTCCAGGAGAGAATTTTTAAGCTACTGCTAAAGATTGGGAAATAGCTTTGGGTTATCTTTTGATTTGCTTAGCAAAGCCCCAGGAAGCCAATTCCATTGTTGATTATCCTCTCTTGAGGTGCTGTAATTATTTTGCGGGGCAGGAATTACATGGGACACTAGCCGTTTAGTTTTTAATACACATTTTAAATTCCTCGAAGAAGGGAGGGTAACCTGCTTGACCCCTGTTCCGTTGAATAGGTCTATTTTCACAGAAACTATCTCCACAATTCGCCAAAACAGATCGATTCCGCGACTTTGAAAACTTTCAGCTTGATTCAAAATGAGGTTCACTATTAGCTTGGAATAGAACGTTACCCTAGTATGGGATGTATTATCGGTTCTTGAAATAAAAACCAAATCAATATCATTTGATTGAATTAATTTTAGACTCTCTATATCTCTAAAACATTTGAGTAGCAATGATCTATTTAATGCTACATCGTGGTCAAACAACGGAAGAAAATCAAGAATCAATGTATCTACAGGATCTTCCGTAATTTTTCTAGGAGGTTCTAGCGAACAGGCAGTACCTTCAACTAGGGAATAAAAAATAGGAGTAGCGGGATTGAGAACACCTGAAACAAAAGGTGCTAGCTTTGTCACTTCTATTTTTGGAAGGAGAATCGTAGATCTCCCCCCCTCAGGGGGAGGTCCTCCTATAGATAAAATAGAACCATTAGGGAAAACTTTATTGCAATCAGCAGAGGGTACTTGGATATCGGGAGTACAAGAATTTGAATCCTGCTTCAGGAGCCCCTTATCTTGCTCTTCCGTACTAGGCAAATCATTTGACTGATCTTGAGAATCCTCAAATATTATTTGTCTAACCCTTTTTTTCCTATGTCTACGAATTGGTTTTCTCTTTTTTCCTCTACACCTTTTGAGCTTCCCTATTATTTCTTTTCCTTCTTTCTCAGTCCCCTTGGATTCTGGCATGAAGATTGGGAAGAGCGCTTTATCAAGTTTACAATCTGCGGAAATCCCATCTTCTATAATTTCAAGATCAGAATCCCTTATACAATTATAAGCCGACGATTTAGGGACTGGAAAAGGCTCATTTGTAGCTGGGACCCCCGAAGTAATTAAATCAGGATTATAAGGCATGCACATAGGATTATTTCCGGTAGGAGGAGCACCAGGGGACACCAGGTCTTGCGAACCCGCTCTAGGATCTGGTTCCACTGTCTTCTCTGGAAGTCTAAGTAATAAAGCCTTTAATATCTGAGTGACCGATTCCAACACAGTCAGAGCTCCCCACGAATTTACTCAATAACCGTAATATCGAAGACAACAAATGTTCCAAAGCAATCAATGACTCCGAAATAGGCTTTTCATGACTATCTAAGCCTAGTGGTATAATAGGATCAATACCTGAAATATTGAGCACAGGGCTTTTTGAAAAGTTAAACTGCATAGATGAATCTTGAGATTTAAGGGAGGGGGTGCTACTATAAAGCTGCAAGCCAGAAGGTGTGGTGCCAATCGGGGTCTTAGTGGCTTCATATAATTTCAGTGAACCATCTGCTAAGTAACGACCACACAACTCCAAGTCAATATCTAACCCTTGAGAGTCGCCATTACATATCTCCTTTGGCTGGTTACTTCTTACTAAATCGTTAGTCAAATACATGTCAGGTTTTGAGAGGGCATTATTTTGATGCACATTCTATATTCTAGAAGCGAGCAAATTAACACTGCCGGAGCTTTCTACGGGGAATAAATTACGCCCCTCACAAGGAATTGATTTTTCTACCACAACTGGCCCTTCTTTACTAACGCAGCATCTACACCAAGCGAAGGAGTTACCCCTATGTTCTTATTTAGTCATTTCTTCTGGGACAGCCTCCTTCACCAAGTCCTTATCCATAGTCTTTTCCCAGAACTGAAATAGCTGGCATTGTCCTTTTAATTGGAGATTCTTTGATTCCTTGTTTCGTGGGGGGTTAGATCTTGTCTTAACACAAGACCTTCCCCCCAAGAGTCTCCCAGAACGTAACTTTTTTGCGGTCATCTTTAGACTTGTATCCAAGACGAAAGTAGAGCGCAGTACCAATATGAGGAACAATAATTAGCAGTTTAAAATAAATAAAATAGGGCGATTGGAGAATGCGAGTCTGAGTTCCAATACTAGTCAACAAGTCGAAGTTTATGTAAGCATGAATGGATAATACAATCTATCAAACAAGACAAAAAATGAGACGGAAGAATCAAGTAATAATAATAATTTAAAAAAATGACACTAAGTGGGCCCAGCCCAGTCTACTTCAGCCACTGATGGCCCGCCCTTTGCCCGGGCTTAGCCCCGGGCGCTCCCGCGACACTGTGCAGGGCGGGAAACTTAGTCCTGTGCCTCCCTCCACTCGGCAGCCGCTGTTAGTTGTTGGCTGCGGCGGCGGGAGGGGGACAGAGACAGGCAGGCACAAGGGTCCACGGGAAACGAGGTAGGCTCTCTCTTTTCCAGGTCCTGAGAGCTCATTAGCAATGCTTTGCAGCGT
The DNA here is from genome assembly GCF_964261635.1 of Lissotriton helveticus. Lineage (NCBI taxonomy): Eukaryota > Metazoa > Chordata > Amphibia > Caudata > Salamandridae > Lissotriton > Lissotriton helveticus. The sequence continues at coordinate 1,705,808,690 of NC_136069.1, read as the reverse complement.
CGCCACTTAGACACCCAAACTCGCTCAGCACCCTCTGGGCCCGGCAATGCTCAAGGTGGCAGATTTCGCCTTGCCCTTACTGCCACTTGCGGCCTGGCCTGTATCACCGGTATCACCAGTGTCTCCATTGCCTCCTATCGATGTAACTGCTCACTCTACTCCCACTGCCTCTTATATGGTATTCCTGCTGCTGCAAAATGCCAGGAGGGCAGGGGAGCAGGAGAACTGGGAAGCTGGGGAGCAAGGGAACCAGGGCACAGAATGCTGAAATGCAGATTTCAGCGAGGAGGGTAGTGAGGAGGATAGCTTGCCAACCCCCTCCGCTTTGCACCAACAATTGCGGCTTGGCCACACAACGGACCTCTCACGACCTCCCTCACGGCCCGGCTGCTCTGTGTTTTCCCCGCTCGCGTTTGTAGCGTTTATGGCATTTTGGCAATTATGGTGTTTATCGCGTTTATGGCGAGCCGCGTTTATCGCATTTATGGCGTTTTATCGCGGCTCGCAGGTCTCACCTGCGGCCGCCGCTACCACCGTTGCCGCTGTCAGTGACACCAGGGGAGGAGGAGGGCGAAAATGCAAGACCGGGTGAGGCTGCGGGACCCCCGCGGCACCCGGCTCTCGGCAGTGGCTCCCGGCTCTCGACGGAGGTGCAGCTCTCTCCTCTCAAGCTCCTCACTGCTCGTTCACTGCTCGTTCACAGCTTGCTCAATAGCGCCACCTTCAACAAGTACCGGAAACCAATGGGCTGTACTTAAAGGAATATCTGCTCTGTAGCATTTCCAATGAAGTTATAACAATACATGGCCATTAGCAGCAAGGGCTCTTTGTAACGGGATGAGTTGTTTAAGTGGTATGCAACAATCTTGTTCGCTACTTACATGACCGTCCGTCATGACAATAATTGATGCGACTCCACTCAAGAACGAAATGATTACATTTTTCAGGCAACGCAGCAGCTGCTTTGCGGTGTTGCACCGCCTAAAAGGGGGAGGGCAGGAAAACCCCATATATAACATTATATGGTGCATTCCTGTCCTCTCCTTGCACTGGTGTGCTTTTGGCTGTCTAGCGCAGTGAAGGCCGCTTTGCATCATGCTGCAAGTGCGCCTGCTTTCCAAGCAGGATTGTTTTTGGGCAGGAAGGGACACCTGATGATTTTCCTCATGAATGCAGCACACATAGAAAGAGGAATAAAAGTCAAGGAATACTCAAAATATTTCTCCTTGTTACACCTCCCTTGGGAAGGCGTCGGATTTTGACATATTCCCAAGTCTAACACTCATGGTAAATCTGGGACTGCGCCTAAATTTATTGTGGATGTGACTCCACAACAATGTCTCTCCACAGGGAGAGGTGTGGCGCCGCAGCCAGGGCGACTGACGCTGGAATCTGGGGATCACGGTTCGATCCCCGGCTCCGGCGGCAGATTAGCCCAGCACCATGTGACTCTGGGCAATAGCTCGCTTAATCTTCCCGACGGCCCCCAGCGCCTAGAGACCCTTACGGGTGATTGTGCGCTTTACAAATGTGGACTTTACTTTTACTTTTACACCCATGGAATGCCTCCATGGGCAGAGTAATGGACGCTGCGACTTCTGCTTTCTTGCGTTACTCCAGATTTACAGAGCCCCACAGGGACGTGCAAGGGGGGCCATGCGCGGTGCGGTAAATCGGACTTTAGTTTTGCATTACTGTTGCGTTACATTGCGCGATGCAAGGGCAATGCATCACTTTGATAAATGTGGCACCTAGTGTATGTATTGATAGATAAAAGGGACAGTTACATAAAACATAGTTAAGAAAATGGTCAACCCCACCAATATAAATCATTATGCAACAATCCATTAAATATACCCTCCAATATTGGCTTGATTGATCTTGTTTCATTGTCTACATGTGAGTTTTGATGACTTGTAAGGAGGTGCCACACTTGTGAAACATAGAGGGGACTGGGTATTTGAAACATATCATTAGGTGTCCGTGAGACAGTTTTAGCAGTTTCGTCAAGCTTCATGCAATGAAAAAAATCAGAAAATAAAAAAGCACATGTCCACACACACAGGCCTGCATACACATACACCACTCGCACACACATGCGCACATACACACACACATGACTTACTCACTCTGAACAGTGAATCCCGCATATACAAAAAATGGACAGTTAGGAGTCTTAACTTTACTACTACTAAAAGCCTTCTGTAAATACTAAAAGTAGTAAGCTTAGGATTTTATCTCAGATAAGTTCTGTGAATCGGCCCTAATGCCTTTTATTTAGGTTTTAAAAACCAAAACATAAATAAAAGGCATTGTCATTTACAATGCCAATAGTTCAAAAGCGTGTAAATGCGAGACCTATTGCATTGCAAATGCTTGTTTTTTAAATGATAGTTCATGTGCAGGAAGGGACACCTTCCTGCACAGAAACAATCATGCATGGTGTTTTGCTGTTAATGTGTACTGCAACATACAGCACATATAAACAGCAAATATGAGGCGAAATAAAGCATGTCTCCTTGTTGCGCCATGCTAAAACCAGGTTTTTTTGGTCTTCATTTTGGCGCTGCCCTATATCTAGGCCACCCTTGTAAATATGGGGCAGTGTCAAAATCAATGGGTGTTGCGGTGGGAATCCCACCACAACCCTCATTGATCCATTTCACTCTGAATATGGCGTGAAAGGGTGCCTTATTTACAAGACCGCATTTAGCTATGTGAAGTAGCTTAGCACTGCTTTTTAAATAAGGTGAAGCCCGTATCGCCACAGGACTGTCAAAAAAAGTGACATTCCAGTGGCAATAGGACCTTGTAAATATGCCCCTGAGTCCGTGAACACAACAAAAAAGAAAAATTAACCATTACACAAGATTATATACACAACATTAGTGTTCTAAATTACGGTGAATTACAGGTGAAAAGGGTTTCTATTAAGAGTGAGTGGAACACGCATAGTTTGCAATAGCGTCATTATGGCAAGTTACAGCCAAATTATTCGGACTCGCGTGAAGTTCTTAAACCTGCCTTTAGTGCTATTTTCATACCACAAAATGCATCATTCCCAAAATGGACCCAATGATGTAATTTGCGCTGAGAAAATAGCGCTAAATGCAACAGAACAGGAAGAGCAGCGGCCAGCCATCCCCTGTGCTCTGTTGCTGTACACTTGTGTAGGCATTTTTGCTCATAATTATGCAAGTGGACATAATCGCTTAATTTCCAGTAATTTCACATCAAATTAATGTGAAATTACTTTGAATATTTTAGTATAATTAAAATGTCACCCAGGTGTAATTTTTATGTTTGTCTTGTGTACAATTGCTTGCTGAAAGGGCCCCCACTGTTCTATAAAAATTAATTTATTTAAATTGATTTATCCTGTTTCATTGTCTACATGTGAGTTTTGATGACTTGTAAGGAGGTGCCACACTTGTGGAACATAGAGGGGACTGGGTATTTGAAAGCATACCGAAGCATGAAAACAGGTTAAAAAAAATTAGCATTTTTCATTTGTTTCATTTCATGATATATTCTAAGAGTGCTGGTTTGACATGCATTTGTCCCTGCTCTGAGGTCAGGACACCAGAGACATGAAGGGAAAGGACACTGTCTTTGAGCACAGTTTACCTTATACAATTCGATCTGTTTGTCCTTCTCTTGTCCCTTCTGCATCAAGTAGGAGACTACTTCATGTTTAGGGCCTAAAAGTCAGGGGAGTCATCTGATGTCATGAGTCCCAAAGCATAGATGTCACTTCTTGTACAGCCTCCATTTTGGTGACTTGTTGTTCATGTTTGAGTCTGGAACATACCAAGGGTGGGTTTCTCTATGGGGTGGATTCCGAATGAGGCAGGTGGGATTTGGATTTCGGTGTTGAGAAAAGTCAGCGAAGGTTCTGAGGGAATGGCGTATCGACTCCCGCCTGCCATTACTCATGAACATATTCAGGCAATAAGATGCTATTTCATTACTATGGTGACAGAATGGGGCACTCACAGGTTTTTACCATGTTAATAATGTCTATTCATACTGCCGTATTTCTCTTTTCTAGATGTAGGAGCGTGCGCTGAAATGTGTGGACTAGGAGAAGTTTGTCCTGAGGGTCAGACCTGCGTAAGCAATGGCTGTGGACATCAGTGCGAACCAAGTTCCGGTGAGTATTGACGCACGATAGGAAATGGGCAGCTTGAGAAGAGAAGGCTGGCAGCAAGTCTTGTGGTCCTGCCATGGTGGAACCCCTCCTCCCAAGGGTTGTGAGGGTCCCACCCTGGGCTGTGATGCTGCCTTGAGCCTTTATCTGATGCAATAAAGCCTTAATGTACCAGTGTCCTACTAAAATGGAGGCATGTGATGAGATCATGAGATAGATCACTGGACACAGTGTTGGCTAAGATCAAACCTGATGTGTGAGTTGTACATATTTTCTTTATAGTGTGCATTAATATATACCTACGGTATAGTCTTATTTGTATATTTTATTTTTCAATATTACTATTTAAGTCAGGTTATGTTTGTTGGCAATTCAAAGGAAACTAGACTACAGGTGCTGCTGGATTCAAAAGCACCGACACATAGAACTACATTAACACTGGACACAAGTCCACTTAGAACTAAACCACTTCTTTTGGAATGAACAACAGTTTAGCATAACCCCCAAAAAACTTTAACAAATCATTTTTTGTTTGCTTTACAATTCTATAAATCAGATTCTGTGGTATACCTCAAACAAAGCTGAAAATCCTACTGAGGCATATATACGAAGGCTTATTGCTGCAGGAACGTCACTTTTTGCGACGTTCTTTTGGCCATAAACACTTCACGTTAATAACACGGCGACGTTAAGCCACTTAACATGGCTTAACACCGCCGTGTAACTAATGCCCCCTTTCACGCTACAATCAGTGTGAAAGGGCTGGGAAAGGTTGTTGCATGGAGCATACGGTCGCAACACTCTTTGATGTTGACGCTGCTCCCTATTTACAAGGGTGGTGTAAACAGGAGGCAGCCCCAAAATGAAGACTAAAACCCCCCAGGTTTAAATATGGCGAAACAAGGTGAAATTGTTTATTTCTCCTCGTTTTTGCTGTTTCTATCTGTTGAATTCTGCAGCACACATAGAAAGAGCGAATCGCCATGAATGACGGTTCCTGTGCAGGAAGGTGTCCCTTCCTGCACATAAACAACCATTAAAAAATGACAATTTGCAACTTGTAAGTGCCCTGCACAATGCAGCACACATAGGAGTTAATAATCACCATTAGTGATTGTTTTATGTGCAGGAAGGGATACCTTCCTGCACATTAACAATCATCCCCTCGACACAGACACCTTTGCACTATGATCCAAGGGTTCCTGCGTTGGTGCTGCAGCTGAACTTAGAGCCAGCGCTAGAGGAAATGCAGGGCTATGCTGTATTATCGTAAATACGCGCAGCCCTGCCTTTTCAGAATCGCGCAGTGTGGTGTTAGCGATTTCGGCTTAACGCTGCGCTGCACCATCCCCTAGAAAATATGCCCAACTATGACCCCTTTAAATTGTGTTTCTGGAGTCGACAAGGTATTCATTAGGCAGCAGAAGGGTTAATGTTGGGTCAGAAAAGAGATTTCCAAGAAGTGACCCAACCCCCCCCCCCCCCCCCCCCCCGGGCCTCTAGTGCACATCCAGGGACTGCTCCCAGTGGGCTGGATTTAAAGCGCCCTGAGGCCAGCTTACACACTATCAGCGTCATTGCATCCAAGCAGGCACCCTGCCAGGGCACAGGCTGACACTTCTAAGATTCCTCTTAGCTCAAGTAGGGGGAAGAAAGGGAGTCCCCCCCCCCCCTCTATAGGGGGTCTCTTCACCCCCATCTTGTGTCCGCAGCATCTCAGTCTAATGAAAGGCTGACTGCACAGAAGGAAGTGTGGAGAAGGCACATGTAAGGCTGCAGTCCCAACCCCACCCCTGCGGAGACGCGGGAGGGTGTAGGTAATGCCTACAGCTCCCCTCCGGCTCCACAGCCTCGACGTCACCATTTATAGCTTTAGTGCCCCAAATAAATCCCAGCTCCACACACCGACCATCAGATCAAATATCCGTCAGTTTCTAGGCACGTGATCAGCTCTGATAAACAGGGCTGCCCTGGATGGTGATTCCCCCCCCCCCCCTTTAAATACTAGGGTTAGTGAAAGTGACATCACTCAACCTTGACCTCAATGATATCACAGGAAGTGACATCACACACCCGTTGACATTAATGATATCCCAGGAAGTAACATCACACACCCTTTGACATCAGTGATATCACAGGAAGTGACATCACACACTCGGACAGAGTCACTGAGTGAGAGAAAGAAAGAAAAAGCACTGAGACAAGGGAGACGGAGTAACCGTTAGTGACAGAAATGAAGAATGCAATGGAAACAGACAGTGGGGAGAGTGGGAGAGAGGAGACAGGTGAGACGTAGAAGAGAGGCATACACATACTGCTCACTTTCAATGTCATATACAAACATACCCATTGATATTCATGCATGACCCTTCACACTCACACATACCCTTTCACATTCACACATACCATTTACATACATAAAACAGCCTTAACCACACAGCCTTAACTGTGCATGACTAAACAATGCAGGCGGAACCACACCTGTCTAAACCACGCCTATGCCTTTACCACGCATATGCCTTTACCACACATGTCTTTAATACACACAGGCGTGGTTTAGACGTTAGTAGTAGTTAGCACTCATTACTCGAGGCGGAGGGTTGAAGTACTGGGTTTTTCAGAACCCAGCGGTGCCAGGGACACACCCTAGGACTTCGGGTTCTTCCTGTTTTAGACTACAGAAACGCAGAGTCTTCTAGGTGAAGTCAAAGATCAAGTTTATTGGCTGCAACCAAGTAACAGGCGTCCTAGAAGTACAACACGGTATATATTCTCAGGAGACTTCTCAATCTTACAAAGCCAACCTTCTCTTTTTATACACAATATTATGCTTCAGGCAAACATTCCTTATTTTACAGTTGACCATTCACATATTTTCAATACAAAGAAAAAACAGTCATGATGACAAGCCCATATTTCAGTTTGTTCAGCCCACAATCAATTACCCGGCAAGGCCCAGTATTTTCATCTGATATCGACGAACCCCCAATAAAAACGGGCACCTCCTGCTCGTAAAGCAAGTCATAAAGAAAGAAACAGAGGCAGGTGTGTGTAAGATTAGGAAGGGTTTGTGTGCGATGAAGGGTTTATGGCATGTTGTGCCTTGATACTATCTCGATCGGCCACTGGGAGAGGAACTGACCGAACAGGTTTTGCCTTGAGTATGTTTGGGCAGATATACCTTTTTATCAGTAAAGCTAACCCCCATGGAATACTCTTTAAATCCTAAGGTTGTGTTTCCCCAGACCAAACCCTCTTAAAATATACTGCCTACCAGTATGGATGACACGTGAATCCTACACCTTGCAATCCTCATTGGCTTATGTGACGTTCCCTGTAGTCTGATTAACATACTTGTATGATTCATTGTCTCTGTATAATGTGTGCATGACGTAAAGTACTGACACACACTACACCGATATGAGTAGCGCTATCCAGCAAAAGACATGCATATGAGGTAGGGGCTACGTAAAGATGAGGGGCGCTGGTGGGGGGTGGAAGTGCGGGAATCCGAGGAAGAGGTCAATAGGGGGGCCATGGAAAGATGAGTAGGTAAGGTATTTATGGAGAAAGAGGTTATTGGTGCGGCCCCAAGAAAGACTTTCATCAGCGCTGAAGCCGGCCTTTCTTTTTTTGTTTATTTCATTGGCAGTCTGGTCACGAGGGCTACTGTGGAACATACGTTAAAGTGCGTGCTAATTATATTTAGTGCTATATTCAATGTTTTTAAGTTTGAAGGTAATTTTACTAATGTTTTTACCGGTAAAAATGAAAGTGGAGCCCGATTGTGCCTGATATGGGGCTGGGGCCCAAGGTCAGCTGTGATAAGGTGCACTGGAGAGGAGTAGTGGATAATCAAGCCTGTAAGGGAGTGCGTTGCAGAGTCTGGGGTCAGGTGGATGTAGTAATGAAGAGGCATTCTCCATGAAGGCTCTCACAGATTGAGCCAGAGAAGTGTCACTCACCTGACACGCCCACCAAAGGAACATTACATGGAAAAAACACTTTTTGAGAGTGATCATATTTAGAAAGATTTGGAAAAGAGTGCGTTTTACTGGGCCTTGTAAGACTAAGAAGAGAGAAAGGAGGGCCCTGAAGCAGGCCTGCCCAGACATATATGCGTCAAATCGAGCCAGCAGTGGCCCACCCAAATACACCCTTGGCCCACCCAAACAAAAATTCCTGGAGCCGGGCCTGTTCGAAACGGGTTTCTATCGGTCTCTGTTTTGTGCCCTGGCACAGGTTGACTGCAGTGGCAGCAGGCACAACCATGTGCGCTGCTCACTTCCCACTACTGAAGAGGTTACAGCATGACATCATTCCAGGTGACCCCCCAGTTTTTCCCCATTTAAAACCCTGGGTTCTTCACATGAGAGAGTGGCAGATAGGGTCAGGGGCCAAAAAAAAGCCATGCTTTCAGCTGTTTCCCGAAAATGGGGTTCTAGGTACGTGTCCCTCAGTCTCGCGGAGAGCTTGTTCCAGGCCATGGCCACAAAAAACGTAAAAGATTTGCCTCCTTTAGGCTGAACGCTTGAATAGAGGAGGTTTAACAATTCCGCCGCAGTGCTGGTGAATTAATGAGTGGGCAGGGTTGGGACTGCCCACGGCTGTCCTCAGCACATGTCCAATCTTTGAGTTTCTATATTAATTATTCATGTATTTTTGCACGAATTTGAAAGATTATTGTATACTGTATGTTGCTAATGGATTTTACTATGACTCTTATTTGTAAACATTTAACCTGCTGATTAGCTGTGCTTTTATGGATCTGATATCTGAATGAAGTCTTTGAACCTTGAACCATAGGTTCATGACCTTTAAACCATCACATTATGAAGCCAAAACAGGTCGAAGGTCGAAACTAGTCTGGGTTTTCTTGCATTTCCTCTGAGGTGGACCTTGCCTGGCAGTGCAGGGTAGACTGTTCCTATTGGAGCAGAATCAAGACTGATTTACATATGGCTGATCTGTGTCTAAAGTAGGATAGTGACAAAAAACAAGGGTCTGAAATGTGGCCCCAGTAATTACCAAATGCAGAGATTAATTCCTGCATTCCTCCCATCGCCATCGCTTTTCCTCCACGCTGGTCTTGGGTTGAAGCACCTTGTCTCTTTTATCAAGAGCTCAATACCTGGTGATCGCATGGCAGGACCCAGAGTGCCGCATAGCGGGGAGAGGAGTCGTAGGGAGCTTGAGGTGAACGCCCTGCCCAGCTGTCCATACGAGGATGGAATCATCTGATCTGAGCCCTCGGTCATCCAATCAGAGGCAGGCACTTCTACCCCTGCATTAGCCTTTTAAACCCTGGCACCAGCCTTGCTGTCCCTGCTCTGAGGTCAGGAAGCCAGTGGCGTGAAGGGAATGGACACTGTTTTTCTGAGCACAGTTTACCTTATACAATTGGATCTGTTTACCCTTCTCTTGTCCCTCAGCATCAAGTAGGAGATTACTTCATGCTTAGGGGCTAGAAGAAGGGGGGAAACATCTGATGTCCCAAAGCAAAGATGTCGTCACTACTTGAACAGCCGCCATTTTGGTGACTTGTTGTTCATGTTTGAGTCTGGAACATACCAAGGGAGGATTTCTCTCTAGGGGGTGGATTCACAATGAGGCAGGAGGGATTTGGATTTCAGTGTTGAGATGTCAGCGAAGGTTCATGGTTCTGAGGGAATGGTGTATCGACTCCCGCCTGCCATTACTCCTAAACATCTTCGGGCAATAAGATGCTATTTCATTACTATGGTGACAGAATGGGTCTCGCACAGGTTTTAACATGTTAATAATGTCTATTCATACTGCCGTATTTCTTTTCTAGATGTAGGAGCGTGCGCTGAAATGTGTGGACTAGAAGAAGATTGTCCTGAGGGTCAGACCTGCGTAAGCAGTGGCTGTGGACATGAGTGCGAACCAAGCCCCGGTGAGTATTGACGCATGATAGGAAATGGCCGACCTCAGAAGAGAAGGCTGGCAGCAATTCTTGTGGTCCTCCCATGGTGGAACCCCTCCTCCCAGGGGTTGTGAGGGTCCCACCCTGGGCTGTGATGCTGCCTTGAGCCTTCATCTGAAGCGTTAAAGCCTTAATGCATCTGTGTCTTATAGTAAAATGGAGGCATGTGATGAGATCATGAGATATTATGAGACTGATCACTGGACACACAGCATTGGCTAAGATGATCAAACATGATGTGTGAGTTGTACAGATTTTGTTTATAGTGTGCATTAATATATAACTAAGTTATAGTCTTATTTGTATATTTATTTTATTAGTTGTGTTTATAAAGGGCAATATTACTATTTAAGTCAGGTTATGTTTGTTGGCAGTTCAAAGCAAACCAGACTACAGGTGCTGCTGAATTCAAAAGCACCGACACCTAGAACTACATTAACACTGGACACAAGTCCTGGGAAATATAGCAATGGAACAAGTTACCATATTTAATTCACAATGATGTCTTACAGGGACATCCCAAATATACAATATGAAATCAGACAAATTAAAATAAACCACATTTTAGCAGAATCCCAAACAAATTTTAAAACCATTCTTTGTTTTGCTTTAGCATTTTATAAATCCGGTGTAGGTTTTTGATCTTAAACAGATGTGTGGAAGTTGGTATCACAAAAATTGTGTTTAGAGAGTAAACGAGGTATTCATTAGGAGGTCTCTGCGGGGCCTCTGGTGCACATCCAGAGGCTGCTACCAGTGGGCTGGGTTTAAAGCGCCCTGAAGCCAGATTACACAAGTACAGCGTCATTACATCCAAGCAGCCACTCTGCCAGGGCACAGGGGCACTTCCCTGATTCCTTTTGCCTCCAGTAGGGAAAAGGAATGGAGTCCCCGCTCTAAACTCTCTCCACACCCCCAGGTTCACCCGGATTTGTGTCCGCAGCATCTCAGTCTAATGAAAGACTGACTGCACAGAAGGAGGTGTGGAGAAGGCACATGTAAGGCTGCAGTCCCAACCCCCCCCCCTGTGGAGACAAGGGAGGGTGTAGGTAATGCCTACAGCTCCCCTCCGGCTCCACAGCCTCATGGTCACCATTTATGGCTTTAGTGCCCCAAATAAATCCCAGCTCCACACACCGGCCATCGGATCAAATATCCGTCCATTTCTAGGCACGTGATCCGTTCTGATAAACAGGGCTGCCCTGGACGTTGATCCCCTGAAATACCAGGGTTAGTGAAAGTGACATCACACACCTGTTGACATTAATGATATCACAGGAAGTGACATCACACACCTGTTGACATTAATGATATCACAGGAAGTGACATCACACACCCTTTGACATCCATGATATCACAGTAAGTGACATCACACACCCGTTGACATCAATAATATCACAGGAAGTGACATTATATGACTTTGAATCCCAGAAAGTGATGCAACATGACCTTGAACCTGATGACATCACAATAATTGATGCCCCTTCACTCAAGAACGAAATGATTACATTTTTCAGACAACGCAGCAGCTACTTTGCGGCGCCGCACCGCCTAAAAGGGGAGAGGGCATGAATGCCCCATATATAACATTATATGGTGCATTCCAGTCCTTTCCTTGCACTGGTGTGCTTTTGGCTGTCTAGCGCAGTGAAGGCTATTTTGCATCATTCTGCAAGTGTGCCTGATTTCCAAGCAGGATTGTTTTTGGGCAGGAAGGGACACCTGATGCTTTTCCTCATGAATGCAGCACGCATAGTAAGAGAAATAAAAGTCCCCTCTGCAGAGGTATGAGGTAGCTGTGTTCACATGGGTTTGATTAACCCTTTCAATGTGTATCTGTGTCTCTCTCTGCCCCACAGTGGGGATGAGATAGATAGACAGACAGCGAGACAGACAGACCGAGATAGGCAGAGAGATGGTGAGAAGGGGAAAGGAGAACGAGAAAGGGAAAATTGTGAGAGTTACAAAGATGGACAAATTGGGAGAGAGAAGAGATAGTGAGAGGGCAAGTGGGATAAGAAGAGAGAGCAAGAAGCAGAGAGTGAGGAAAGACAGAGATGGAGAGACTAGAGGACAGATGGAGAAACACGAGAGAGAAGAAGAGTGGAACAGTATGACAGTGAAAGGGGAGGCGTGGGAGATGCAGCGAGAGAAGGATAGAGGTGTGGGAAGGGGAGATGTCGCAGATTAAAAGAGAAGGAAAAATGGTGTGAAAGAGAAAAGAAATCCAAAGAAGCAGAAGGAATCGGAAGGGAAAAAAGAGGAGGAGGGAGAAATTCATACCAATTGAATTTCACGCATGACCCTTCACACTCACACAACCTTTCACATTCACACATGCCATTCACATAAACATCATCACATTAACAATACCCTTTTCCATTCACAAACACCCCTTCACATTCCACTCTGATTCACATACACACCTTCACATTCACACACACCACTCTGATTCACATACACCCCTTCACATTCACACACACCACTCTGATTCACATACACACCTTCACATTCACACACACCACTCTGATTCACATACACCCCTTCACATTCACACACACCACTCTGATTCACATACACCCCTTCACATTCACACACCACTCTGATTCACAAACACCCCTTCACATTCACACACACCACTCTGATTCACATACACCCCTTCACATTCACACACACCACTCTGATTCACATACACCCCTTCACACACACCACTCTGATTCACATACACCCCTTCACACACACCACTCTGATTCACATACACCCCTTCACATTCACACACACCACTCTGATTCACATACACCCCTTCACATTCACACACACCACTCTGATTCACACACACCACTCTGATTCACACACACCACTCTGATTCACACACACCACTCTGATTCACACACACCACTCTGATTCACACACACCACTCTGATTCACACACACCACTCTGATTCACACACACCACTCTGATTCACATACCACTCTGATTCACATACCACTCTGATTCACATACCACTCTGATTCACATACCACTCTGATTCACATACCACTCTGATTCACATACCACTCTGATTCACATACCACTCTGATTCACATACCACTCTGATTCACACACCACTCTGATTCACATACACCCTTGACATTCACACACACCACTCTGATTCACATACACCCCTTCACACACACCACTCTGATTCACATACACCCCTTCACATTCACACACAACCCCTTCACATTCACACACCACTCTGATTCACATACACCCCTTCACATTCACACACACCACTCTGATTCACATACACCCCTTCACACACACCACTCTGATTCACATACACCCCTTCACATTCACACATACCACTCTGATTCACATACACCCCTTCACATTCACACACCACTCTAATTCACATACACCCTTGACATTCACACACACCACTCTGATTCACATACACCCCTTCACATTCACACACACCACTCTGATTCACATACACACCTTCACATTCACACACACCACTCTGATTCACATACACCCCTTCACATTCACACACACCACTCTGATTCACATACACCCCTTCACATTCACACACCACTCTGATTCACAAACACCCCTTCACATTCACACACACCACTCTGATTCACATACACCCCTTCACATTCACACACACCACTCTGATTCACATACACCCCTTCACACACACCACTCTGATTCACATACACCCCTTCACACACACCACTCTGATTCACATACACCCCTTCACATTCACACACACCACTCTGATTCACATACACCCCTTCACATTCACACACACCACTCTGATTCACACACACCACTCTGATTCACACACACCACTCTGATTCACACACACCACTCTGATTCACACACACCACTCTGATTCACACACACCACTCTGATTCACACACACCACTCTGATTCACACACACCACTCTGATTCACATACCACTCTGATTCACATACCACTCTGATTCACATACCACTCTGATTCACATACCACTCTGATTCACATACCACTCTGATTCACATACCACTCTGATTCACATACCACTCTGATTCACATACCACTCTGATTCACACACCACTCTGATTCACATACACCCTTGACATTCACACACACCACTCTGATTCACATACACCCCTTCACACACACCACTCTGATTCACATACACCCCTTCACATTCACACACAACCCCTTCACATTCACACACCACTCTGATTCACATACACCCCTTCACATTCACACACACCACTCTGATTCACATACACCCCTTCACACACACCACTCTGATTCACATACACCCCTTCACATTCACACATACCACTCTGATTCACATACACCCCTTCACATTCACACACCACTCTAATTCACATACACCCTTGACATTCACACACACCACTCTGATTCACATACACCCCTTCACATTCACACACACCACTCTGATTCACATACACCCCTTCACACACACCACTCTGATTCACACACAACCCCTTCACATTCACACACAACCCCTTCACATTCACACACCACTCTGATTCACATACACCCCTTCACATTCACACACACCACTCTGATTCACATACACACCTTCACATTCACACACACCACTCTGATTCACATACACCCCTTCACATTCACACACACCACTCTGATTCACATACACACCTTCACATTCACACACACCACTCTGATTCACATACACACCTTCACATTCACACACACCACTCTGATTCACATACCACTCTGATTCACATACCACTCTGATTCACATACCACTCTGATTCACATACCACTCTGATTCACATACCACTCTGATTCACATACCACTCTGATTCACATACCACTCTGATTCACATACCACTCTGATTCACACACCACTCTGATTCACATACACCCTTGACATTCACACACACCACTCTGATTCACATACACCCCTTCACACACACCACTCTGATTCACATACACCCCTTCACATTCACACACAACCCCTTCACATTCACACACCACTCTGATTCACATACACCCCTTCACATTCACACACACCACTCTGATTCACATACACCCCTTCACACACACCACTCTGATTCACATACACCCCTTCACATTCACACATACCACTCTGATTCACATACACCCCTTCACATTCACACACCACTCTAATTCACATACACCCTTGACATTCACACACACCACTCTGATTCACATACACCCCTTCACATTCACACACACCACTCTGATTCACATACACCCCTTCACACACACCACTCTGATTCACACACAACCCCTTCACATTCACACACAACCCCTTCACATTCACACACCACTCTGATTCACATACACCCCTTCACATTCACACACCACTCTGATTCACAAACACCCCTTCACATTCACACACACCACTCTGATTCACATACACCCCTTCACATTCACACACACCACTCTGATTCACATACACCCCTTCACACACACCACTCTGATTCACATACACCCCTTCACACACACCACTCTGATTCACATACACCCCTTCACATTCACACACACCACTCTGATTCACATACACCCCTTCACATTCACACACACCACTCTGATTCACACACACCACTCTGATTCACACACACCACTCTGATTCACACACACCACTCTGATTCACACACACCACTCTGATTCACACACACCACTCTGATTCACACACACCACTCTGATTCACACACACCACTCTGATTCACATACCACTCTGATTCACATACCACTCTGATTCACATACCACTCTGATTCACATACCACTCTGATTCACATACCACTCTGATTCACATACCACTCTGATTCACATACCACTCTGATTCACATACCACTCTGATTCACACACCACTCTGATTCACATACACCCTTGACATTCACACACACCACTCTGATTCACATACACCCCTTCACACACACCACTCTGATTCACATACACCCCTTCACATTCACACACAACCCCTTCACATTCACACACCACTCTGATTCACATACACCCCTTCACATTCACACACACCACTCTGATTCACATACACCCCTTCACACACACCACTCTGATTCACATACACCCCTTCACATTCACACATACCACTCTGATTCACATACACCCCTTCACATTCACACACCACTCTAATTCACATACACCCTTGACATTCACACACACCACTCTGATTCACATACACCCCTTCACATTCACACACACCACTCTGATTCACAAACACCCCTTCACATTCCACTCTGATTCACATATACCCCTTCACATTGTCCCATACCCTTTAACATTTAGACCTACCATACGCTTTCAAATGAACCCTGTCGTATTAAAACATGCCCATTCACTTTCATGCATGCCCCATCACATTCACACATACACTTTCATATCACATTTACCCTTTCACACTCACACATGCCCTTCCATATTAGCACGTCATTCACATTGAATTATACCCCTTCACATTCAATCATACCCTTTACATTCATATAGGCCTTTCACATTCGCATAGCTTTGAATGTTCATATATACCCCTTCACATTCACGAATACCCGTCACAAATACTCTTTTATATTCACACATGCATGTTTACATTCACAAATACCCTTACACTCGCACATACCATTTCCATTCACGTATACCCCTTTATATATAAACATACTGTTATATCCAGGCCCGGACTGGCCATTGCGGGCACCGTGCTATCCCCCTGTGGGCCGCAAGGGTGAGGGCCGATTTTGGGCCCCTGGGGGCCATTTTTGTTACAGGGCCGTTTTAGCAGCATGGCTGCAAAATTGGCCCTGTAACAAACTGCCAAAAAGCGTCCCAGGCAAAGAGCTCGGTCACCCCCTCCCCCTTTTCCGGAGGGGGGGGTGGGGTGGCGGAGCACTTTGCCAGGGCCGGTTTTCGTTCCCAGTCCGCCCCTGGTTATATCCTGCCGATTTAATCATATATATCCCAGTTTATCTTTTTTTCCTGGATTTCCAGCGATAATCGCACAATATGTTGCTATCGCTGGTATTCCTATTGCTTTTGAGATCTCAGCAATAGAAACCGGCGATTATTATCCTAGCGCTTAGCGATAATTATAGCCGGTTGTTGGTGATATGCCCCAATGAAGGTTCAAGGTTCTGAGGGAATGGCGTATCGACTCCCGCCTGCCATTACTCATAAACATCTTCGGGCAATAAGATGCTATTTCATTACTATGGTGACAGAATGGGGCACTCACAGGTTTTTACAATGTTAACAATGTCTATTCATACTGCCGTATTTCTCTTTTCTAGATGTAGGACTGTGCGCTGAAATGTGTGGACTAGGAGAAGTTTGTCCTGAGGGTCAGACCTGCGTAAGCAATGGCTGTGGACATGAGTGCGAACCAAGCCCCGGTGAGTATTGACGCACGATAGGAAATGGGCAGCTTGAGAAGAGAAGGCTGGCAGCAAGTCTTGTGGTCCTGCCATGGTGGAACCCCTCCTTCCAAGGGTTGTGAGGGTCCCTCCCTGGGCTGTGATGCTGCCTTGAGCCTTTATCTGATGCAATAAAGCCTTAATGTACCAGTGTCCTACTAAAATGGAGGCATGTGATGAGATCATGAGATAGATCACTGGACACAGTGTTGGCTAAGATCAAACCTGATGTGTGAGTTGTACATATTTTCTTTATAGTGTGCATTAATATATAACTACGGTATAGTCTTATTTGTATATTTTATTTTTCAATATTACTATTTAAGTCAGGTTATGTTTGTTGGCAATTCAAAGGAAACCAGACTACAGGTGCTGCTGGATTCAAAAGCACCGACACATAGAACTACATTAACACTGGACAGAAGTCCACTTAGAACTAAACCACTTCTTTTGGAATGAACAACAGTTTAGCATAACCCCAAAAAAACTTTAACAAATCATTTTTTGTTTGCTTTACAATTCTATAAATCAGATTCTGTGGTATACCTCAAACAAAGCTGAAAGTCCTACTGGGGCATATATACGAAGGCTTATTGCTGCAGGAACGTCACTTTTTGCGACGTTCTTTTGGCCATAAACACTTCACGTTAATAACACGGCGACGTTAAGCCACTTAACATGGCTTAACACCGCCGTGTAACTAATGCCCCCTCTCACGCTACAATCAGTGTGAAAGGGCTGGGAAAGGTTGTTGCATGGAGCATTCGGTCGCAACACTCTTTGATGTTGACGCTGCTCCCTGTTTACAAGGGTGGTGTAAACAGGAGGCAGCCCCAAAATGAAGACTAAAACCCCCCAGGTTTAAATATGGCGAAACAAGGTGAAATTGTTTATTTCTCCTCGTTTTTGCTGTTTCTATCTGTGTTGCATTCTGCAGCACACATAGCAAGAGTAAAATCGCCATGAATGACGGTTCCTGTGCAGGAAGGTGTCCCTTCCTGCACATAAACAACCATTAAAAAATGACAATTTGCAACTTGTAAGTGTCCTGCACAATGCAGCACACATAGGAGTTAATAATCACCATTAGTGATTGTTTATGTGCAGGAAGGGATACCTTCCCGCACATTAACAATCATCCCCTCAACACAGACACCTTTGCACTATGATCCAAGGGTTCCTGCGTTAGTGCTAGGCAGCTGAACTTAGAGCCAGCGCTAGAGGAAGTGCAGGGCTACGCCGTATTATCGTAAATACGGCACAGCCCTGCCTTTTCAAAATGGGGCAGTGTGGTGTTAGCAATTTCGGCTTAATGCTGCGCTGCACCATCCCCTAGTAAATATGCCCAACTATGACCCCTTTAAATTGTGTTTCTGGAGTCGACCAGGTATTCATTAGGCAGTAGAAGGGTTAATGTTAGGTCAGATAAGAGATTTCCAAGCAGCGTCTCCCCCCACCCCCACCCCGAGCCTCTAATGCACATCCAGGGACTGCTCCCAGTGGGCTGGATTTATAGCGCCCTGAGGCCAGATTACACTTCATTACATCCAAGCAGGCACCCTGCCAGGGCACAGGCAGAAACTTCTAAGATTCCTCCTAGCTCAAGTAGGGGGAAGAAAGGGAGTCCCCCCCCCCCCCTCTATAGAGGGGGTCTCTCGACACCCCCAGGTTCACCCCCATCTTGTGTCTGCAGCATCTCGGTCTAATGAGAGACTGACTGCACAGAAGGAAGTGTGGAGAAGGCCATGTAAGGCTGTAGTCCCAACCCCACCCCTGCGGAGACGAGGGTGGGTGTAGGTAATGCCTAAAGCTCCCCTCCGGCTCCACAGCCTCGACGTCACCATTTATGGCTTTAGTGCCCCAAATAAATCCCAGCTCCACACCCCGGCCATCAGATCAAATATCTGTCCGTTTCTAGGCGCGTGATCAGTTCTGATAAACAGGGCTGCCCTGGACGGTGATTTCCCCTCCTGAAATACTAGGGTAAGTGAAAGTGACATCACTCAACCTTGACCTCAATGATATCACAGGAAGTGACATCACACACACACACACTTTGACATTAATGATATCGCAGGAAGTGACATCACACACCCTTTGACATTAATGATATCACAGGAAGTGACATCACACACCCTTTGACATTCATGATATCACAGGAAGTGACATCACACACCCTTTGACATCAGTGATATCACAGGAAGTGACATCACACACTCGGACAGAGGCACTGAGAGAGAGAAAGAAAAAGCACTGAGACAAGGGAGACAGAGGAACAGTTAGTGACAGAAATGAAGAATGCAATGGAAACAGACAGTGGGGAGAGTGTGAGGGAGAGAGGAGACAGGTGAGAGACGTAGAAGAGAGGCACACAAATACCGCTCACTTTCAATGTCATATACAAACATACCCATTGAAATTCATGCATGACCCTTCACACTCCCACATACCCTTTCACATTCACACATACCATTTACATACATGAAACAGCCTTAACCACACAGCCTAAACTGCATGACTAAACAACGCAGGCGGAACCACGCCTGTCTAAACCACGCCTATGCCTTTACCACGCATATGCCTTTACCACACATGTCTTTAATACACATATGCGTGGTTTAGACGTTAGTAGTAGTTAGCACTCATTACTCGAGGCGGAGGGTCAGAGGTGACTTCCTGCCTGGACGAGGAACGGCTTGGTGAATGATTTCTGGGAGTTGAGGGTCGGGTAACTTTTTAGGGTTTTAAGGCTCGGGGCCGGTGGTCAGGATACTTTATAGGGCAGAGAGGCCGGTTTTAGGGCTCAGAGTGGGGGCTGGGTAGGTTCCAGGTCCGTGTTTTAGGCCTTCAAGACAGGGGTCCGGGTACTTTTTACAGCTGTAGGGACGGTTTTAAGGCGTGAGTCTGGGGTGTTTTTTAAGGTCCGGGGCCAAGGTTTTAGGGCTCAGGGCAGGGGGTGTTGGGGTCAATTTCAAAGCTGGGAGCTGGGTTTTTAGGGCTCGGTGCCCGGGAGGGGGAGGTGGGGGGGGCTTCATTTTAGAGCTGGGTCCAGGCTTTCAGAAGTCTGGGTGAGGGGCTGGGGTGTTTTTAGGGCTGGGGTTGTACTCTGGGGGGGCGGGTGGAATTTAGGACCGGTTTTAGGACTAAGGGGAGGCTAGGGCATAACTTTAACTGCACATATGCCTTTACCAATTATGCTCTTACAGCTAAATCAGTTGTGAAGGCATGCGTGGTAAAGGCATGCATAGTTAAGACACAGTTGTTAGGACCGCGTTGCTCAGGCATGCGTCGTGAGGGATTGCACCCCTTCACATTCACACATGCCACTCTGATTCACATATACCCCTTCACGTTCACCCCTACCCTTTCACATTTAGACCTCCCATACACTTTCAAATAAGCCCGGTCATATTCAAACATACCCATGTAATTTCACGCATGCCCCATCACATTCACACATACACCTTCATATCACATATACCTCTATGCATTGACTAATACCCTTTCACATTCACCCTTTCACACTCGCATGTTGTTCACATAATACCCCTTCAAATTCAAACATACCCTTTACATTCACATATATCCCTTCACATTCAAGCATGCCCATTCACACATAGCTTTGTACGTTCATATAGTCCCTTTAACAGTCATGCATAGCATTCACAAATACTCTTTCATATTCACACATACACCTTTGCATTCACACAACCTTACACATTTACACACACCATTAACATATACCTCTGTTTCAACATACCCCTTCACATTCATGCTTACCCCTTCACGTTCACACACGTTGTAATATTCATGCATACTCCTTCGTACTCATGCTTATCACTTCACATTCAAAATTACCCCTTCACAAACACACATACCACTCTGATTCACATTTACACGTTCACTCCTACCCTTTCACATTTAGACCTACCATACACTATCAAATAAGCCCTCTTATTCAAACCTACTTATTTAATTTCATGCATGCCCCAGCACATTCACACATAAACTTTCGTATCGTATATGCCCCCACATTCACATATATTCTTTCACATTGACATTTATTCTTTCACACTCACACATACCCTTTGACATTCCCGTCGTTATCATTCACTTATACCCCTTCACATTCAAACATATCCTTTACATTTACCCCTTCACATTCGAACATCTCTTCATTCACATTTATCCCTTCACATTCATACATGTCCTTTTAACTCGCACAGCTTTGTATGTTGATATAAACCCCTTCACATTCACCCATACTCCTCACAAATACTCTTTTATATTCACACATACCCTTCCACATTCACACATACCCTTCCACATTCACATATACTCATTTATATTTAAGCATACCCCTTCATATACATGCCCACCCCTTCAGTCACACACAGCTCTTAATATTCATGCATACCCATTTGTACTTGTGCATAACTTCTTTTTTCAAAATTACCCCTTCAAATTCTTTTATACTCCTTCCCATTCATGCATACCCCTTCACACCTCACTATGGCCCTTCAGATCCATTCTTATCTTGTGACAATCTTGCATTTCCTCTCATTTATGCGTTCACCGTCGGATTCATGCTCATTGGCTTACATTCACATATTGCCCTTCGCTTATAGGCATATCCCTTCACTTTCACACACCCCTTGAAATTCACACATACCCGTCATGTTGATGCACACCCCTTCACATTCACAGATAGCACTTCACACTCAAGCATAACCCCTACATTCATTCACTACCCATTCCATTCACTCATAGGTTCACAATGACATTTAAACCATCACATTACGAATTTAAATCTGGTCTGGGTTTTCTTGCATTGCCTTTGAGGTGGACCTGGCCTGGCAGTACAGGAGGGACTGTTCCTATTGCAGTGGAATCAAGACTGATTTACATATGGCCAATCTTTGTTTAAAGTAGCACATTGACAAAAAACAAGGGTCTGAAATTACCAAGTGCACAGATTAATTCCCGCATTCCGTCCATCACCAGTGATTTTTCTCAATGCTAGCCTTAGGCCGCTGCACCTTGTGTCTTTTAGCAAGAGTTACATACCTGGGGCCTGATTCACAAAAGTAAACAGACAAAAGTCTAACTTTATGATTTTCGGTATTCACAAAGGGCATTTAGGAGTAGTAAATTTAGACTTTTGTTTAAGTTACACTTAAGTTTTGATCTTAAGTTTAACTCAAGTAAAACTTAAGTTAAACTGAGACAAAAGTCTAACTTTACGACTTTCGGTATTCACAAAGGGCATTTAGGAGTAGTAAAGTTAGACTTTTGCCTCAGCTAAACTTAGGTTTTGATCTTAGGGCGTAAGAGTAGGTTGGAACATCTGATGTCATGAGTACCAAAGCATAGATGTTGTCACTTCTTGTACACCGGCCATTCTGGTGACTTGTCCTTATTTGACAGTGGACTGCATAATTTATTCTTTCATCCACTATGGCTTGAATCGTGGGATAGCTAGTGTTGTCAGCGATGAAGACATTATTTCCCCTAAAACTCCGAGGTGAAAGAAGCAGCCCTCAGATGCCTCAGTAATCAGGATCTTGAAGGAAATGTCCTCATCAAATATCATACCAAGATTTGCAAGAGTCCTGAAAGAAGCTGGGTTGAGACCCAGTGTGTCAAGTCAGCAACCTGAGAATCAAATAGATGACCCAGATAAACCCAGCACCCTTAGCAGAGTTATGTTTGAGTTAAGTTTAAGGCATTTTCTTGTCATCCAGCATGCAAGTGCTCTGAATCCCCTTTGTAAGGTATTATGGACCCAGTGGCGTTTCTATCAAGGTTTGGAACCAACAGGGTATAAGACATACATGAAAGATGGTATGTAGTAAAGAGATTGGGAGGAGTTACATAGAGATTGAAGAGTCTTGCTTAATGAGGACTCCTGCTGGTATCTGCAAAATGTTGGTAACCAATGACTTGGGGAGCGCCAAACAAACCAATACTAAACCTGTAGGCCCGGTAGCTAAAAATGTGTCAGCCCCAGCAACCATCACCAAATCTAAAACTATACCAGCCCCCGAGAAGATAACTGCAGATAACCTCTAAGTTTGTGGTCTTCCCCCACGAGTGGCGACTACATCACTGAGGGTGAATACCTTACAATCTAGAGAGGCCAGGAATCAAGGGTCACAGGAGAGGGCGCGAGCTGTAAATTTGCCACCTGAGGGAAACCCTTATGTTGTAGTCATGACCGGAGTACCAGAACTGGGTGACCCTGCTGAAGAATTGAATTGGTCTCTAGTAAATAAGGTACAATACTGGCTCAATTCTAACCGCCCTCTACCTCCCCACCGCACAAGTAAGATCCTGACGGTACGTAGGGTACCTTGGGTGGGTCATGAGAGGAAAACGGTTCAGGGCGATTGTGTCCTGATCAATTTTGAGGACCCGTATGTGGCCGAGCACATATATTCTTGGAACACGTAAAACAACCTTGAGGGAATCCAAACTAAAAGACTTTCTTCCTTTTACCCCTCAAGAAATCATCCTACCCGTGAGGAAAATTACCATGATAACTGGCACAGAATAGGGCAGCGTGAGCGGGGAGGGGACTGGAGGACAAGGGGGAGGTGGCCCAACAGGGATTTAGACCATAGAGAAGACTGGGAAGGATTTATGACCACAAACAGGTTTAGCTGTTTGGATATGGTCGAGTGACGGTCATCAAATATTAGCCAGACAACAAGAAAGGGTGTACGTACTACAAGATCAAATAGTACAGCCTCCGGCTTCATAAATGCTTGTTTAAATACTCAAAATGTGCAGTTGTCGAAAGACAAATCTGTTATCCTAAATATAAGCCGAATAACGGCAGAGTCAAACATCTTGGCTGACCCACCGACTAATTTTACTGTAAAAACAGATGTAACTTCTACAATCAGTCCTAATTACCTTGATGAACTAACAGTGGGAGATGGAACAATAATAGGAGACGTTTTAGAAATCTCGCCTCTGATGAACATAACCCCATTGTTGGGTGCAGATCTTCCACCAGATGTAAATAGGGGTAGGTTGACTTTGACTTCCTGGAACATAGCGGGTTTGTCTAGCAAAGTAAAAGATCCAATCTTCCTAGCCTATATTTATAATTTTGATATAATTTGTCTCCAGGAATGCTGGGAAAAGTCTGAGATCCACTTAAATGGGTACCGCACCTTTTTTCCCCCAGCACAGCAGTCTAGCAGGGGCAGGGCTTCAGGTGGCTTATGCACCTTCATATGTAACACTGCCAACCTGGCTGCTAAATGGTTCCCCAGTAAGAGTAATAACCAGTATTATCAGGCACTTACTCTTAAGGTAGGTGGGAAGCAGCTTATCAGACTGATTAATTTATACAATAACATCCCTGGAGGTGATTGCATGCGGGTTTTAGACGAGTTAAACACAGAACTACGTGGAGAAATTGGCACAGCGCAAGAGGAAAGGTGTACTGTGGTGACAGGAGATTTTAACTCCCATCTCTGCCCCCACGGAAACCTAAATTTATGCGGCATGGTTAATCTGAAGGGAGATCCATGTTCCCACTTTGAACACTCCACGTTGGGAAATTTGCTTAATAATTTGATATTTGAACAAGATTTAGGTTTTATAAACGAGCTTTGTATCCCCCAGGAGAAGTTTCAACTAACCTTTAACGGTAGGGGACCCAAGTCAGTGATTGATTATACCCGGATCACCACAAGCTGTCACTGCAACGTTAAAACATTTAAAACAGAGGACATCGCTCTTAGTGACCATTTCCCTATTAGCTCAACTTTTAGTTGGGGCGAAAAACGTGGCCAGCAATCTAATGTAATAGATAATCTGTATAGCCATGGGATTACTTTGAATAGAATAAACGGCTATTCAATAAAGTGGAGCAAGGTGGACCCCATAGGGTTTCTTGAAAGTCTGTTAACAGACCACCAATCAGACTTTATGATCTGTCTCGGGGAAAACTTAAATCCCAAAGAGGTTACGTTAGCTTTTCAAAACATCACTCTACATATCAGTAGCAAGCTAACAGGAACCATACGGGGAGGGGGAAATCCTAAGGCTGAAGGGTGGTTTAACTCCGAATGCAGTAGGGCACACTCCCAATTAAAGAATACCCTAAAGAGCGTTCCTAGAAATCCCCAAACTGTTAAGTCTGCAAGAGCAACTTATAAATTAGCACTGCAGAAACGAAAAAAGGAATTAAAAGAGACAGCTTGGATAGCCTTGCTCAAGGCATCCTCCTTGAGGGATAATACCGCCTTTTGGCATGCAGTAAATGCCCCTTTCTTTGCAGAGAGGAAATGCGATACCATTGAGATCGCTATTGAGGAGACCGTCTGGGTTAATCATTTCACAGAGCTCTACAAGAAGGATGATCTGGTCATCCTGGGTAGTACTAGTATTGACCAGCTTGACATTCTTGAACCTGCCACCCAATCTTCCTTCCAATTGGATATAGTTTTTTCTTTGGAAGAGGTAGTGTTGGCCGTTGCAGACAGTTCAAACTGTAAAGCCCCAGGCCCAGATGGCATTCCTATTGATATTTATAAGGCAAACTCTGCTCTTTGGGCACCGCTGCTGACCAACGTGTTAAATAGCTACAATAAAAGCGGTTTCCCTTCTACTTGGTAGGATGCGATTGTAGTACCCATATTCAAAAAGGGAGATCGAAATTATCCAAAATGTTATCGCCCCATCTCCCTGCTCGACTCTTTAATGAAAATTGCAGGTCGAGTTATTTTAAACAGATTACACATACGGGTCAAAGAGGAGAGTATATTATCTAAATTCCAATAAGGTTTCAAGCCTGGTTTGAGTACCATTGAACAAGGACCTAACTTGTCGATGTTGATAGAAAAATACAAGACGGCCAAAAAGGGAAATTTATTTATAACGTTCATTGATCTCAGTTCGGCGTTTGACTGTCTGAGCCACAAAGTTTTATGGAATACCTTGGGAATTGTGGGAGTTGATGTAAATATTTGTAACTTTCTCAAGGAATTATACAGGGGGGCTGGGGCAAGGGTGCGCCATGGCAAGAAAGGTGAATGCCCAAAAAACTTTTTAATCAAGAAGGGTGTACGGCAGGGCTGTATCCTTGCTCCCTTTCTTTTTAACCTCTATATTAACAGCGTAGATGACCATTTAAGAAATTTGGCTGTGGATTTTCCCCAAGTTGAAGGTGCTGCAGTCCCTATTCTGCTTTACGCAGATGATGCGGCTATTATGGCAAGAACCCAATTAGGCCTCCAGCAGGCATTAGTTAGTTTCTTGGAATTTATGGGATCTAGGGGCTTAAAAATTAACATTGGGAAAACCTTCACCATGTGCTGTACTTCAAAAAAAATTGTAGCTTGTAATAGCTTTTTAAACCAGTCAAAGATAGCAAATACGAGTACCTTTTCTTATTTGAGGGTTGTTTTTAACAATAAGGGGACGTGGGTTACAGCTAAAGCCACTAGGTGCCTAGCTTTCTCACGTGCCATTGGGGCACTCATACAGTTTGCTAACAAATTGGGAGGTAGACCAACTCGCATTCTGCTCAATATTTATAGAGCTGAATGCGTGTCGACTGTTACCTATGGAGCTGGTATCTGGGGCATTGCGAACTGCCACGAAATCCAGTTGAAGGAAAATATTTCCTTAGATACTTGTTAGCTGTCCCCAGATCTACCTCAACTTACGTTTGCCATATGGAACTGGCCACGCCTTCTATATCTGATATTATTACGACCAGCCCTGTGTTGCTGTGGCACAAAATTTGGACCTCTGTCGAAACTGATTTTAACAGGGCTATCATCAGAGACTGTATGCGACAAGATGGGTCCAAAAATATCCAATGGCTTTCTTATGTGAAGGATTTCCTAACAAATATAGGACATGAGGAATTTTTTAACATGCCAGCATCTCTCTCCTCCATATCGAGAAAAATGTTAAAAGAACAATGTTTTGTCTATCTGGCTGATCAACGTTGGACAATGGAGGGGAAGAAGACCTCAGTCATGCAGGATCCTGGCTGGCAGTTTTATCTGTCTCCTGAGTTGGCCAGTTATGATAGAATGCTATTGGCACGTTTGAGAATGGGTATTTATTTTAGGATGATCACCTTCCCAACAATCAATGATTAGTCAAAAAACTTACCAAATTGCCCATGTGAATCTTTCTGTACAGTCCACAATTCACTGTATTCTTTTTTGCAAATTTTTCGATTGGGGTAGAAAAAGATACCTAATCCCACTGTTAAAACTTTGGGGATTGAGACAGTGCAGACCGGCACTTTTTAAAATTCTTTTACTCCAGGATGAAATGACCATAAGAGCTGTATCTAAATTTCTAAGATTTATAATTAGATGTAGATCTTTCATGGTTTGAATGAACTCTGCATTCCACTCTTGCACTTTGACTGTAACCGTATTATACCCTATTTATTGAGATAAATGAACTTGGATAGAGAAAGCCTTATCTCGCATCTATTTCTTGCCCCCATATCTTTTATACATTTTTGAATGTATTATCTTAAAATTGTAACCATCCTTTGCATTATAATGAAATTGTATTTTTTTTTTAAATGTGTATGCTTTTAATGCTGTGCTTATATGATCCTTTTTATGGTATTGAATAAAGCTATCTTTGACTTTGACTTAAGGGGTGGGATGCAGAGCTCCTGGGTACAGCCCACTAAGAAAGACCAGTCGAACCCTTGGACTCCCCTTTGACGCCCGGCCTTACAAGTCGAGATAAATCTGGTCATTGGCTGTTGAAAGGTCAATAAGACTCACTGTGGCAGCTCTTCCTCGGCCAATGATCATGCAAAGCTCTTTTTGAACAGTTATCAGGCCCACAGTAGTGCAGCGCTGAGCCCCACAACCAGCTTGACCTGGGTCTAGCCAAGGTGCAAGCATTCCTTCCATCACACTTTGTATGTTTGATGTACAGCCTTAAGTGGCAAAGTTATGCTCAGACGTGGCTCCCGTTCTCACAGTGCGGCTAGTAGCAACCTACACCCGACTGAGCCCCAATTAGTGCAAAACTAGTCTTGCGTTACTTGTGTTATGGTTCAGGAAGGAAGTCACCTGGCTGTTCGGGCTGGCTGTTCCTATTGGTGCAGGGTCAAGACTGGTTTGCATATGGTGCTACCTGAGATGGCATGATGGGGGTGGGGGGGGGAAGAATGCTGGATTAGAATGCTAGTGAGTGTCAGTGGTCATACACTTTGAAAGCATGTCGCCCATCTTTTTAGGTGTTTAATAAACTACTGAGAATGTCACATGGCATCTGTGCTCCTATTTCCTCTACATGGAAATCTTAAAAGCATAGATTTAGGCAAAGGTGTAATGGAACCCGCTGTGCAAACATATATATTTTTTATTTTCCTACTTTCTTCAGTAAAACATTTGCCTTGGGAGAAAGCACTTCTCCCACACCCCATCAAAACTGAGTGTGATCCATCCCTTGGCTCAAATAAATCTCTGGCCATTTTGAGGGAGGGAGGGGTTGTTATTAGAGTTCCCCTTAGTGGGATTTATGACTGTGGGTGTCTTTCCATTCATAGTGGAGGAATCCACAACAGTAAATCTATTTATTGCTGCCAGGAATCCCTTTGTGAATATGTGGCAGACTGAATTGGAGATGTTTTCAGTACACTTCTAAACTAGTCAAGAGCTTCTGGCCAAGGTTCAACATTGGCCAGGTTAACCAGATTACTTTGTTGTGCTACCTCATTGATCCTTAACTTTGCTTACAAACCATGCATGGCCTTTTATTGAATTGTATCATTGTTTTTCAGATTAATAGGATCATCTGCATCCAGGGTCTCCACATTCGATGATGTCCACCAGGCCCTGGCTCTTCTCGCCAATTGAGGAGGGAGCAGTTGTGGCATTGCTTGCGGATGCTGTTTGTCGCAACTTTTTATTTATGATATTGTTTGGTACACTGATGCATAACAGGAAAAATAAAGATGTCTTTTAATATCAGAATCCTTCTCTTTAATATATTGCAGATAGAGTTTCATGCGTTGACTACAAAAATCTTCATAAATTCATAACGTACACATTCATGATGCATACCGTTGTTGTGAAGGGTCTTGTGGGCTTGGGTGAGAAGTATATAATAAGATTTTCATATAAAAATACAACTTGAAAATAAATTATTCAAAATACATAAAACAGAAACAGTATTACAACATTTCTAAGTTGATATTTAAATTCTTATATTATTGGTGATGTCAATCAGGGGCTTGTATAGCGCAGCTACTCACCCGTGAGGTCCTCCAGTCACTGGGGGGGGGGGGGGGCGGGCGCTGGTCCTCAGTGTGTAGGATCATTAGAAGAGCTAGGTCTTGAGGGCCTTCTTGAATTGGGTCAGTGACGCAGATTGCCTGAGGTGGAGGGGCAGGGTGTTCCAGGTCTTTGTGACTAGGAAGGAGGACAATCTTCCTCTGGTTCTGGTCTTGTGGATCCTGGGGGCGGAGGCTAGGGCAAGTTGGGCGGAACAGAGTTTTCTGGTGGGTACGTGGACTGCAAGGCAGTGGTTCAGGTATGCTGGTCCTTCATTGTGGAGAGCTTTTTAGACATGTGTGAGGAGCTTGAAGGTGATTCTCTTGCTGACTGGGAGCCTGTGGAGTTGTCGGAGGAGTTGGCGGGGGGTGTCGGACCAGTCTGGCTGCTGCATTTTGGACTTTCTGTAGTGTTAAGATGTTTCTGCTTGACGCCGGCGTAGTGTGCGTTGCTGTAGTTAAGTCTGCTTTTGATGAGTGTGTGTGTGTGTGACCGTCTTTCTTGATTCTGTAAGGATCCATCTGAATGTGTTTCGAAGCAGGCGAAGCGTGTGGAAGCCGGCTAAGGAAACCGCATTCATTTGACGGTTCATTGTGAGCTATGAGTCCAGTGTGATGCTGAGGTTGCGTTGCATGGTCCGACTGGGTGGGAGGGGATCCCAGAGCGGCTAGCCACCAAGAGTCATCCCAGGCTGAAGGGGTGGGTCCCAGGATGAGTACTTCAGTCTTTGAGTTCATCTTGAGGCAGCACCTTTCATCCAGGTAGCAACGACTTTCATTCCGCTGTGGAAGTTGGATCTGGTAGTTTTGGGTTCGTTGGTGAGGGAGGGATCAGCTGGGTGTCAATAGCATAGGAGAGGATGTTGAGTTTGTGGCTTCTGACGATGATTGTGAGGGGGTCCATGTAGATGTTGAAGAGGGTGGGGCTCAGGGAGGAACCCTGTGGCACTCGGCAGCTGATCTCTGTTGGTTCTGAGAGGAACGGGGTGGGTTGACTCGCTGAATCCGGCTGGCGAGGAAGGAGTGGATTCAGTCCAGTTCCTTGTTGCGAATGCAGGCGTCGTGGAGTCTCGTTATTGGGGTGCAGTGGGAGACCGTGTCGAAGGCGGCCGAGATGTCCAGTAGGATGAGGGCGGCAGTCTCACACCGGTCGAGGAGGGAGCGTTTGTCATCAGTGGTGGCGAGGAATGTGGTCTCTGAGCTTTAGTTGCTACGGAATCCGGATTGGGAGGTTTCCAGGACGTGGGTTACTTCTAGGAACGCGGACTAAGTTGAGTGTGAACGGCCTTCTAGATGACCTTGGCTGGGAAGGGGTGAAGGGAGATGGGCCTGGAGTTCCTTAGGTCAGTCGGGTTTGAGGACGGCTTCTTTATCAGGGGGTTGATCTTGGCGTGTTTCCAGCCATCGGGGATGGTTGCGGATTTGAGGGAACAGTTGATTGTGCGGCAAACCTGAGGGGCGATGGAGGCGGCTGCTCTGTGGAAGATGTCGTGCGGGCAAGGATCTGACAGAGCTCCTGAGTATATGCTTTTCATGGTTAAGTGATATTATAGTTGGGAATTCTCCAGTTATAGATGAATGAAGTAACTATAACTTGCTTACTAGCCATGTAGGACTTTTTCCCTCTAGCCATGTATGACTTTTTCCCTCTCGTATGACGGCACCTATGACATCGCTCAGAACTTGTTCTGTGATATCATTGATAACATCCATAATTACATCTGAAAGGCAGGATTAATGACATCACCATCCATGGCAAATGTTTTTTTGAGATTAAAATGCTATTTTTTAACTTACATTTACATCTAACTTTGGCATCACTTTAAATTTTAATCATACTTGTATGTATTTATGAAAAAAACGCTGCCCTGTTCTGCCCACGACCCTCTCACACAGCCAGCGCTGACTTCCGCTGGGCAACTGATATGAAACTCAGATGCAACTTAGACTCCGAACATGTCTCGGAAAAAAAAAAAAAAAATCAGCATATATATGTTCAGTTGCATAGCGTTGGACACAGATTACACATTTCAGTCTAAACAAAACCTTTCTCTGACCAGCATTTTGTAAGTTTTTCTAAAACTTTGACTCATTCAGCCATCTTGAGTCACAGTACAGAACATAAAATAGAACTACAAACTTTGCTACAACTTTCGGGTACAAACAGCTGCCAAATTTGAGTAGGGTTTCTTTATATCTAATATATTACTGAAAGTCAAACACTATAATATTGCAGATATACTTTCCAATGTTCAAACTTTCAGAAAATTCTCACAATCACTAATTAAAGATTTGTTTAAATTAAAAATTATACCAATCTAGTCCCAGTGGACATTTTGTCATTCTAGATGGTTTATACTCCAAAGGCAAAAACATAAACCTCAACGTCACAAAAAAAGCCCCTTTGTATTGTTACACACTTATCACACCATTCATACTAAAGTCGTACACAACCCGCCTCTCACCAGCAGGATGTCATTGGACACAGGGGATGCAATCAAAAAGATAAATCTGAGAGAATAAAAATCTAAAAAATACATATTTATAAAGGCACTATACCTATCATGATACATTCAAATTACTGACATGGACAGAATAGTGATATTCAGACCACGTAATTTACAACACAATAACCATCCTAAAAGTTACACTCTAAATGAGTATATGTGCAAAACTGTGTATGATAATTTGGGTATAATTTGGGTATATCATAACAAGTTTACAAAAAAAACAAACTATGACATTTTACATATACAAGAAAAATAAGTAAATGAAAGGAGAAACAGTTCCAATTTGGAGACAGCTTATCAATCAGTCCATTGTCATTGTGTTGCTACATTGATATACCCTTATTGATCCAAATGAACCCTCAGTCTTTGCCCTGATTCAGACCTCCTGGATAGTTAGTTTCCAATGAGATAATGTACTCCAAGTCTAACTTTGTCAGGAATTCTAGTCTAACACCATCTCCTGGTTTCATTTCAACACAATCAATGCAGACAAACATAGTTTAGGTGCATCACTATGTTCAAAAAGGGGTTGTTCGAGAATTCAGAGTTGAGGTTGTGGTTTTAACATATGTTCTGTATTAGATATCCATTAATGCATTTTGCTCTTGCCAACAGGTCTTTCTTCTATTGCTGATAATGTTGCCTCAGACCTCATCAGGGCCACAAACATAAATATAATCACAATTTAGGGAGGAGCACCTAAGTATTTAAGATCCCATCACCTGGGTCAGACTCCCTTAAAATTATCACATGATCAACTTCGGCCCTATGTCTATAAGAGTGAGCACTTTAGGTCAGAATTAAAAACATTGAGTCAATGTAATTACAAATTCCCATCAATATGGTATTAGTTGTTAAACACTGAGTCCATTACTATTAATAAGTCAAGGTACCGCGTAGTAGTCACAAAAGGTCTGAAGACTCACCTAGTCTTCAGGTAATGCATGCAAATGGGAAAAAGAAGTTGGATTGTCCTCGTATTGTCTGTAAACAAATGAGAACACCTTCAGAAACTGCCTCTACATAAGCTAGAGTATGGTTGTATACAATAAACTAAATCTAAACTCTTACCTCATGTGGCCCCACAATCATGTGTGGAGTCTAGGGTGCTGTGTGGCTCTTATACCAATCTGTCTGTAGAGAGAAATAGTAGAGAGACATATGTTGTATCTAAACATACTACCCAGTACCACTCTATCTAGTTCGATAGTGTTAAACTGAAATATAATATAATTAATTGGTCTGTCAACTACAATTTTTCATACTCATCATTTCATGCATTCTTCTCTCACTATCTGGTGTCACACGTCCTTCATTGTTTATCCGTTTGTGCCCCACTACTAATCACCATAGTGCTCATGTAGGATACTTCCAATATGTGTTCATGCTAATGCTCAATGTAAACAGATGTATATGGTAGTGTTCCGATTGATATCTCATGATAGCCCTCCATATCATCATGCAGCTCGTCTTATTTCGATTGACCTCATATTCCGTGTCCACACGTGACTCTCATACAGTCACAAATCCTCATAATTTATCCATTTTCCTATCCACCCCCACAGAGGCTGAAGGCTCTTGTATCACTGCTACCACGCCTGCTCTAGCATACACTGTTGCCTGTATCTCACATCCGCCTGCAACTATGCACTGTCACTGCTTGCTCCACAAAAGCTACACTAAACCCTGTGTTTCCGGGTTTCACAAAACCCACTCATATCAAAAGAACCCGACCTGGTCTTATGTTATTATATGCCTGTGTCTCATGTCAGCCAGCAACTCGCATACATCAGCCACAGAGAATCCCTGTGCACAACCAGGTCTGTGGTTCCTAAAGGGTACTCGTAACATACTTACATACTTTAAATGTTTAAAATGCATTCCTTAGGGAGGATGCTCCTGTGTATTAAGCATGGGCGGATTTTACGAATTGGCAATCCGCGAACTTGCGTATTTACGGATTCGCAATCCGCGAACTCTCGCTGATTTTTTTTTTTTTTTTGTGTTCGCAAGGATTTCTGCCAGTTCGCGAGGGTTCTGTACCAGTTCGCAATTGCGAACTTACTTGTCGGCTCGCAACGGCCGCGACTATGTTGTTTCTACATCTGGTTCATCATCACAGGTTCACAGCACCCTCTGTTTCACCACTGCCACCCTCTGGTACACCCATGCCACCCTCTGGTACATCACTGCCACCCTCTCGTTGGTTTATCACTGTAGATTATGGGGGTGAAAAAAAGCAAGCACACCTGCTCTGCTTCAACTGACATGAATTAATTTGGGGTTGATTAATGTGTCACTGAATTTAAACTTCCAGTCTGGCTGGCACCTGCTTCCTAATCTGTAATTTGCTGAACTCTGAAGGGGCCCCTCAGGAAGCACTACAGGGAATGGTTACTAATGATAAGATTGAACTTTTGCACCTGCTGAGTGCTTTCAGTTTTGCAAAAATCCAAATATCCAGCAGCATCCACAAAAGTAATCCTTCCAGGTCAAGATCCAAATCAAAGTGACCAGCACATGAAGAAAGCACTGGGAGGAGCCTGCTGGACAGGAACAGGAAGTTGGAGACTGTGGGGCACTTCCTTCCTCCCACCCCCAACCCCCAAAATGGACTCCTTGCAAAGAAAAAGTGCAGGCAAATGTCAACCTGAGGAGTTATTCTGATAAAAATCATAATTTTCAAGGTTTATGCTGCCTGCTGGTGGATTTCTTGTGCGAAATTGCAAATTTTGCAATCTCGCAATTGCGAGATTGTCGCTGCCCGCCGCATCTACGTGTTCTCAAGTATTTACTCCCGCGAAATTGTATAGTATTCTAGTTGGCAAGTGCGACCAAGCAAAAAAATCCGCTTCGCACGGATTTTACGAATTTTCGGCAAGTTCGCGGATTGCGAATTTACTGAAAATCCGCGAGCGGAACGGATTTTACGCCCATGCTTACTGTGTATACACTCACATGGCATGTTGTGGAGCGCAGCATGAGTACCATGTTCAATCTAGTATAAGAACAGACCGACTACCTGTATTACATATACAAGTACTGAGGCACACAAAGTAGTCCATACAGTAACATTGTATTGTAATTGCATTTATATAGCGCTTACTACCCCTGACGAGGCGTTGAAGCACTTTTTCGGCGAGTAGCATGCTACTCCGGGACCCATAGAGGATTAGTGTTGAATTAGTATAGTGAAACATGCAAGTACACTTTAAGTGGTGGGTAGGTTAGTCAGTTATTTGGATTCGGAAGGATAGCAGAAGGATAGAGGAGGACAAAGTTTTGTATTTATATAGCGCTTGTTGACGCCCGCTATTCAGGAAGCCTACAAAGGATTAGTGCTGAATTAATATGGTGAAATATGAAGTACTTTCAGTGGTGGATATTAGTCAGTTACTTGGACTGAGTAGGATAGCGGAGGGATAAAAGGGGAAGAAATATTTGCATTCATATAGCACTTATTACCCCTGATGGGTGTTGAATCGCTCTTCTGGCGAGTAGCACACCACTCCGGAACCCATTAAGGATTACTGTTGAAAATTAGTATAGTATAAATATGAAGTAATTTGAGTAGTGGATATGTTATTCAGTTATTTGGGTAGTATATTGGTATAGTTTTAATATGGAATTTGAGAAGTGAACGTGTTAGTCTGTTAATTTCGATTGAAAAGGATATTGGACGGATAAAAGAGTGAAAGATTTTTTTTTTAAGGTCTTAGCAATAGGAGGGGGCTTTTGGATGAGTAAAAAGGAGTTTTGGAGGGGAGTACTCAGAGGAAAGAGTTTAGAAATAGGATTTTACTTTTTTTATTTTCCGGTCTTATAAAAAAGGGGACACACTGGCAGCAACACGTGTTTCGGCCTATGGACTTTTTCAAGGCCCACAGAAATTAGATGTCATGGCCAGCCGTAGAAATCAGAAATAACTGGTCCCAGTGAAATCTGTACTCCCTAACATATTTCTGAAGAATGTTCTTGCCAGCCAAATAAGCAAACATCATAATCCTGGACTCCCTTCACACGTATTTTTTTGCATATTTATATAGCGCAAACTATATGTGGCCTTGATAAGCCTGGTAATTATCCTGGAGATGAGATTATCTCACCACTGTGTCGAAAGCTGAATACGTGTATTCAGAGCTCTGCTGTCTATATGTGAATGTGGCAGCATATTCCAATGATAGGCATTGGTATAGAAGTGAGCCCATGAGTGTAGGAACTTAAAATTGATAGTCTCTATTCTGAAAGTATCATAATATATGCAGCTGGCCTGCACTCCCTATAATGAGACGACGGCCTCCCATGCTGGTCTGAATAATGCAAATGCGATCCATTGTAAGAATCACTACCAGGAGGATACTGGCAGCCATATTAGAGTGTTTTCTTACTGAACGAATTAATATGTACATGGCCTGCAAATGGTGTAGTAAGTTCTAGGGGTCATATATGGCGACCAGATTGGTATATTGGATAGCAGTTATTATATTGTGTAAAGTTATGTTATGGCATATGTTCACAAATCAATGCTGTGAACCGCTCATAGAAAATTGCTCAAAAGTGGGTATTTATATGAAAGATTGTGTATACCTGCCATGGTCCTCGTTACATACTGAGTGATTAGTTTGACGCTATATTTATCTACTCATTTGTGTTATAAGTGAAAAGCAAGGTGATAGAATGAGAGCTTTAGAATGTACTCCAAAATATAGAGAAACAAGCATTGGCACAGCCAATAGGTCTTGCCTTTGGGACCTTATGTGTTTGGCCAGAACTTTTGGCTATGTTGTAGAGCATTGTGGCTGCTGTGCATTATGTTGAAAACTTATAGTAAAAAGTGTTAAGCATTTGCGTTACCTTTATACAAACAAAGGCAACATTATATGCAACTGAAAAACCTAATTAAAAAAAGATTTTAACATAAAAATTGTCTTCTACTTTTTTGCGCTTGCACTGCTGGCAACTACTTCCTGCTTGTTTGTTATACTTTTTTTGTTATGGGGAAGTGGGACATAAATAGCAGGGGTGTGGATGTTTGAAAACAGTAATTTAATTAGAACACGAGCAGCGGACAGACACTAGGGGAGAATCAACAGATGCCAGATTCCAAGGGCAGACTGACGTGATGCTTAGGTGGAGCACTGATGCAAAATGGTGGTGGTGAATGAGGTTTGGTGCTCAGAGGGTGACACTATATGGTGTGGATTGGAGGTACATTGTGGATTGTGAAGTTGTGGAGTTCAAATATGTTTAGTGTGATTATGCGCTGTGTATTGGAAATGTGTGGAGTTGAATTGTGTGTCCTTGAACTGTGGTGTTCTGTGAAATTATGCTTAGTGAAATTGTGTCATGGTGTGGAGTGCTTTCTGCATTGAGTGCAGTGTTATTGTGTAGCATATAATTATGTTGCACTGAGTGGTAGTGTGGAGTGTCTGTTGCATTGAGTGCAGTGTAATTATGTGGCGTGTAATATGTGGCACTGAGTGGTATTTGGAGTGTATGTTGCATTGTGTGCAGTGTAATTGTGTGCAGTGTAATTATGTGGTGTGTAATTATGTGACACAGAGTGGTATTTGGAGTGTAGGTTGCATTGAGTGCTGTGTAATTATGTGGCGTGTAATTATGTGGCACTGAGTGGAATTTGGAGTGTATGTTGCATTGAGTGCAGTGTAATTATGTGGCATGTAATTATGTGGCACTGAGTGGTATTTGGAGTGTATGTTGTGTTGAGCGCAGTATAATTATGTAGCATATAATTATGTGGCTCTAAGTGGTATTGTGTGGAGTGTATGTCGTATTCAGTAGTGTAATTGTGTGGCGTGTAATTATGTGGCACTGAATGGTATTGTTTGGAGTGTATTGCATTGAGTGCAGGGTAATTATGTGGCATGTAACTATATGGCACGGAGTGGTATTTGGAGTGTATGTTGCATTGAGTGCAGTGTAATTATGTGGTGATAGAAAATTAGTAGAGAAGTGGATAGAGGGAAAGTGTGCGTAGAACGGGAGTGAAGTAACGAGGAAAGTGGGAAAATGTGTATGCAAAGAGTTGTGGGCAGAATCAAGAAGAAAGGGTAAAGCGATTGGATTTAGTCAGTAAGCAGAAACAAAGAGAATGAGTGATGAATTAAGTGAGAGAAAAGTGTGGAGAAAATATGAGCACGAAGAGAAGTGGGGGTGAGAGGGTAGAAAGAAAAGAAAGATGTGGGAGTAGGCGAGAGAAACGAGGAGCTAAGGAAACGGGAGTAAAGGGAGGCAAATGTGTGGGGAGACGAGGAAAGCAGACGTGGTAAATGTTGGAGAAAAGAAAGGTACAGGAGATGGGCATACAAGGAGGTTCAGAGGGAATAGAAAGGAAGGATCGAAGTAAGAGACAAATAGCGACAAGTGAGCAAGAAGAGAAACTAGGAGGCTATATGGAAGTGTCACAAGTGCAAGTGAGGACGAAAATGAGGCATAGGAAGGTGAAAGACATGGCTCATTCAAGAAGCGCGGCTTGGATGGCTAATGGTGACCACTTTTGTAGCCACTTTGATGTTCTCAGTGGCCGCGCGGCTCACTGAGAACATCAAAGCCACCGCGAAAGTGCTCCCAAAGGCTGCAGGCTGAAAAATGGTGCCAGCGCACGTGCACTGTACCCGATCCGCCTGCAGACTTTGGGAGCACTTTCAGACGCCCCACTAAATATCTCGCAAAGCATCGCTAACTCGCTAGCTAGGCGAGATCTAAAAATGGCCCTTGCTCTTTCAGCGGGGTGGGTTCTAACACCCATAAACATGTCACAGTGAGCCTCTCACACTCATGGACCCCAATGCCACTCAGCCGAGTCTAAGCATGGATTGTGGGCAGTCAGAATGTCACCATGTTCCACGTTATTCTCTTTAGACAACAACCCACATTATTGTCTCTTCTTTGCATATGAATGAACAAGTGAGAATTTATTCTGTGCTAAATGTCACAGACGTGACTTCTAAGCACTATTAACTACTTTGTGTTGTCTCCGATAGAATAGAACTCATCAATTCCACTAAGGGAAAAAATATCGTGCTAGTGTAAACATCTGCCAATAGGAGTGAGTTATGTAGTGTTAAATTGTCATCCGTGTGGCTTCTAAGCACTATCGGTTTTCAACGAGGCGGGCACTCTACAAAACCTCACTACAATGTAAAACGAGACCTATTGCATTGCAAATGCTTGTTTTGCCGGGAAGGGGACTTAGTGGAATAATACACCCATGGTAGGGGCCGGTGCTTGCCCTCATGGGAAACATCCTTTATAACAAAACTTTCACAACGCGGTACCATTATCACGCAGGTTTTACAACGCAAGTCATTACAACGCATTGCGCTGGGGGGCGCTGTAGGATAGGGAATAGTTTAATTTACTATCCAACACCTTACCTACTATCCACGGGGACTGGAGTTGGAATAGTAAATTAAACTATTCACTATCCAGCGCCCCAACGCAAGTCGGTGTAACAACTTGCATTGTAAAACCTACGTGGTAACGGTACGCGTTGTGAAAGCATGCGTTGTACCGCATACATTCGCCCTCATGGTCACAGATTCGAATCCCGTGGGTTTGCTCAGCCTTTCATTCTTCCGAGGTCGATAAAATGAGTATCATGGAGTTGGGTGACAATAAACATCTAGTATTCAGCGCCAAGACATCCTTCTAGGTGAACGCGCGCTTTACAACTACACATTCTGTTATGTGTATGGGGTGGGTGCAGACACTGAATAAGGGACTTTCTGGCCTGTAGTGGGAGCGCCCTCTGCAGGATAAGTACGGTATTGCACTGGAGTAAAGCCAGTCACTTTGAAAGACTTGGAGGGGGACTGCCCAGTACCCTTCACTGATGACCTCTCGTGCACGCCCACTTGTTCTCCATGGCCTGTCACTCATACATCCTGTCGACTGTCCTTGGATGTAACTACCCCAGAGTCCTATCCCCCAGGGACTAGGGTGACCCCCCTGGCATGAAGGCAAATTCTGGACTTTGATCTTAAAAATTCAGGCCAAAGGGTCAAAATTCAGGACAAAAGATCATTTGTACAAACCATTCTGAGGAGGCGTCACGATTATAAAATAGACCGCTGACAGAAGCACGAGCCACAATAGGTTTATGTTCTGTAGTTGTATTACACACTGGAGTATTGAGCAAACATTCACATGTAGCTGGAGGTATTTAACGATGAAAAAACTAGTAAACCTACACTCCCCAAGCAGAATGTGACCGCTGAATGAGAGTGCCAGGAGCAGCGCTGTGCGATGGACGTGGAATTAGAGTCCACAGACGGTTGCACTACCAGAGTGAAACTGAGGGAGACATGATGGTGAGAAAGGAGGAGAGAAGGATATAAACAGAGAGGGAGAGACCGAGTGTGGGAACAGGGAGAGAAGGGGAAAGCAAGGGTCGGCCAGCTGAGAGAGAGGAAGAACAGAGGGTGAAAGGAGGAGCGAAGGATATAAACAGAGAGTGAGAGACCGAGTGTTGGAACAGTGAGAGTGAACAGAGAGAGAAGGGGAAAGCAAGGGTGGGCCAGCTGAGAGAGGAAGAACAGAGGGTGAAAGGAGGAGAGAAGGATATAAACAGAGAGGGAGAGACCGAGTGTGGGAACAGTGAGAGTGAACAGAGAGAGAAGGGAAAAGCAAGGGTCGGCCAG
Source organism: Lissotriton helveticus (assembly GCF_964261635.1). Lineage (NCBI taxonomy): Eukaryota > Metazoa > Chordata > Amphibia > Caudata > Salamandridae > Lissotriton > Lissotriton helveticus. The sequence continues at coordinate 1,705,767,719 of NC_136069.1, read as the reverse complement.
CTGAGAGAGAGGAAGAACAGAGGGTGAAAGGAGGAGAGAAGGATATAAACAGAGAGTGAGAGACCGAGTGTGGGAACAGTGAGAGTGAACAGAGAGAGAAGGGGAAAGCAAGGGTGGGCCAGCTGAGAGAGAGGAAGAACAGAGGGTGAAAGGAGGAGAGAAGGATATAAACAGAGAGGGAGAGACCGAGTGTGGGAACAGGGAGAGAAGGGGAAAGCAAGGGTCGGCCAGCTGAGAGAGAGGAAGAACAGAGGGTGAAAGGAGGAGCGAAGGATATAAACAGAGAGGGAGACCGAGTGTGGGAACAGGGAGAGAAGGGGAAAGCAAGGGTCGGCCAGCTGAGAGAGAGGAAGAACAGAGGGTGAAAGGAGGAGCGAAGGATATAAACAGAGAGGGAGAGACCGAGTGTGGGAACAGAGAGAGTGAACAGGGAGAGAAGGGGAAAGCAAGGGTCGGCCAGCTGAGAGAGAGGAAGAACAGAGGGTGAAAGGAGGAGCGAAGGATATAAACAGAGAGGGAGAGACCGAGTGTGGGAACAGGGGGAGAAGGGGAAAGCAAGGGTCGGCCAGCTGAGAGAGAGGAAGAACAGAGGGTGAAAGGAGGAGCGAAGGATATAAACAGAGAGTGAGAGACCGAGTGTTGGAACAGTGAGAGTGAACAGAGAGAGAAGGGGAAAGCAAGGGTGGGCCAGCTGAGAGAGGAAGAACAGAGGGTGAAAGGAGGAGCGAAGGATATAAACAGAGAGTGAGAGACCGAGTGTTGGAAACGTGAGAGTGAACAGAGAGAGAAGGGGAAAGCAAGGGTGGGCCAGCTGAGAGAGAGGAAGAACAGAGGGTGAAAGGAGGAGCGAAGGATATAAACAGAGAGGGAGAGACCGAGTGTGGGAACCGAGAGAGTGAACAGAGAGAGAAGGGGAAAGCAAGGGTGGGCCAGCTGAGAGAGAGGAAGAACAGAGGGTGAAAGGAGGAGCGAAGGATATAAACAGAGAGGGAGAGACCGAGTGTGGGAACCGAGAGAGTGAACAGGGAGAGAAGGGGAAAGCAAGGGTCGGCCAGCTGAGAGAGAGGAAGAACAGAGGGTGAAAGGAGGAGCGAAGGATATAAACAGAGAGTGAGAGACCGAGTGTTGGAACAGTGAGAGTGAACAGAGAGAGAAGGGGAAAGCAAGGGTGGGCCAGCTGAGAGAGGAAGAACAGAGGGTGAAAGGAGGAGCGAAGGATATAAACAGAGAGGGAGAGACCGAGTGTTGGAACAGTGAGAGTGAACAGAGAGAGAAGGGGAAAGCAAGGGTGGGCCAGCTGAGAGAGAGGAAGAACAGAGGGTGAAAGGAGGAGTGAAGGATATAAACCGAGGGAGAGACCGAGTGTGGGAACAGTGAGAGTGAACAGAGAGAGAAGGGGAAAGCAAGGGTGGGCCAGCTGAGAGAGAGGAAGAACAGAGGGTGAAAGGAGGAGCGAAGGATATAAACCGAGGGAGAGACCGAGTGTGAGAACAGGGAGAGAAGGGGAAAGCAAGGGTGGGCCAGCTGAGAGAGAGGAAGAACAGATGGTGAAAGAGGGAAAAGACTAAGATAAGATGGGGCAGAGAAAGGCGTCAAAAAGAGATGCAGACATATGCTGAGGGTGACAGAGAGGAGGTTGAAAAGAGGAAAAAGGTAGAGGGGCAAATAAAAGAGAGAAAGCATGTGGGGGAGAGAGGCAGAGACAATAGCAAGGTAGGGGAGAAGAGGTAACAGATATGAAAGAGGGGAGGTATGGTGGATGGGGGGCTGGTTTGTGGCGTAACGGCCAGAGGTGCTGATTTTGGAACCTGGTGAAGGAGCGTTCATCCGCCTGAAGCAGGAGTAAATCCCTATCCAGGGTCGGAATGGGTAGGAAACGCCTCACAAAAAGGAAGCGGCGTAACAGCCAGAGCAGCTCACTCTGGAACTGGGAACCCCGGTTAGTCTCAGCATTGACGCTCAACATCCTGTGATTCTGGGCAAATCACGTAATCTCCCCGTGCCTAACAAAAATGAATGTGTTCTTGTGTAACGTAAATGGTGCTCGTGCAAAGCCCTCCAATACCTTCGGGTCGAATTTGCGCTATTGAAAACTGCCCAAAAAACACAAAACAACAAAAAAGGGGAGGGCTTTTGCATAGGTCAAAAATATTTGGGAGAAACCCTGACGTGCATTTGCACCCATGCAAGGTCACTTCCGTGTGCATGATGCTCACCGGTCTGGATTTTAGGACATGGCTTGGCAGTAACGTAAAGGGCGTTCGCCCTCGTATTCCAGTGACTCTCCAGGAAGCGTTGGGATAGTGGGGCTATCTCGTGCCATTCGCTCACCACCCTTTGATCACCCCTCCCCCAGTGAAACCCTTACAACTGAATGGTGTCCACTGCGTAGCTTTATTATTTGACCAAAACACCATTTTATTTGTGGGTAAAACCTTCCACATTGACCATTTTATTAAATTTACACATAAATGATGCGCTCCATACATATGCGCCACAGGTTAACATGTATTTACAATTCGGCATCTCTGGAGGCGTGTTGTACCAGCAGGACACAACACCACCTCCCCTTTTCCAAGCACCTGCTACTAGGGTAGGGCCAGAGAGTCCAGGAACACCAGCAGAACGGCCCCCTCTCCCGCCAGCCCAGAGCCACCATAACTGCCTCCCTGCTGCAGGGTCATCCATTTTCCGCCCAAAAAGAGTCCCCTTTTCTCTTATCCGGGACCCTGCAACAGGGCAAGAAGCCCCACTGGCGCTCTTGCCCTCCGCCTTCCGACCACTGCTTTCTCACTAAGGCCCTGCTCCTCTCCCCAGGTGTAAAGCAATGGCCCCCAGAATAGTATGCACAAACACTTCCAACCCTGCTCGGGACAGATGTATCCCTTCTGCCCGGTACTCATCCGAGTTCAATGCCTGCAGCAGGCTATGATTGATAACACATATCTGTGACCCCCTCAACAGTTTTTCTACCTCCCTATTCATCTTCCTCACCGAGGTGTTCACTGCGGCTGATGGAACGTCCGAACCCCAGACTCTCCGAGTGAGCACCTTTGACCAAATTATCGTCGTGTCCGGCAATGCCCTCCTGATCCATGTAAGAAGAGAGAATAAGGCCTCCTTCGCTCCCCTTCTGCCCCCCAGGCTCATGCTCTCGACCCCCGAGTGAATCACCAGCACGTCTGGAATAGGCAAACCTTTGTTGCTCGCACTCCGCAAATGAGCTGAGACATCCTCCGCCCGTTGCCCCTCAATCCCTATCCAATTATGAACGACTCCCATGGCCCTTTGCGTCTTGTCCACCCCGGACTCTCCGAACCATTGCCCTGCTCTGAATATGACCGAATCTCCACACCAGCATACTTGTGTCCTCTGACTTGCCACCCCTACATGCGATACCCAAAAAGAAAATAGAGAGAGAAAGAGGTGCATAAATACCAATCTGCAGCAAGTACCAACCCTACCTACACCAGCTGTGATCGCACATAGCGCTCAAAACTCGATGACCTCCACCTGCCACCTTCTTAATTGCGCTCGATGAGTCCCAATTCCGCTGCTGTAGTGGCAGCCCCAATACGGAACGAATGTGATGTGAAATAAGCTGTTTCCTCACCCTACAATTCCAGCGCCCGCTTACATAATCGTGTGAACTGAAATCTTGTCAAAGGTGTACCATCTGCGTGTACCGGCAGCCGATCATCCCCACACCCTGGTCTGATCTGCAGGAACTTCTCCATCAACATCACCGGGCAGTAACCCGCCCCCTGAACCGCACTTAGTTGCACCCAGACACCTTTCCCTAGCGGGTCTGTTTTCGACCTCCGCACTCTCACCTGCAGTAATTCAGCGGCCACCACCACATCCCCCAACGTCATTCCCCCTTGTCTGTCCATCTTGGAGCTTGGCACTAGCTCTGATATCCGGAACGCCCCAAAAAAGGCTAAAGACTAAAGGCTAAAGTGTTGGTACAAACACTTTACCCATTGCCTTTGATAAGCCTGTCTGCTCGTGCCAAGCTACCAAGGGGGTGAGCAGGGGTTACGTTACGAGTGTATCCCCCTTACCCTGAGTAGACGCAAGGGTCCATATTTGGACTTTGATGCCTACCTCTGCCAACTAGAGACCCCCAGATCTAACATTGGCCACCCTTGCACTCTGCCAGCCATGACTATAAATATGTGGAAGGACGTTACATCCCCACCCCAAAGATCCTCCTCACTGATTCCATGTTTAACTCCGCATGAATTTTGCTCCAAGAATGGAAACAACCAAGTCTTGTTAGGAGCTTAGGGGCATCTTCAAGCATGTAGTGCCACTGGGCCTACCCGCATCTACGTCCTCCGATGCTGCCGCCCTCCCGAAAACAGAACATTATAGCAAGTCTTATGTTCATGATGGTTATGTTCATGATGGTGAACGTGCCGGCTCTCAAAGAAGGATATGATGGGAACCATCCACCGCCCAACCCCCTTAGTTTGTCATGTTACATAGCGTGAACCCAGCCTGACAGTTTCCATGGGCTTCGCGTAACTGACGGAAACGTTCACCCTTAGGCACAAGTGGGATTAGTACATGTAACTTTCATAGGATTTGCCCCGAACCACAGAATGACTGCTCTTCGTGCTATACTCTACCCTGGCCCACCTACTTCCCAGTTGGCCCCCCGCCATCTAGTCATACCCCTTTGCTAACAAAAGCAAGAGGGGGCGACTATACACCTTAGGCACTCTGTGCTCTTTTCTTGCAAGTATAATGGTGGCCCCGTTGTGCCGACCCAGGTTAATTAGAGTGAATGTAAATCTATGCGGAATGTGATGGCATCCCCAGGCGATCACCCCATTTCCACGGCGGCCTCCCTATGCTAATTTCTCCGACGCCAAATTGTAGACCCGGAGGCCTGGTTCCTATCCCCCCCCCCTCCCTTGAATGTCAAGATCCCAGTGGTGGAAGCTTCGAATCACCAAATGCATTTGCCTATTTCATTCCTTTAGCTCCCCGCCAATGAGCTGCACCCCGTAGGACAGAGTAAGCCCGACTGTCCAGATAATTGCGGAGGATGATACAGTCCTTCCGACTGGAATCCAGCCCTGTTGGTCCTATACCCATGCACCCCGGGATTCCGTTCAACCCCCCCACTATACACTTACCACTTGCAGCTGTGGGGTTGAGTTTGGGGCTATACGACAACCACAGATGTAAATCTTCTACGTGACAGGCCTAACTCATAAACTCTGTGGTTTGTATTGCCAATATGCTACCCAAGCTACTGATCGCTCCTGAGTCATTCAATGCAGCCGATGGAACCACCTACTCTTTCGTTTTCCCCAACGGTGAGGACAGCGCTAACTCCAGGTCCCCGTTTGTCCGAGCTGACCAAGAGCGATGTACCGACCCTAAAACATACGCATTTGCGAGAGGCACCTGATCATTTCTGCCTTTGTGTTATTGCACTGTTCCCTATCCAATCGCATGCGCAACCGGGTATTCCTGCCAACCCAGGCTAAAATGGTTGGGGGGGTGCGGGCAGATTACATTTACCCTGACAAGCCCCTGAGAAGTAGAACGCTGCCCTTGGAGGCCAACAGCTCGTGTGTTCTGCCCTTGGTGTTTGCTCCACCTATGAAGCCTGCAATGCCCTCCAGGGACAGTTCTACCCGCCCCTAAGTCGTTCTGCAGTTATCATGCTTTAACCCCCAACCCTTTCCATTGCCACATGCCCTCCTGTTTTCGTCTGTGTGATTTTCAGCATCTGTAGGTCCTGACCCGACCCCAGAATTTTTGACCCCCTAATCCTAGAATTAAGGCAAAACCACTACCCGCCTGCCTGTCACATACTAACCACTTGGTGTTGAGTCGACGCCAGGACTTGGCATGGGGGCCTCAATTCCACCCTCAGCTTCGGAGGCCACTTGTACCATATCCTTTCGGAGCCCCTGTGAGTTACCACCGGATCATCTGTTCTGCGCTCCACGTCGGTGCAGCCAACCTAAGGACCCGTGCTGCGATCATCCGATTACTTAAGGGTGCTCCAGCCATCACTCCATCACCCGCTTCTGACCGTCAGCCTCCAGCAAACATAGACCGGAAAAAAGAAAATCAGCGTTAGTGTGTTAGTTGAGGACAGTAGCCGAAAAAATGAAACCACATCAACGTTTGGTGCCACAGAAGGTGCAAAAACATTCATTGGCTGCTGTTAATGTCCCCACATAAGTGACGCTTTCCTCTGAATATGGTCAAAGTCGACCAGACAAAAAGCCACTAATAAGCACAAGAGAGGCGGAACAAATGGTGCGCCTAATTTGATTCAGCAAATATGGAGGAAGCGGAAATTCCCTTGTGCCCGTGAAGGTTTCACAACACTACGCATACCGCCCTAAACCCTGTGTTCTCCGTTCCCCACCTAACAGGCCATGTGTGCAGGCACGGCTTTCCTCCTGAAAATATAACCGGCGGTCTCAGTGGCATGTGATTGTGTCGTTGCTATATTTAAGGTGGTCCCTGCTCATAGTGCGCTCACACGTGCAACTCGCTGCGCCCCCCTGCATCACTCTCAAGGAAATGGACAAAGTCATTAGTGGTTTAACCAAGGGCGTAGCCTTTTAATCACAAAACACAACTCATTGTGCAATGATAAGTGACAACCTTCGTCAAAGTAACTCAGACATCGTTATGAGAACACCATTAATAAGATCCACCAGATCACACATGATTGTTTGAAAGTAGGATATGGGCAGATAAACAGTTCATCGATTGTGTAGACAACACATCAGTATCTCGACCTTCCTCTACCGAGGAACATTTCAAAGGTTAATGGCAAGTGCCAGCCGGCCCCTTACCTTATCCATATTAATTACTTCCAGGGCACCGCAGCGCGGTCCATCCCTGGCAGAGTTACCTACCACTCGGTAACTCCCCCAAAAGGTTCAATTTTTCCGGTATCCCGGGGTAGGGCCGAAAGGTCCGGGACCACCAGCAGGTCAGTCCCTCCCCTCCTGCCAGCCCGGTGCTCCCATAATAAACCCCCTTCTCAGGGGAAAATTCCCGTAGATCAGTCCATATTTGGGGTAGCCCCCATTTCTGCTGCAAGAAATTACGCCACCTTCTGCCTTCTTGCCAGGGTGGGTGGGTGGTTGTGCGAACTGGAGTAAATGGATCCTGGAGCTCGGTGGTGGGAAAAAGAGGCCGATCCCTCGCTTGCGGGGACTTATATGCTGCTGCCCCCCTTTGGCGCCCAGCGATGATGTCACGGAGGAGACCACCCCTCCAATGTGTCGACACAGAAGACGGTCGCCTCTTCACCTTTGTGCTCCTGCCCGTTCCGCGACTAAGGGTGCCCCTCTGCTATGCGCCGGGTGCGCCTTCATAGTGCGCTCACACGTGCAACTCGCTGCGCCCCCCTGCATCACTCTCAAGGAAATGGACAAAGTCATTAGTGGTTTAACCAAGGGCGTAGCCTTTTAATCACAAAACACAACTCATTGTGCAATGATAAGTGACAACCTTCGTCAAAGTAACTCAGACATCGTTATGAGAACACCATTAATAAGATCCACCAGATCACACATGATTGTTTGAAAGTAGGATATGGGCAGATAAACAGTTCATCGATTGTGTAGACAACACATCAGTATCTCGACCTTCCTCTACAGAGGAACATTTCAAAGGTTAATGGCAAGTGCCAGCAGGCCCCTTACCTTATCCATATTAATAACTTCCAGGGCACCGCAGCGCGGTCCATCCCTGGCAGAGTTACCTACCACTCGGTAACTCCCCCAAAAGGTTCAATTTTTCCAGTATTCCGGGGTAGGGCCGAAAGGTCCGGGACCACCAGCAGGTCAGTCCCTCCCCTCCTGCCAGCCCGGTGCTCCCATAATAAACCCCCTTCTCAGGGGAAAATTCCCGTAGATCAGTCCATATTTGGGGTAGCCCCCATTTCTGCTGCAAGAAATTACGCCACAGGGCGAGTTGGCCACTGTCAAAACTCGCCCTCCCCCCGCTACCCCTGCTGTGCCGCTTCAATACCCCTGCGATTGTCTGTTGCCCGTGAAAGGAGCTGACGGTCCTCATACTGCCCAGGGTGCCTCCTCACTAATGGGCCTTGCTCTATCTCCCGCACCCTATTTTATGGGTGCTTCCGGATATGCTTCTGTCCCAAATTCCTCTATGTGTACCCCTAAACAACTCAGTTATGACTGCATGTGGTATACTGAGAGCCATAGCAACGATGCTGACTGGCACGCTCGGCTTTCTAAAAGACTCTGGCTAATATTCACCCTCCGGGCGTAACACTGACTCTGGGCCCTAGTGAAGGTCTGCAGGAAGGAAACCGGATTCTACCGCTACCCTAGTGCCCTTCGGCTAGTACCGATTTTCTTATATAGGACGGTTGTGGCCCGCCTACTAGAGCTCCATGCGGGACCCCCCCTCCCCCTTGAATGACTTAAGGCACCTTTGATGTACTAAGTCCTTGCCCCCATTCGAGAACCTTGGGGGCCCCTGCCATGCGACAACCCGGCGTTTGTAGATAGTTGCCGGGCTGTCCTCCACTGTCATTACGTTTGTCGGGGGAATAACTTCTATACCGCCTCCCTTCCGTATCGATGCCTACCCATCTTACCACACTCCAGGCTTGCCGGGGCTGCTACTTGCATTTAGCTTGCTCCTAACCCTTGTTTACTTGTTGGATTGTTGCTTACCGCCAAAAAATGCGGGCCTCTGTCTGGCATGCCTGCCATACTGCGGGGCTGTAGCCCCCTGTACGCTTATTGACATCTCCTGCGCTGAGTATACCTGTGCCTCTGTCTTGCACTTGACTGGCTCATATCTCAATGCACACCGAGCTACGACTGCCTCCTAGCAGCACGCATGGAAGTTGCCTAGTGTAGACCTTGAGTGGTGGTGTAGTAGCACTACCTCACCTCCCTCCTCATTCTTTAAGCACCATTGGTTTACCTGCCGCCATATACATACCTGGTGGCCCAATACTTGACCGAACCTGGTCGCAGCGACCCAATCACGTTGAACCACTGTGCCTGGCCGCCGGCTTAATTGATGCAAATCTTAACACCCCTTCTGCTTGGGTGCCGCAAGTATAGCTGATGGATATTTCGCCGGAACCGGGCCTTCATGTATGGCCTTCCCATCACCCAAGGCAAATCCCGGACACATGTGAAAACAAGAAGACACAACTGGTTAGCGTTTAAGGTCCTGGAAACAAGAAAAGCAATGCGGTCATTCAGCACTGACATTCAATACCCTTAGCTCATTTAGGAAAGTGGTCATTCGACTTGGAAGCATGTTTTTGTTTATTGAATGTCCACGAACGTGTGTACTAGGAGAAACTCCCTTCAAATACTGCATGCCTGAAACCATTTGTTTGTTCCGCTCGAAAGTGCGCGTGGCTCGGATATTTTGGAACAGTTAGTTAGGTTGTTGATAAAACTGCAATATTTGTGACTGAGAGGACTGCTTGAACAGCCGGTTCCTCCGGTGACCAAAACTCAAAGGAAACGTCTCACTTCCCAACAGGCTAATGTGAATGAGAGCGGCTCGCAGCCTTAACTAAATCAGAACGAATGAAGTTAAATTAAGTGCCAATTTCCGGTTCCTCCGGTGACCAAAAACTCAAAGGAAACGTCACATTTTTCAACAGGATAAATTCTTTCCAACACTTGATTTAAGATCGACGATGATACATATGGCCCTTAGAGAAGGATTGGCTATTATACTTTATTATTGTTCACTCGAACAATCTGAAAAACATTCCGAAACCCTTTCGGTCGTGCTGTAGTTTTGTAGAAACAAATAAAATAAAAATAAGAGCTGGCTCGGTGTCCTGAGCGCGATTGGATTTATTTCCCTCGGGGGCCCTGCCACATGAACCGCAGCTGTCTTCTACATAAGCAATTAACTTAGAGGATAATGCGCAAAAATTTGATTATTGTCTTGCAAGCCATGAGCCATTGCATTCAAAGCCACTAGGCGAGGGGGGAAAACCTTCTCTTTCCTAGCAGCGAGAGCTTGGAACAACCTCCCCGTTAATCTCAGGCTAGCTGATACTTTGAGCCACTTCAGGAAACTCTTGAAAACCTGGGTATTTCAGCAATCCGACTCCTCGGTTTTCACAGCCATCTGATTCATTCATCCCTACGTTTCCTTTTTCTGCACGCTCAACGCCAAGATGCTCCTTCCGGAGCGATAGCCGCGCTTTACAAAATCCTATAAATATCAAATGAGGCTGGTACAGTAAACTCCAAGCCCTGGCTTATACCTATTCACAATTTACTCCGGGCAAGCTACAGGCCTGCGTGGTTTAAACTACGCATTGCTGTATTCACGATTTTCCTACACGGTTCTGTGATGCATTCTATCTAAAACCTGAGTGTGAGTTCATAATTCTCGTTGCTGCTGTTAATCTCCCCATATAAGTGACGCTTTCCTCTGAATATGGTCAAAGTCGACCGGACAAAAAGCCACTATCAAGCACAAGAGAGGCGGAACAAATGGTGAGCCTAATTTGATTCAGCAAATATGGAGGAAGCGGACATTCCCTCATTCCCGTGAAGGTTTCACAACACAACGCATACCGCCCTAAACCCTGTGTTCTCCGTTCCCCACCTAACAGGCCATGTGTGCAGGCACGGCTTTCCTCCTGAAAATAAAACCGGCTGTCTCAGTGGCATGTGATTGTGTCGTTGCTGTTTCTAAGGCGGTCCCTGCTCAGTGACACGACAAGTGTTTTGTGGTTGCGGATCAGAGCGTACTGTAAGCGGCCGATTTCTTTATCACTCAAGCACCGTGGGCTCTGGGGGTTTTCAACAGAATATTTCCTGCGCACATTTCATGAAAATTCGAATTGCACAGCTAAAGGACGCTTTTCATGTTAAGCGACCCCTGCGATATTCTCCTGTAAAATTAACGCCAAGTCACTTCTTAAAATTAACGCCAAGGCACTTCTATATTCTTCTGTTAAATTAACGCCAAGGCGCTTCTATATTCTCCTGTAAAATTAACGCCAAGGCGCTTCTATATTCTCCTGTAAAATTAACGCCAAGGCGCTTCTATATTCCTCTGTAAAATTAACGCCAAGGCGCTTCTATATTCTCCTGTAAAATTAACGCCAAGGCGCTTCTATATTCTCCTGTAAAATTAACGCCAAGGCGCTTCTATATTCCTCTGTAAAATTAACGCCAAGGCACTTCTATATTCTCCTGTAAAATTAACGCCAAGGCGCTTCTATATTCTCCTGTAAAATTAACGCCAAGGCGCTTCTATATTCTACTGGAAAATTAACGCCAAGATGCTTCTATATTCTTCTGTAAAATTAATGCCAAGGCGCTTATATATTCTTCTGTAAAATTAACACCAAGGCGCTTCTATATCCTAAAATTACTTCATATTTATACCATACTAATTTTCAACCGTAATCCTTTATGGGTTCTGGAGTGGCATGCTACTCGCCAGAAAAGCGCTCCAACACCCATCAGGGGTAACAAGTGCTATATGAATGCAAATCTTTCTTCCCCTTTTATCCCTCCACTATTCTTCTCACTCCAAGTAACAGACTAATATCCACCACTGAAATTATCTTCATATTTCACCATATTAATTCACCACTAATCCTTTGTAGGCTTTCTGAATAGCGTGCGTCAACAAGCGCTATATATCCAAATAACTGACAAACCTATCCACCACTTAAAATGTACTTGCAGGTTTCACTATACTAATTCAACACTAATCCTTTCTGGGTCCCGGAGTAGCGTGCTACCTGCCGAAAAAGCGCTTCGACGCCTCGGCCGGGGTAGTAAGCGCTATATAAATGCAATTACAATACGATGATCCACCCCAGATGGGACACGGACCCTCCAGCTCTGGCTTCAGAGACCAGTAAAATGAAGACCTTTCTCTATAGACCTAAAAGTGTAAATGCGACCCTTTGTAAACATGAGTACTTCATATTATTAAATATTTTATGGCTTTGCGCAACGCCCGACTGATGCACCTGTGGTGGGCCGCTGCAGGGCCTTGCACGTGGTCTACCCGATTCCAGAATAAGGGACGCAGACAGTGTGTAGGGGTTAGCCGGAAAGACCCCGAGCGGTCTTCCGCCTTGTTTATTTATACCCCGGCGCAAGCCCGCCCCAGGGTATGCGTGGATGCGTGAAAGGTGGCAATATTGTTTAGGAGAGCCCGGGTGGCTCTCTACATCCCTCCTTCAATTTAGTCCGTTCTACCAAATATACATTCACCTAAGGTGATGTCCATGCAAAGTCTCGCAGTCTCTGGCTGGGCACTGGGTTAGGTCGCAGGCTGTACCTCTGGCTGCGTGCAACTGGAGACGCAACCACCCCAGCCGGGGCTACCTCCAAACCGGCCTTGGGCTGCTGGGCTCGGCTCTGATATTCTGACTCGCCCTCCGGGGTGAGTTTTCTCCATCCTGCCTAGCCAGAGGTTATCTTGAGAACGAGACTCCATTATCCTGACCAAACTCCTCCACAGCCTCCTGGTCCTCCGCTGTTCTTCGGGCCTCCGCTGGTACTGACGCCTTCTTGAAACAGGATATGTTGCGGGTGACCATTTGTCTGCCTCGCCGGGCGGTGACCATGGTGCTTCGAATTTGGTCTATTATCCACTCTTCGAGTTCATACGGGGTTCTGAATTTCGACCCGGGTGTCAGTCCCGGACCACCACGGTGTCCCCTACTTGCAACGTCGGCACTTGGGCATGTCTGGCTTCACTCGCTTTTCGATTGGTGTCTTGCCTCCGAGCTTGAATGGCCTTGTCGTTCCTATCTTCGGGCCTCCGCGTGTGGTCAGTCGGGATGCTGTCTCGGGGTGCTCTCTTGAACAGCACGTGTGCTGGGGCACATTTTGTTGTACTGTGTGGCGTCTGCCAATATGCCCCTAGGAATTGATCAAGTGCGGCTTCAGGATCCTCCCCGCTGTCCACGGCAATCCTCAGAGCGTGGTTGAGGGTCTTCATCAGTCTCTCTACCTCCCCATTTGCCTGGGGCCATAGTGGTGTGATCTTCCGGTGTGCGATCTGGAGGTTCTGAAGATAGTTTTGAAATTCTCTACCTTGAAAAGGGGGTCCATTGTCTGATTTGATTTCCTCCGGGAGCCCCATGGTGGTGAATATGCGATTCAGGGCCTTTTTGACATGGGGATATGCTGTAAAGGATATTACTTCCACTACCGGGAACTTGGAGAATGAGTCAACCAGGACGAGGGTGTGTCGGCCATCTGGGAAACTCCCGAAGTCGATGCTGAGGTGGGTCCACGGCCTCAGGGGGGCCTCTTCTGTGATCGCTGGCGCTGGTTCACTGCTGGTGATGGTGCAGGCATGGCAGGAATGCACCATCTTGTCTACCATGCTGTCCATGGTTGGGAACCAGACCTTGCTTCTCAGGCGTGCTTTCGTTTTGGACATCCCCTGGTGACCCACGTACGCTATCGCCGTTATCCTTGGCTGGAGACTTTCAGGAATTATGATTAGGTGTCCCCTTAGGATGACTCCTTCATCACCCACACTCAGCTCACTCCTGACCTGCCACAGTTGTTGGCGCATGTGGCTGACTTCCGCTCGAAGGCTTTGCGCTTCATCTAGGAAGGGGGCCCATCTGTTACCTTCTGGAGCATGGCGGACTCTGGACAGCGTTTCATCCATTGCAGTTGCCTCTCCTATCTCTGTCAGTGTAATTGTTTCTGGGCAAGCTGCTTGCGAGATCATATGAACGAACGCCTCGGCTCCCATTCCGTCATCCAGCGGGTGGATCGGACTAGTGTTGTCCGGATGCCGGGACAGGTATTCAGCTGGGTTGTGTGCCCCGGGCCTGAAGACGATCTTGAAATTATATCCTTGCAGCTGGACAGCCCAGTGCTCTATCCATGGGGGTGTGAGCCTGGCAGATCCTGCGAACAGAGGCAGCAGTGTTTTGTGTTCCGTCGCTACTCTGAATTCTTGACCGCACAGGTATAGGTGGAAGTGGCAGCGTGCCCACTTTATCGCGAGAGCTTCACGTTCGATCTGTGAGTATCGGGTTTCCGTGTCGGACAGAGCTTTGCTGGCGTACGCCACTGGCTTCCACACCTCTGGTCCATGTTCTTGTAGAAGCACCGCTCCTAGGACCACCGGGCTGGCGTCAACTATTAGCTCTGTTTTGCGACGGGGTTGGAAGTAAGCCATTACTGCCGTGTCTAAAAGACTTGCCTTTATGTTCTGAAAAGCTTTGTTGCCCGCTACTGTCCATTCCCATTTGTGATCTTGCCGTGTGAGCGCTCTTAGTGGTTCCGCCAGAGTAGCCAAGATAGGGATGAAACGGCCGCAGTATGTGGCCATGTCTATGAAGCCCCGCACTTCGGTGGGGTTCCGGGGGGTGCTGGCAGCCTTGATTGCTTCTGCTTTCTTGGGGTCTACCTTCAGGCCCTCTCGTGTGAAGGTGTATCCAAAGAAGTCGATGGACTCCTGGTAGAAAGAGCATTTCGATTGGTGTAGGGTCAGTCCACTGTCTACCAGTCTCTGCAGGGTTGCCCTCAGATGTGCATGGTGTTCCTCGAGGGTCGCAGAGTATACCAGGATATCGTCGCTTAGGTTGATTACTCCACTCAGCCATGACAGTACTTCGCGTATGGCATTTTGGAATACCTCCGCGGCTGAGGACACGCCGAAACCCAGTTGCTGGTACCGACGTAGTCCTACATGGGTGGAGAAGGTGTTTATGTATCAGCTTGCTGGCTCTAGTTCAAGTTGATGGTATCCCGAGTTGAGGTCCAGCTTCGAGAACCATTTTGCCCCATTTAGGTCGGCCACTATGTCGTCCATGGTCGGGGTGATGTGTCGCTCCCTTTTGACGGCCACGTTGGGTAACCTCATATCTACACATAGTCTGATGACCCCTGGTTGTTTTGGTTTAGGCGCTACTACTAGTGGGGACACCCAAGGGGTCGGGCCCGACACCTTCTCTATCACCCCGAGGTCTTCCAGCTTTTGGAGCTCCGCCTCCACCTGGGGTCTCAGATTGAACGGTACCCGCCTATGTCTCAGGGCGACGGACCGCACCGACGAGTCAATGTGAAGCTTGACCTTTTTCCCTTTTAGTTTCCACAGGCCATGGAATAGTTCGGGGAATTCCTTCAGCAGGGTGTCTGCGTGGGCTTGATGTACCTGGTTCGCAAAGAATACGAGCCCTAGGTCTTCTGCGGTGTGGCAACTCAACAGGGTGCCCTTCTTCGGTGATGTGAAAGCGCGTCTGGTGGAGTACTCCCCATTCACGACGGTTGTCTCTATGACGCCTCTCAATTGTAGCGGGTCCGTTCCCCCGTAGGTGTATATCCGGGCATTGGAAGACGCGAGAGGGGGTTTAGGTAACATCTTGTCGTACTGATCTGAGTCCATCACGTTTACCGATGCTCCTGTGTCGATGAGAGTTCTCACTTCAGTGCCCTCTATAGAGACGAAGCTCAGGGGTGGTGGTCTTTTCCTCGTTGACACTCTGCTGACATAGGAGATGACGTATACCTCGTCATCGTTGTCGTCTTCATACCTCGGTCATCTCTCTTGGGCCTGGTTATCAAGGGGAAACGGCTCCTGTTCTATCGACAGCTGTCGAACGCGCTGGGTTATGTTCTTGGACCTCGGACCTGTTGGCCGATATCGTCCTCCTCGGCATACTGCTGCAAAGAGGTTCAGCCGGCCACACTTCAAGTATGTCTTCCCTTTTGCCCCTCAGGTCGCGGTTGCCGGTTGATCTTCGCCGCAGTAGCCGCACTGATTTCCTCGTGTGGTTGCGGTATGTTGGCGGTTTCCCAGGGGCCTCCTCTGGATCACCTCTATCTTTTCCTCCTTGATGATTGGCGGTGTTCTGGCTTGGGCTGGTACCGCCACCGGCGTTTACATGGCTACCTCCATTTCCCCCGCTCTTGCGTCAGAGTTCGTGTGAGCGGGCCAGAACTAGTATTTCATCCAGTGAGATTCCGGGTTGTCGGAGTATGAGTTTTCTCAGTAGTTTGGATTGACACCCCACTATAATTTGGTCTCTGATCTCTTCTCTCGGGTTGGTGAAAGGGCACGAGCGGGCCAGCCAGCCAGCGCAGCCGCGCGTAGAACATGTCTACCGATTCTGAGTCTGTCTGTCTGTCTGTCTGCCATGCCCTCTTGAATTTAAATTTTTTAAAGTCGTGGTTGAGTTGGGGATCGAAGTGGGTGTCGAGCGCAGCAACAGCTGCGTCATAGTTGTCCTCCCGCCCCGTGTTGGGGAGCGTTTCGAAGAGATCATAAATCTCAGGACCTCCATAGAGGATGAGGAGTGACCTTTTGACTGTTCCGTCAGTCTCTCGTGTGCCTTTGAAATAGAGGTTGAGTCTTCCCACCCAGACCTTCCACCTCGACGCTGCCGTTGCTGGGTCCGCTGCCTCGCTAAATGGGGGAATCGTCGCCGCACCCATGTGTGGGTGGCTGAGCAACGGTTGAGCAACCGCCGCGGCCTGTTTTTGTGCTGGCGGCGGTGGTGGTGGTGGTGGAACCACCACGGCTTGATTCTGACCGCCTCCGGCCTGGCCAGGTCCTGGCGCAGGAACAACAGACATGGTTGCCGCTCTCTATCCAGGGGAGCCCCCCGGGGCTGTCTGAGTGATGTTTAAGTTTTGTTCGGCTTTCTTCCCTCCCCATGGCTTCGAGCGTGCTCTGCTTGCCTATGCTTTGTGCTCTGGGAGCCACTGCCCCTCTGTGTGGTGCTGCTTGCCTCTTGGTGGTGGCCTGGAGGTGTGGGGGGGGTCGTAAAGGCAGTCTGTGGTGACCCCTCGCCATGCGGTGCAGCTGTGGAACCGGGCCGCGCACTATCCGAATGTGTCCGTGCACCCACCTGGGTCTGCCAGTGCTTGTTGGGCTGCAACTCTTTGTACTGGGCGTGAGCCGCGTGTGCCTCCACGCTTGCGGGGTCACGCTGGAACACGTGCGATTGCGGGGCAATGCGATCCGCTTCAGCCGGCCACTGGCTCTGACACGCTGCGCTCCTCTTCACCCCTCCCACCGGGGCCTTGAGCGGGCTGCCGGCGTCTGCAGTCGGTGCGCACGGTTTCTCGCGCCACTTTGAGGCGCATGCCAGGTTCGGGAGGGCGCCAGGCGCGTGCAGGGGGGCAGGGACGACAAACTCACCCGCCGATGGACCGCGCTTGGCGAGTCCCGCCAGCTGAAGACGCTCCCGACGGGGAAGCGCCTGGGCGGGTCTTGAGCCTGGGCGCGGGTGGGACCACGATCTCTGCTGACTGTGGGAGCGATACAGGCGAGCTCCTCTGGTCCAGCGACGCGCTGCGGCACGGCAGGCAGGGGGTGGCGATCCAGCACGCGTGTGCACAGACCGGCCTCGTCGCCAATGTGGTGGGCCGCTGCAGGGCCTTGCACGTGGTCTCCCCGATCCCAGAATAAGGGACGCAGACGCAGTGTGTAGCGGTTAGCCGGAAAGACCCCGAGCGGTCTTCCGCCTTGTTTATTTATACCCCAGCGCGAGCCCGGCCCGGGGTATGCATGGATGCGTGAAAGGTGGCAACATTGTTTAGGAGAGCCTGGGTGGCTCTCTACAGCACCGTGTCTCCATACATTTATTTTTTCAGTCCTGTCTTTATCAAACGTTACTAGCAATATTTGCACGTAAATTCTGACAGGATGTGTTTGGTCTACATTTTACATTAAGTTGTACACCTTGACGCGACAATCACTTGTGTTTATATATTTTGCACCTCCAGCCTCTTGGGCTTTTTCTGATTTGGAAATTCCCAATAATATGCCAGTATTTACGGTTTTGTCATGAAACGCCCACATGCCTCATGTCTCTAACCTCGTACTCGGAGGAGTAAGCAAGGCAACATTTCCCAAGAGGAAATATTTGATCAAAACGTTATCACTGATGTCCCTCCGCTGTGACACAGCGTTCTGAAAGCAGACGTGGATTACTGGAGGGGTGAATCTC
The DNA here is from genome assembly GCF_964261635.1 of Lissotriton helveticus. NCBI lineage: Eukaryota > Metazoa > Chordata > Amphibia > Caudata > Salamandridae > Lissotriton > Lissotriton helveticus. The sequence continues at coordinate 1,705,749,757 of NC_136069.1, read as the reverse complement.
ACAGCTGAAATGTAATTATATAAACTGTAGCATGAGTTTACAGAGCGAACATTAACAGAGCCAAGCTTCTTGGCGCGACGAGCTGCTGTGCGGCAACCATGGAGTCAATCCATTACAACCGGGGCTCGAGTCGGGGTACCACGCGGGTGGATGGCGTCCCCCCACTTATTATACCGGGGGGACGCCATCCCCCTGCCAAACAGCTGGACTAAACTCTTTGGCCTCTCTGGGACGAGGAGCTCGGCACCTTTCATGATGTCACTTCTGTCGTGACGTCACTTCCGGTGACAGCTTCCCCCTACTTCTTTTATTACAACTTGTGCACTGATTACAACGCAAGGTTATTAAAGGTTATTAAACTCACCTGTTTTTCCCAAGTCTAAAAGTAAGGAACCTCAATTCACTTAGCGCAATATCGCAACATGTAGTTATCTCGTTTACAGTGGATAAGGCCCGTTTTCACAACGCTGCACTCTGTGCGTCCAGAGAGTCTGCAGCCAAACTCTCACCAGATCTGACACCAGAACACCTCCTGGTACCGGAAACACACAAATCACGAGGTCCCGAGCCAGGTGGAATACAAAGAAACAGGACTCAACAAAGTTTTAAGGCTTTCCATCATTAACACACAATCTAAGTCGCTCTCTGTGTGCGCAGGTGCTAACGCGTCCTTAGCCCTTGAGTGAGGCTGCTGCGGCCCACGCAGGGAGCCCCCATAGTCGAGCCGCCACCACCTTAGTGCCACAGGAGGGCACACCCGACAGGCTAGTGTTTGGGCCCACTGGGGGTCCTGTGCGGTTTGGTTGAATTTCCCATGAAAAAGTCCCAGCTCTACCGCCCATCCAACTAACCAGGACCAGAAAACCTTCCTATGAGGGCCACTGGAATTATGGGATTTTTTCTGCCTTTTCCACCTAATTATGAATTTGCCGCATGGGCAATACAATCCATAAGCTGCTGCATAATTGACAGATTGGGGGAAAAATTGTTTTTAACTCAAACAAGTTACTTATTTTTTTTATTTATTTAAAAAGCAACCTGTGTTACCATGCAGTGGAAAGCCCTTCACAAAGGTCGACTGGTCATCTTTCAGTAGTTTATTGGTAGTAAGTGAGATCTTTGCTAAAACGGTGTTAAAATTAGTGAAAATGACAACATTTTGAAGTCATTCGATCACAAAATGTGCTGTATTATGCCACCTAATTTGCCTCGTTTTGCCGAATAATCTAGGCAGCACGGCCGCTTAATTTGGTCCTCTCCTGCTGCTTAATTCCAGTGGCGCTGCCTATAACTAGACCCCGCTCCTAAACATGGTTCCCTTTGTTCATTCTTTTATAGTCCCGTTTGTGTCATAAATGTGTTTTTTCATGTGTTCTCGCACGCGGGCGCACTGAAGTCGCTTTAAAGTGGAAAAAGCTGTGTAAATATGATCTAAGAAATATGTGTTTTTTTTTTATGACGCAATGCATGATGAAAAGGCTGCGTCTTTGCACCATATGAGCGGCTTTGGCGTATTCCTGAGAATTCTGCCGCGAGCTGTCTCCCTGAGTACTTGTGACGCCCAAAGGGCCCTGGAATTCTCAGATAAGTCCTTTAAAATTACTTTGAGTATTTAATTCAAAAGGCTTGCAAGCCATTTACTGGGCCTGTGAATAGCAGAGGCAATGTGTTCCTTTTAAAGCTAAGCAGTGTTTGTTTCCCGCCTCTCTCCCCCAGTTAATCTTTGATTGAGAGTCCTTATAAATCACAAAAAATACACACAAACGCTCCTCGTGCAATCAATGGGATTAGCAGCGCCCTTGCACGTATTGGTACAGCGTGGGCTGTGGCAGCGCACACTGCCCTAACACGGGGTCTCCACATTCCTGTCCTGAAGTGAGCTAGCTAGCTCATGCTTCATTCCCATTCAAGTCCTGGCCTCTCTTCTGAAACCACAGTGGCACAAGCCAAAGTGTGTAAAATCCGGTGAGGACATAATACAAGCATTTTCAATGCAATAGGTCTCGTTTTTAGGTCGAGCTATTTATAGCTCTGAACTATTATCGTTGAAACAAACTCTTTGTCCAAGAGGATTCCAAGCCGGATTCCTCCCAATGCATGTTGTCTACTGAAGCGTGACGCTTCGCCAGGCACGCGCTTGGCCTCACTCACATCCTATATGCTGTCTCTCACAGTACCAGACATCAAAGGCTGCTGCTCCCCTGCCCAACCACCCCCCCACACCCCACAGCAATGCCGAGAGCTTTTCAAGCTCCCACTTCCGCGCTTTACCTTGCATTTGCTATACGTTGTCAAACTTCCCACGAAGTTGGAGCAGTCCTGCTGCTCATGTTTTAAAGAGGACTGCACACAGCATTTATGTAAAATTGCATTTGCAAGAAGAAAGGTGAATCGTGTAATATTTTATTTCTGAACAATAGCAAAGTTCATATTTGAAGTTCGTGATAGCAAAATGATGTCACGGAAAGCTAATAAAAGAGATACGAAGTGTCACTTCATTTAGTAAACAAATCACTCATCTTTTTATATAATAAGATGCATGCATCTATATGATACATCACATAGGAACTGCACCAAAGAAAAACACACAGGGCTCTGTTTTTTAACATATATTTTGGAACAAGACTGAAAAAAAAAGAATGCAGTGATTAATGTATTTAACATGAAGCTGCTGCATCAATGCTGTTCAGTGCAACAACAACCAAGAAAGAGCAGTACACAACAAGCCTGTCCTTCGACCACCACACAGACAGTAACCACCCTTCAGTCAGGTTTGCGGCAACCATCCTTAAATGTTTGAGCTTCTCTGTTTGGCCTTGACAAGATTTGCAATTCCCCACGTTTATTTACACACCATCACCCCAACTAGACATCCAGCTCGCACACCACCATGCTCCTTCCCTCCCAATCGCTCACTCCTCTGCTCCGCCACCCCCCAACCCCATCCGCCTCGCACACCACCATGCTCCTTCCCTCTCACTCGCTCCCCTGCTCCCCCGTCCCCCCACCCGACTTGAAAGGAACCCTCACACACCACCATTTGTGTCACATACAGTCAATCACGCGCTCTGCAGGTCACCTTTTGCCGCTAGTGCTTTCATCCCTATCACTCCCCCTCTCTCTTTCTCTCGCCTCCTGTCTCTCCCCCTCTCTCTCACGCTCTCTTCTTCCCTGCTCTCATTTACTCTCCCTCAGACACTCGCTTATGTTTACTCTCCCTCCTTCCCCCTCCCATATTCTCTCCCTCCGAGCCCGTGGCCTCTCTTAAATGCCCACTTATCTTCCCTTGGCCTGCTGCTTCTTAATTGAGTGCGCTTAATTTACCTCTGATTTTTCTCACACTCGCCCTTTCTCTCTCTCTCCCTCTTCACAGCCCTCTCTCTCATTAATCTTCCGCTGTCTCTCAGTCTTGTTAATAAGACATGCTGCTGTTTTCAACTCCACCCTTGAACTCCACCATCAAACTACACCTTCCAACTACACCTTCCAACTACACCTTCCAACTATACCTTCCAACTACACCTTCCAACTATACCTTCCAACTACACCATCCAACTACACCATCAAACTACACCATCCAAATCAAAATCCAACATCCAAATCCAAAATCCACCCTCCACCCTCCAACTCCACCCTCCAACTCCACCCTCCAACTACACTCTCCAACTCCACCCTCCAACACAACCCCTCAACGCCACAGCACCACTCAATGGTACAGCACCACTCAATGCCACAGCATCACTCAATGCCACAGCATCACTCAATGCCACAGCATCACTCAACGCAACCGCATCACTCAAAGCAACCGCATCACTCAGCGAGACAGAATCACTCAGCACCACTGAATGCCACAGCACCACTGAATGCCACAGAGCCACTGAATGCCACATCGCCACTCATTGCCACAGCATTACTCAATGCCACAGCATCACTCAATGCCACAGCATCACTCAATGCCACATCACTCAACGCCACAGCATCACTTAGCACCACTCAACGCCACAGCACCACTCAATGCCACAGCATCACTAAGCGCCACAGCATCACTCAGCACCACAGAATCACTCAGCACCCCTCAACACCAGAGCACCACTCAATGCCACAGCACCACTGAATGGTGCAGCATCCCTCAACGCCACAGCACCACTCAATGCCACAGCACCACTCAACGCCACAACACCACTCAACGCCACAGCACCACTCAACGCCACAGCACCACTCAACGCCACAGCACCATTCATTGCCACAGCATTACTCATTGCCACAGCATCACTCAATGCCACAGCATCACTCAATGCCACAGCATCACTCAATGCCACAGCATCCCTCAATGCCAGAGCATCACTCAATGCCAGAGCATCACTCAATGCCACAGCATCACTTAGCACCACTTAACGCCACAGAACCACTCAACACCACGGCACCACTCAACACCACGGCACCACTCAACACCACAGCACCACTCAGCGCCACAGAATCACTCAGCACCACTGAATGCCACAGCACCCCACAATGCTACAGCACCACTCAATGCCACAGCACCACTCAATGCCACAGCACCACTCAATGCCACAGTACCACTCAACGCCACAGCACCACTCAACGCCCCAGCACAACTCAGCGCACAGCATCAATCAATGCCACAGCATCAATCAATGCCACAGCATCAATCAACGTCACAGCACCACTGAATGCCACAGCGCCACTGAATGCACATCGCCACTCAATGCCACAGCATTACTCAATGCCACAGCATCACTCAATGCCACATCACTCAACGCCACAGCACCACTCAACGCCACAGCACCACTCAACGCCACAGCACCACTCAACGCCACATCACCACTCAACGCCACATCACCACTCAACGCCACAACACCACTCAACGCCACAGCATCACTAAGGGCCACAGCATCACTCAGCACCACAGAATCACTCAGCACCCCTCAACACCAGAGCACCACTCAATGCCACAGCACCACTCAATGCCACAGCACCACTCAATGCCACAGCACCACTGAATGGTGCAGCATCCCTCAACTCCGCAGCATCCCTCAACTTCACAGCCTCACTCAGCACCAATCAACGCCACAGCACCACTAAACACTACAGCACCACTCAGTGCCACAGCACCACTCAGTGCCACAACATCACTCAGCACCACAGAATCACTCAGCACCCCTCAACACCACAGCACCACTCAATGCCACAGCACCACTCAATGCCACAGCACCACTCAATGCCACAGCACCATTCATTGCCACATCATTACTCATTGCCACAGCATCACTCAATGCCACAGCATCACTCAATGCCACAGCATCACTCAATGCCACGGCATCCCTCAATGCCACGGCATCCCTCAATGCCACGGCATCCCTCAATGCCACGGCATCCCTCAATGCCACAGCATCACTTAGCACCACTTAACGCCACATAACCACTCAACACCATGGCACCACTCAACACCACGGCACCACAGCACCACTCAGCGCCACAGCACCACTCAGCGCCACAGAATCACTCAGCACCACTCAATGCCACAGCACCACTCAATGCCACAGCACCACTCAATGCCACAGCACCACTCAACGCCCCAGCACCACTCAACGCCCCAGCATCAATCAACGCCACAGCATCACTCAACGCCACAGCATCACTCAACGCCACAGCATCACTCAACGCCACAGCATCACTCAACGCCACAGCATCACTCAACGCCACAGCATCACTCAATGCCACAGCATCAATCAACGCCACAGCATCAATCAACGCCAAAGCATCAATCAACGCCAAAGCATCAATCAACATCACAGCATTACTCAATGCCACAGCATTACTAAATGCCACAGCATCACTCAGCACCACTCAACGCCACAGCACCACTGAATGCCACCGCATCACTCAGCACCACTGAATGCCACAGCATCACTCAGCACCACTGAATGCCACCGCATCACTCAGCACCACTGAATGCCACAGCATCACTCAGCACCACTGAACGCCACAGCATCACTCAGCACCACTGAACGCCACAGTATCACTCAGCACCACTGAACGCCACAGTATCACTCTGTGCAACCATTCAACTACAACTGGTTCTAATATGTTCTCTGAATGTTTCAAGCTTTATTACAAATGTCACAAAAAGATGTTAATATTTCACTTCTGTTCTTGGATTTTCATCACAATAAAATACACTGAACATAATCTTACCAAAAGTTATTTACAAACGTTTAAGCTATTGCCATTATCCATTACAATAACTTTTATTTATTTGAGTATTAATTATTTAAAAAAATAAAAGCCATTGTTATTTGTAATATTAATACATCTAAGTCATGTAAATACAACACATATTGCATTACAAATGCTATAAGTGTCACGTTTGCGAAAGTTAAAACTATTGGCATTGTAAATGACAAAGCTATTAATTTCGCTATTTTCAAAACCAACACATAAATAAAAAATTTGTCATTTACAATACCAATACCTCAAACATTCCTATTGCATTGCAAATGCTTGTTATCATCTTGGGGGAGGGCTCGCAGACGCCTACTCTGGCATCTCAAGTTACTTCGAGACCCTCCCCATGACTAGACCTGGAGAAACTAAACCATTTCACCGGGCCCGGAATTCCCACTTAAGTCCCCCCTCCCCTAGGCGGGGGGGGGTGCCTCTCATTCCCGGAAAACTAAAAATCTGCACTTGGAAGCGTGAAGCAGTGAGAATAGATTAGGGCCGGGTTCTTGTCTGAGTGCATGCAGCCAACGGGATGAGAAATGTCACATGAACTGTGGCTTCTAATGCAGAGGATCACACGCGAGGGCAGTGTGTACTTTGTGTGAGAAATGCATTTACCTAATGGGGCGTGGCCATGTTGTGTCCTCCAGAAGGAGGATGTTTGTGGGCCCCAGAGAGGCTTGGCAGGCCTGCACATTCTCCCTGATGTTAAACGACCTGTGAGGCTTGCCAAGCATCTTAGAATGACAGTTTTATTAATTTAGTGTTTCAAGTAAATACTGAGCAGATGTGGCCTAAGTGACGGACCTGCTGGTTTTAGAACTGGGGAATCAGGTTTGAGTACCAGTTTAGGTTCAACATCCAGTGATCCTGGGCAAATCACTTCATCTCCCCGTGACATACCTTTGTGTAATGTAACTGGTGCTCGGCTAAAGCACTTTGACGCTCTCGGGCCAATATACCACGTCTCTGCTATTTCTCAGTGCTGTAAATAAAAGGGGCTGGTACTGCCCATTGTGATGGCACTGAGTTTACAAACTTCGGAAAAGTGAGTCGTAATTCAAACTTCTGACTGCAGTTCACCACGAGCGTTTAACTCCCCGAGACATCCCGCAGCAAATAGCAAATATTTTAAAAAATGACTCGATTTTGCACTGAAATGTACTAAAGTAGCCAACGTGTCCCTGAAATGTAGGAACACTGAAGGAATGGCTTCAATGAGTAGTGTCGAGGAAGCATAAAATGCAGATAAACGCCAAAAATGATTTCTGACAAGTGCGAGCAAGGTGGGCGAGGCCTAATGAACAGGGGGAACTCCAACAAATGCTGAGAATGCTTATGTTTGCTAGCCTTGCTCAGGCTTTTCATCAAGCAGTCAGGGTGGGCGAAAAAAGCGCAAATGTGCATTAAATCATCACAGACGTCAACATTCACCTATGGTTTCTGCTCTGACTGTTTATAAGAAGTGTTGGCCGAGCATCTTTGTGAAAGTGTGAGCAGGGGGAGGGGGCATGGGTGATTTCCTTTCAGGAGCGTGCGACCATATTGCGCCACCATATGGCTTTGCGCGCTCCCGAAAGGAAATCGCCAAGATGTGCACGTGTTGCATTGCAAGCAGTGCAACGCGTGCACTTCTTTGCTGCAAAAGCGCTGCCCATGGCATTAGGTCCCCTCCTATGCAGCGCATGCGCGTTGCATAGGACGAGACATAAAAAGGTGCCAATATGAACGTATTGGGGGACGTGCTTTGCCAGTAACAGGGTTGTAGCCAGGCTCAGGGACTCAGTCTCCCAGGCTCCCCTGCACAGTAACCTGCTTTCTGCACACCTGCCATCCATCCATGCCGACCTGCGGCGTTTAAATCGCGCTCAGGACACCGCTGCGCGGGACGCGCTCGGACGAACCCTGGACCAAGGGTGGGCCCGTCTTTGCCCGTCATTGGCAGGAAGAGGCAGGACAGGGCCACACCTAACATTGCTCCATGAAAACATTTTTAACATTAGAGGTACTGTTAACCCGCCTGCTTACGCCATACTTTAGAACTCTGTACCAATCGGTCTTTGTATTCGCAATCGGAACTAATTGGACTGACTCTATCTCATTAGAGCTTTCCGTGTTATATCCAAGTAAATTCTGTAAGCATTTGGTAAATAAGTGCCCCTCTTTAATTGCCTTATTGTTTATAAGTATGGGCAAAAGAAAGGCTGTGGACGATCTGGGAAGGGGAGGGGTAGGAAAGGGCAAGACATCAAAAACGCTGAAGAAAGGTGTTTTGGCTGAAGTGAACAATTGTGTAATGAATCGTACAGATTATATAATAAGTGAGTGTGAGGAGGTCCTGACAGCTCCCATGGGTTCAGATGTATGAACTTCTGGGGCATTAGCTATCAAACATCCCTCCTCCCAGCGTACTGGAAAATCTATACCAGCCATGTTTAAAAAGTCCATTCGGCGAACATCTGTAAGTTCTGACACAGGGGTTGTTGTAGGCGCTGGTCTGGACATACAAGCTTCCTCCCCACCCCATTGTAAGTAGCGATTTCCAGCCAGAGTTTGCCGTAGTATGTACCAACAGATTTAACCCACTGATGAGTATAACCGAGGACAGCATGTCCGCCCAAGTGAATATTAGACCTGTGCCACCAGGAGATCGGTTGATTCCGTAACCCAAGCGACATGTACCTGTAAGTGCCTGGGTTCTTTAAACAAACAGTCAGCCGACTTGGTAGCTCCTATAGGAGGGGTTGTGGAATTAGTAAGCTTAGTGAAGGGGTTGATAGAGCCACTAACTGACATCACAAAAAGTATTTTACAGAAAGATACCCCCCTAACATGGACAAGGTAGCTACCATAGCCACTTCATTCCAGAACACACACATAATTGGTAGTACTCTTTGTAGCGCTTATAAAGGTAGATTGGGTAATGACCCAACATCTTCACAGCAAACACAGCTAAACTCCTGTCCAACACCCAACGAATGCCGACAACCTAACCAAGCAACACAGTATGTTTCCGCAGGTGCTAAACAGGCTCATCATAGTGGTTACCGAGATCAGAATAAGGGTTCAGCCGACTGTGCAAGGTCTTATTCCTCCAATAGTAGGAGCTCTAGTCTATTGATGCCTGGGACTGTTAAAAGGCAAGCAGTGCCTATTAATGGGTGTTTCACTGTTTTTAGACCTTAGTCTGGCTGGGGCCTGCTATCCAGGACCCCAGCCTAGCTGCTTCCTCTCTAAAATGGTTTCCATGTACATTAGGTGCATCTCTGATTGGATTCTGGAGTGCCCTTATAAGTCCCTAGTATATGGTATACTATGTACCCAGGGCATAGGTACCCCAGAGGTCTACCAGGGGCGGCAGCATGTATTATGCCACCCCTGGGAAGCCCTCCGAAATGACACCACAGGTCTGCTGCTGCAGCCTGGCTAAGATGGTGCATGCACCCCTTACTGTGGTATGGATACCTATATCACTACCAATGCACACACATATAAACCTAAAAGTCCCTCCTATGGCAGGTCTTAACAATCATGAAGGCAGAGTGCTTGGATTTTATGGGGGAGGGTGGCCCTGCATGACCAGAGCTCCTTTGCAGCGTTCGGAGTCTATCCTCTGATGCTGTTTCTGGTGCAGCCTGACCATATACTCTTAAGTGCATTATAACCTTGCGGTTAATGCTAACTTTGGGATGGCTGTACAGAAACATGTTGTGTTTGGTGTGAAACACTTTGGAATACTACCCCCCTGCCGCCAGTTCTGGTGGTGGGGATAGCATTCCACCCTTCTAGAGGGGAGACATGCACACACTGGTCTACCCGGTATTAACTTTACATAGCCCTGGCATCACAAAATGGATGCCGCTGCCACAGACACGGCTCTGGCCTCCTGCTGCTGACTGAAATTCCAGCAGGGGAGGCCTGGACAATAGGTTTCCTGTCAAAGAGAGGTGTAACCACCTCTCCAGTCAGGATGATGTGTATTGGGGCTAGGCGGGAGCACTCTCTGGTGCTTTGAAGTCCTGCACTGGGGGCACATTTGGTGTTCCTGTGCATAGTCCAGTTCAAACCGGTAACAGCGGCTACCTGCCCCTGCTCTGGCACGAAACTGGACAAAGAAAATAGGTGTAGCCACCCCTCTTTCCAAACCCTCCCATAGGTGGGTCCCCAGAGTAAGTCCAACCCTCTCCTTGGGTATAAAGTAGGAACCCCAGTCCTTAGGACTTTAGATTATCTCTGGATGAAACTCTGAAGCCGAATCCAAGATTAGAGGACTGAAGAATCTCCCTTGGGTTCATGGAGTGACTCCCTTGCTCGGCAGGCACCAAAGAAGCAACTGACCGGTCTGCATCACTGAAGCTCCCGTCGGACGCCGAAGTCTTTGCATCACCAGAGGTGGATTTCCAGACTTCGCCGAGGTTGCCCTGAGTCTTCAGCAAAGCTGAGGCATGTAGCTATCGTGTGTAATGTGGAACCGTGACCCCTGAACATCATCTTTCTGGTATCCCTCGAAGTTGTGCTTTGGGCTTCGAGTAGCCCCACCCAGAGCACCGACTGCACCGAAGATCACTGGCCTCCACTCCACGAGTGACCCGTGGGCCAGCTCCAAGTGCAACCACTCGAGGCTCCTTAGCGATCCCTAGTCCGTTGGCTAGTGGGTCCCCATGAAGGCAACTCTTCTTCTGCTTGGGCTTTCCTGGTTGCTCCAGATGTGCACTGACTTACCTGCGCTGGGTGAGTCCCTCAGACCTCGCTGGTCTGCACCAAAGTCCTTTCTCTATTTCCAAGTGACTTGCCGTTGCCAAGGCTTGTTGGGTCCAATCTGGTCGCCGACACCGCAGCACTCGACAGACATCGTGTAACAGCTCGAATCCAGCTCCTGGTTGTCGTTGACGCCTCCTGGACCTCATGGCTGAAGAGTCAAGACGCCCGTCAACTCACCTGAAGCACCCAACATCGGTGGGCATTCATCTATCATACCCCTGGTTACTGGCAAGTGACCCATACTCTTTCCCCTCTGCTTTTGGGTTCTTGTCTTCCTCAATCCAGGCTTGGATTGCACCTGACACTCTTCTTCTTCATGGCAGCAGCACTTTCCAGCAGATCACAATAGAAAATTATGACAATTCCCGACACCATTTGACACGTATGCACCCGCCTTCCCTGGGTGAGGTAACACTCTTACTACGGTACTTACGTGGGTGTGGGCCCTAGAAACTCTTAAGTTCAAAGGGGTTAACTGGAAGCCCTCTCCGAAGTGTCCTTTTTCTCCTAATTTCCAATGGCGACTTTCCCCATAGAAATTAACGGCGATTCGAGGCTATGTTAACACACTGCACGCGTCCCCCGTGGTTCCTTGTGGTCCAAGCCCTTCTACAGGCTTTAGGCCTTGTGTCTAGCTCAGTCGTGGTTCTTATACCACTATTTTGGTATATGGTTTGGTACGCCCCTAGGGCTCAAACATGTATTTGTGCTATTACTGTTGATAACTGACTGTAACTTATGTACTTTGAACTTTAGCCTCATAAAGAGACTAGAGGGGTGTGTTTTATCTTAAATACATATATTTTAAATATATATCTGGTGGGGTTCTCCTTTCATTTGGTTATGCAAGAGATTATAGACTGGTAAAACAAGCTGCTTTACATTCCTTCAAGACTAAGCCTGAAGGCTGCTCTCCATAGCTACCACTAGGATAGCTTTCAGTAAAGGGTGTCTTTAACCTATCACCATAAGGGGTTGTTGGACTGGTACAAGGTGCCCACTTTAATTAGTGGACAGCATATACCAGGCCAACTTCTCAAAATGGGTTTTCAAAACGTCCTGTCATTTTGACTAATATCCAAAAAGCACCACCTTGTTCATTCAATGAAGATGAGCAGACTTTGATGAAGAAAAGCATACATTGGCTCCAACACATCAGGAATTGTCGTTCACTAATAAGAGAAGACATCATTTCCGCTAAAAGGATTGGGTCTCAGGAATATAGCACTGACTGTGTTAGACTATTACTCAGGTCCGTAGATCTAGCACAAAACTTAGTGGCATTTGACATAAGAACCTCCACATGAGCACCTCAATTATTAGGATTAAAAACAACCCCCCTACAGCCAACATTAGCAACTGTTTTAACAAATCAGACGTATGTGGTAGTGAGGGATCCTCCTTAGAGAAGGTTGATTGAAGGTTAAGGAACCTTCAATTACCCTCCCAGTTTAGGGACACCACTAAGAAAGGGAACAAAGTTGGTTGTAGTAACAAGGCCCTTGAGCTGATGGCCCAGGTGGGATGGAAGTGGGTACCAAGACAAGGGAGGAAGGCCCTATCAATACTCTTTCGGCTAATCTGTCTATGCCTACTTGTACCCCAGGTTCAGAAGTGTTGGCCAAGGCTCACCCACTCTATACCCCGGTAATCTCTAGTGCTATGATACAAGGGCACAAAAAGTCAAATTTGGCATTTGTCTCCTGGCGGGACTACCCTAAAAAATAGCACCAATAGAATGGCCAGCATTCATTGAAGACCACGATATTTGGGCTATTCAGGAAACATGGTCACTGGACCAAATGTACCCTCCTGGGTATCTCAACTTTTCAAAAGCAGCACTGGGGGGACAGCGAGGTCGTCCACTAGGTGGACTTACCATTTGGGTTAAACAACAAGCAGGATACAAGGTGGAGGAAGTATTCATTGATAGTCTGGATATTATGGTTATACAGGTTCGTCTGGCAAACGCACCTGGTATATTGATTATCAATGTATATGCAAGGGGGTTGCCGGGTGGTAAAGGATCTAACACAGTGTAGTGCCCGGATAATTTGTCCTATTTGGACTGATGGTGACTGTTGTTCACCGCCATCTCAGTATATACTCATGAATCCTTTATTTCAGCCTTATTTGTGCTATTTGTAGGGTTTACCTATTGGCTTTGGCATGATTCTGTGCCTTCTTTGCCTCTTTTCGGGCCTGGAGGCCTAAACTAGAGAGAAGCCATCTTTGGTCTTGCCTCAGCTGTCTGAGACGCTTGTAGGTGAAAGGTAATGTTTATAGTTTAGCCTGTTGTTCGCTAGTGAGGAGCCGGTGAAGACTGGTTCTTATCGAAGGAATGTGTTTGTCTCTTGGGTCCTAGACGCAACACGCAAGTGGCCACTGTGGGTGCGCAGAGAGCCTGGGAGCTGGCACAGGAATTTGGTGGGAGGCAGCCTGCTGCTGGAAATTTCCATGAGGAGAGAGCATTCTACATTATCAGAGGGCAAGAGAGCAGAGGGGCAGATGGTTTTTGGAGCAGTTGGAATTACATGTTCAGAAGGGAACGTGCAGTGTGCTGAGAATGAGCCAGCTACAGTTTGAGTCAGAAGGAAACGTGCAGTGTGCTGAGAAGGAACCAGCTACAGTTTGAGTTAGAAGGATTTGTCTGTTGGAGAAACGAGGAGGAGCTGGCAGTTGGAGTGATGAGATGATTCTGAAGTGCAGTTGGAGCCAGTGAAGTGCAGAGGCATGAGGAATAACAGAGGTTGGCCCGTTGGTGATGGTGGCTCAGTGAGCAGAGAGTTCTGATTCAACCAGAGAGGGACAGAGAGAATTGGATCCCCTTTCTGAGGGTGAGGTGTTCTAAGAATACTTTCATTATATCTGTTCATAATCAATCACTTTTCTTTCAGCTACCTATTGGTATGTCACAATTAATCACTTTCCTTTTAGTTCCTCATTCTATCATTGTGTCATGTTTAATAATCTTTACTTTTCAGTTCTTTATATAAATGTATGTGTAGGTGATTGCTTGTTAGTTGTGTAATAAAGAGACCCCTTTTACATCTGAGTATTGTTTCCATGATGGAGCTAACCTTTCTTTTTAGCCAGATACTGTCGTATGGAAGAATGGGCTATTCCCTTCCTACAGGTAACTGATGATGGAAAGTAATGTAAGTTTCATATCAGGGAATAATTCTTGAATGTAATAATTTGGCAGTTCTTGTGTGGGAGGATCGGATCTCCCATCCATTACATAAGGGATAATAATAATTCATATGAGATAGAAGATACTTCCAGTAGATATTAGGTACTTAGGAAATTTCCAATAGAGAGCAGGAGGTATTAATAGGATAGTGGGGACACTATAAAGAGAGATCGCTCAAGATAGGGCGTTATATACTGGAGCTGCTCCCCGAAGAGAGAGGGGGTAGAGTAGTCCAGGTCGGATTGCCGTGGGACTACAAGTGGGGACACTATAAAGAGAGATCGCTCAAGATAGGGCGTTATATACTGGAGCTGCTCCCCGAAGAGAGAGGGGGTAGAGTAGTCCGGGTCGGATTGCCGTGGGATTACAAGTGGGAACACTATAAAGAGCTGCTCTCCGACACGAGTCAGAGTAGATTACCCTAGGCCAGACTGTTGTGGGGCTATAAGCTGAGATCATAGGATATAGGATGGAATTCCGTAGTTCCTATAGGATTTAGTGGTATATTAGCTGTGTAATCTTGTATATATTGTGGGTTCCCCATTCCCAGGTAAGTACCCCAGGTACTGTTGTAAATAGGGTCTGGGAAGGGATGAAGTTACGTGATGACTGGGTTTGTGGTGTTTGGGTGAGCTGATAACTTGGTCAGAAAATCCGGTCATTACACACAGTCACCCTTTTTGATAGTTTTTTAGAAAGTAATAGGGGACATTGCAACCTAATAATTGCTGGGGACTTTAACTGTTCCTTCGAGCGCTGAGATCAAGATGATGGTGATCTTAGGGTAGAGGAGGATGCACAGTGGAATATTTCATCCCAAGACTTACGTCCGATTAAAAAACTGGACCGAAGCCGCTATACAATTAAAAGGTCTGTGTTTGGAAAGGGGAGTCGGGACAGTTAATGGTAGGTCACTCTCGGATAGATTAGGCTTCTCACACATTTAGTAATGGGGTGCGAAGTAGACGTATAGACTATATATATCTAAATATCGAATTTTGGTCCTTCCTCTTAGATATGGTAGTACAGGAGCAGACTGAAAGTGACCACAACCCATTGATATTATCTTTGCAGATAGAGGGATTATTCAGCCATAAAAACAAGATAGTAAGGTAACAGCAGATGTCCTGCTTACCAATGATATGAGGAGAGTTAGATGGGCCATGATTATTGATAATGATAGGGCTATGGAACAGATAAAGGGTGCGATCGTTTGCACCCTAGCAATCCTCCAAAACTGCAAATCACAGGAGGACATCAATTCTATCATTTTGCAGGTCCATAATGATATGTTCTCTGGACTCAAGAATTTTTTTATTAAAAAACAAAAGCCAAACAGGAAATCTCGCCCCAGGGTAGCATCATGGTTTAACCAATCCTGTAGAGATGCCTATACGTCCCTATCTAGAGCCATTAGATCGAAAGCAATGGGTGTAAAGCAGCAAAGGTAAGGTACAAAAAAATTGAACAACAGGCAAAGAAGGACTGGGTTGAAAAACGTGGGCAAGATTTACTTCTAGCCAGCAAAGGGAAAAATATGAAACAATGTTGGCAGCTTGTCAAATGAGGAAGTGGTGATTCCATCCAAACACCAGTTAATCATGTAGCCTTGAACTGTGGTCCTCACATTATGAGGCCCAGTTTGCTTCCACTTTTAATAGTAAAGAACAATTCCAGCTCCCAACCCTAGAAACCATGCTGCATTTTGAGAGTTAAGAGGTTGAATCCGTACTTAAATCAATCCCGAGAGGTATGGCCCCAGGTCTGGATTGTATACCAGCTGATTTGTTTCTGCATGACAAAGGAAATTGGGGAACTTATATTCAGATACTCGCCAATGCAAAAGCCAGTGGTGCCCCCATCCCACATACATGGAGAGGTGCGGAAATCCTCCCACCTTACAAAAAAGGCTTTCACAGACTAAGCCAAAAAGCCCTGCATTAAAGATCTATAATTTCAAGATCAGTACCTCTATACTTTATAGTGCTCAACTTTGGGGCTTTGATGATTTTTCACCCTTGATTGCAGCTCAAAACAAATTTGTGAGAGCTATAAAAGGCCTTCCATAGTCAACACCACGTAAGCCCCTTTACTCAGATCTTTGCTGCCATACTATAGAGGACATAGCACGCTACAGAGCGTTAGCATTTTGGACAAGGCTTTGGTCAACCCCTGAGTTGTCTGCTTATGCCGAGGTGTTCTCTGATGTTCAGGGGGCAGACTTTTTGTGCATTATCGCCTGGTTATGCAAGATAAAATGTTTATTGATAAGTATGGGGTTGAGCAACCTGTGGGAAGACCCAGCAAGTGGCACATTCCCCTCGAAAAAAGAGTTTAAGGCAGAATATTGGAACATGGTCAAGACCAATCAGCTTTCATCTACTCCGGGGCATACTTTGTCCGGGGCATTCTTGGAGTATAAACAAGATACTGAGTTTGAATGTTACTGGGATTTTATCACTAAACCAAGTGATAGGAAGCTGTTTCATCAATTTAGGATGGGTTACCTACCTATAAAATAATTTACAAGTAGATGGCATTCCTTGACGGATGATAAATGTAATACATGTCCAGCTCATTTTGAAATGCTAGCACATTTGTTATTTGAATTTTCAGCTTACAAGTTAGCAAGAAAAAAATGGTTGAAACCAATATGCTTGAATCTGGGCACAAGGTCCGGTATCGAGGCGCTACGGATCCTGAAGACCAACACGCATGAGCCTATAGTAATTGCTGTGGCTACATTTTTTAGCTGGTTGTGGGGCATCCGAGCCACTATGTTGAGGTTACTCTAATTCTTGTCAGTCCCACCTTATGACTCTATCCTCAGTGGATTAGCATTGTAAGTTCACTCCCAGTATGGGTGGTTGTCATTGATACCCAAACCAGGTGTATGTTTTGTTTTATGCGTCAATAAGGGGGTAAATAGCATCTGTCAATAGTTGTGTAAATATTTGTATATTGTGTATTATCGCCTATGCATTTTACTTATACCTTTTTATCAACATTTTACTATGTTTTTAATAGGATGTATTATTATACATTATGAATTCCCTCAGTCATTTTATGTACTGAGTCTTTAATGATTATGACAATCGAAATGAAGACTGTATTGACTTGAATGCACCTGAAGCAAATATAAAGCTTCCTACTATCACATTTGAAATTATACATCATTACTGTTTCTTAGGAACACACAACATAGTATTAGCACTTGTAGCAGTACATTGTCACAGAATAAAGCAAAAAATTGTCAGTTCTTAATCACCCAAGAAGTAATGCAATTCACGATCCATGTTAAGCTCCTTTTCCACAGCTTTGTGACGCAAAATCCAAATGGGTTTATGGCGTCTCAAGTGTAACTCTTGGGTACGGCCTATATAATTTTGTTGTACCATTTCTAGACCATGGAACTGAAAGCTCCTATGTTGGTCTTCTTGTTTGCAACTCAGTGTATGAAGTGCAAAGTGGTATTCATCATCCCCTTGTTTCACTGCTTGAAAGTGTTCCATTACTTTGTCCATTCTCACTGTGCTTCCCACATAAATCCCATTCACTTATAAATCAACACGTAGCCCACAAAGTGTGCTGTTCAATTTATGTTGCTTTTGATATAGAAGAGTAGGCTGTCATTATATTTATATGATTTGTTCTCTTTTGCAACTTTGCACATAGTGCAGTGTACACATTTCTGGAAACCTTTCATGCGTGGTGTTAACCAATTCTCAAGTTGTTTGTTGCATGGGTTACTAGGGCTGATAAGTCCTCTAAGAGTTATTTTATTGTGAAAGGTAATATATGGGCGTCTGGTAATAGGGTGTGCAATATTGGTGTATTCTTTCAACAAGTGCCAATGTCTGTTCAGACTTCTGATGACATCACCTATGTTACTGCCATAAGTGAAGATAGGTCTAATAGTTTCTGTGTACGTGTCTTGCTTAGTTCT
Source organism: Lissotriton helveticus (assembly GCF_964261635.1). Lineage (NCBI taxonomy): Eukaryota > Metazoa > Chordata > Amphibia > Caudata > Salamandridae > Lissotriton > Lissotriton helveticus. Next base: position 1,705,731,614 of record NC_136069.1, on the reverse strand, counting down.
GTTGTCCTTAAGTGTGACTTGTGTGGCTATCTTCATTGCTCTTTCATGCACATCTCTGAAGGTATAACTGTCATAGCCTCTAAAATGGAACCTCTGTTTAATGTCAGCCAAATTCCTGACATATTCTGTATCTAAGCTGCAGTTCCTCCTGGCCCTGACCATTTCCGTATGGCAGAAAGGTGATGTCTGGGATGAGCACTACTTGCATGTAAAACTATGTTATAGCATGTCTCTTTCCTATACATTCTGCTCATTAATTTGGAATCATACATGTACAATTCCACACCTAGGAATTGTATTTTTTTATGATCAAAGTTCATTGTAAATGACATATTGTAGTGCATATTCATATCCAAATGTACTAGGCAGTAACTCATCGACAGACCCTGCTCAGATCATCAGGATATTATCGATGTACCTATGTTCAATCGATTGTGACCCAATCTGGCCCCAGACCTATTTTTAACCTGGCCTTACTCTCCACCTAAATCTTTTTTATTTATGAAGGAGTAAGGCCATTTTAATTTCACTTCATACACCAGCACTAGCACTTGTTACCCAAAAAACCCACTCAACTGTAATCAGGCATTGTAGCACACCGGAGAGGCACTCGGCCTCTCTGGTGGGGGCCGAATGATGAAGCATGTCACCAACTAGGTTGGTGAGTGAGGGCTCTTTCTAATAAATATGAGTGACCCTTCTTGAAAGCCTTTGACTTTCTAGCTTCACTCTTTTGTTGTTTATTTGACATTTCCCTTGGGAGTAAGAGTGGAAGCTGCGAATTCCCTTTCTCTCTTTTTGTTTAAATATGCCTATAACAACTGGCAGCGCTCTATCAATTATTCATTGGATGTTTTGAATAAAATGTTCCGAAATGGCACTCTTAACTCATCCACTGTACATCCTTTAGGTTGGTTAGTGTGGCCATTAAATAATGATGCGTGTCAATCGTACTTTTTTCTTGGGTTGTGCGGAATTTGCGTAGTTGCGCTACGCAAAGTTCCACGAAACAGTAAAAGCTATCACGCAGAAATTCCACGAGCATGCAGAATTGCTTGTTCGCAATGCATTTTTCCTGTTCGCGATAGCTGTTTACGTGCTCGGGGAGAAGGTCTTTGACAGCGTGTCATGGAGTTTTTTATGGCAGACCCTCCAGGATTACGGCCTAGGGGATTCATTTGTGAAAGCAATACAGGTTTTGTTTAAACCCTGTAGCAAGATTACAAATAATGGGGGAAGAGACGGCTCCTTTTTCAATCAGCAGGGGAACGAGACAGGGTTGGCCTGCCTCTCCCCTACTATTCGCCCTGCACCTAGACCCCCCTATTAGGCATCTAGAGGCCTCCACAGAATTATTCCGGTCAGTTTGCAAGGCGGGGACACCAAGCTACTGGCCTATACTGATGACTTGGGTATTATTTCATCTGACCACGCAATGTCAGCGGTTGAAAGTATTGCTGAAAGCTTTGGGACTCATTCTGGTTTTTGATTAAATAAAGCTAAAATGCAGATTGTGACAAATAGATTTGTTACAGGTATTGAGAATAGAACTGTAGAAAAAGCGGTTTACCTAGGCATTATCATTACTGCTAAGGTGGATGATATAGCGGATCTAAATATCACCCCTATAATAGGGAAAATTAAAAATGATCTCCAACGATGGAAAACTCGGGAACTGCCGATAGTAGGGAGATGTAATGTCACCAAAATGATGACCCTACCAAAAATGTTGTATATTTTTCATGCGATTCCTTTGGAAATTCATAATTTTTGGTTTAAGCAAATAAAGAAGGAAGTAGCTAGGTTTATTTGGTGTTACGAGAGGACCAGAAGAGCAAATGTATTCCTTTCCCTTCCAAGGGATAGAGGAGGTTAGGGGCTCCCGCATTTTAAGATATATTATTTAGCAGCTTCTTTCCAGTATTATTGGCCTCTTTTTGGAGTTAAGGAAAAAGATAGGGGGGATCTTGGTCAAGTACCAACGATATATGAACTATTGATAGGTGCCTGGGCTAATGGCTGTCTTCTGAAATTCTATGAAGCAAGCGATTTTAAGACAACGCATTTTAAGGTACTGATCGCTGCCTTTCGCAATCGGGCAGGCATAAGGAGAAAACTTGGGGTACGTAGGTTCAATCGTTATTCTTCTATAATTGGGAATGACCAAGGGCATTACAAGATACATGTCTGGCAAGGTGGGGAAAGAGTTGTTTACAGGATAGGGGATCTGTTAGCTGGGGATCACATAACATCATTTGAAAAAGTTAGGGAAAGGTTTGATGTCGGCCCATGGGATTTTTTTAAATTCATACAGCTGAGAGATTTTCTGCTTAAAAAGGCCGGTTGTGCTGCAGGGGTTGGACAAGTATCGCTGATGGAATTGCTAACCAGTAACGCGGAACCCTCAACTACACAAATATATAGATGCCTGCAGGAAGGAGTACCAGATGATTTAGACAAACATAGGCTGAAAGGGCAGGATAGGTTGGGAGTTGAGGATTTTTGTTTTATAGGATCACTAGAACTGTTGGACATGGTACTGTGCTCTGCCAATCTGCGAGCTCAAGATTTTGAGGGGCAGATTTACAATAAGTGGCGCATCCCTGCATATCAGCAGGGATGCGCCACTTATTGTGCGCCATGCCTCCGCCACCATGGATTCGCCACATTTATAATGCCGCGAACGGTGGGGCAAAAATGGCACAGGTGGTGGTGTAAAAGAGGCACAAGGGGCTTGTAAATCTGCCCCTAAGACTTAAGTCGATCTATATATTACACCTGCGAAAATTGCTAAATGGGGTGGTACTGAGGGGACTTCTTGTTTCAGATGCCTCTGGACCCCCTCCTACTGGCCACCTGAGTTAGGTGTGGCACCAACGCCTAAACCAGTGATAAAGAGTCTGGGCCTTCATATTGATGCCGATCTCTCTAGGAGTGCCCAAATTGGCTCAGTCACCTCTGCTTCCTTTGTCCAACTTCGCAAATTGCTTAAAATTAGACGCTTCTTTAGTAAGGAGTCTATTACCCAAATTGCAATAGCTCTTATTGTTTCCAAAATTGATTATGTGAACGCCCTTTATTTAGGCCTTCCACAATTCCAGAGACATCGTCTTCAGATGATCCAGAATCAAGCAGCAAGGATCATCTACCTTAATGATAGACGCTGCCATATCATCCCCTTGCTCAAAGATCTCCACTGGCTTCCAGTGGAGCAGCGAGCTATGTTTAAAACTGCCTGCATTCTTTTTAAAGCCATCTAAGATACCAGCCCTAGATTTATAGTCTCACTACTCAGTAAGCATCTACCCAAACGTACTCTGAGATCCATGCATCAGAACCTTTTGACGGTGCCCAGAATCAGACGTAAACGTATTGGTGGGACCCAATTTTCTTTTCTGGACCCAAAGCTCGAGGTTAATTATCTTCGGTTTAGGAAACAACTTAAGACCTGGTCGTTCACCCTGGCCTACAATTAGATGCTACTCTGCTTCTCTGTTCCCCCATTTAGACTCCCCAGCGCCAAGAGACCTGTTGGTTTATGGGCGCTATACAAATTCCCATTTGACATAACATAACTAGGCTGTTCAGAATTCGGTTAAAACCGACTCTGCCCGATAATACACTACCGGATCAAAATGAGATGACTCAGGTTAAACCGAGTGTCACTGATTTGCATAGTTGTTGTCCCGTTGTTGCACCATTTGGCCACTTGATGGAGCCATATCCTTACAATGTGAATGTGAGCTTTAAAGATACTTACTTTGTCTTAATGGGCGTGCAGTTGCCACCCTTTATCTTAAAGGCGCATTAAGACAAATCTCGGGGAGTGGGGGGGACACGCATTTTGTCTGTCAAGTGATTACGCTCTTATGGGAATACAGGCAAGTGGTAAACAGAAAGCGCAGCGCATGAACTAACAGGCCCTTCAGAGCTGGGGCAGGTGGAAAGGGGGAGACCCATGGGCTCAAGCAGGGCAGGCGTCAGGCCATGGTTAACACAGGACGAATGGCAAAATGTGACAAGTGGGAGTATGTGTGACAGCAAGTGGCACAATAATCATGGTCTGAGGAGAGAGGGACACAACCGTCCGTGCCCTGAGAGCGGGCAGCACAGGAGATATCTGTGAGGGGGTGTCAAGGATGTCCCACACCAGGCAGTTTGAACCCCAGGAACAGCAATGTAAACACTCAGAATGTGGGTTCCACACCTGGGCGAGGCGGTCACGGTGTCAAGTACTTGTAGCGTGGGGTAACATGGCTGTTAAACAGATCTGGGCGAGGTCATGGTTGTCAGGGAAGTCTGGTGGGCTGCGGCAGCGACACTCTAAAGGACAGGCACACAGCCAGGCAGGCATGCATGTGGGATGGAGGCCTGGCTGTAACCCCACGCAACATGGTCACCACATGTCAAGCCTCTGAGGATAGGGCCATGACAGCCATGCCACAGAGTGTGAGCAGCATAGGACCAGGGGCATACCAGGCTCGTCTGTGGCGAGAAGGGTCGGGGTGTTTTATGCCCGAGAAGTGTGGAGCGCGGGCAATAACTGCTGCATCCAGAGGAACAATGGAGTGGGGCACGCACGTGCTGCACGCCGAGCCCCCAGTTACCCTTGGTGCAAGGGGGAGGCGAACTAATGTACACACCATCCAGCCAGCACACAACCCGCTGCGCTGCCTGTGCGGGGCCACATATGGACTCAGTGGTGACGGGCGGCCTGACTGCCCCCCAGAACCAGAGCCTGGTGTGCTGCAGCCCTGCTCCACCCTATGGGGCAATAATGAAAAAGAAAAAAAAGAAATGAATCTCTCTGATAGCGAAGCAGCCAAACAGGCTGTAGGGACGGATGCCGCAGAGGTACATTCTTTGTGAAAGCATGCCGCTGTGAGCTGGTTGCTCCTCGGAATCCTTCCATTAGCATTCCTGATTAAATCACGCAGTTACTCATTCCTGCTCAAAGCATGAGGCAAGGCACACGGATTAGTGCCGGGGGTCCCTTTACTACTCACACTCAGGCTAATCCCCAAACCACCCACAGGTGAAATTGTCATGCAAACTACCTGGCTAAAGACAGGCTGGGCTCTCCCGGCCCCTCCCTATACACCGCACGGTTTGCCCTATTATTAGATAAAACCTCCCAGAGGAGAATGCGCCGCTCTGAGATTTACTGTTTATGTTTACTGTTGGTTGTGGTTTTAAAACACTTAATCCCGCAGTAATTGCTTTTCTGAATGAAGAGGTAGATGGATTTGCACTAAGAAAGATGCCCCGGGACAGGCAAATCTTTAAATTATGACTTTGCTCCCATTAAAATAATGGCCCGTGCCCTCAAAGGTGAAGAGTCTTCTCCAGGCGGCTCATCACCTGGTTGACTTCTTGGTTTACGCTGTTCCTTGATTCGGCACCTGTAGTTTTCTTTCTTCTGGGGTCATTTTACATTGAGGTATCACTGAATGCCGTGTTTTCACTGAATTCAATGAATTCTTTAACTTGAAACGTAAAAACAACACTATCCAGCTATTTCATTCTTTCGAAATCGGGTATATTTGAGATTATTGCCGGAGTCTCCCAAAAAAAGTGAATCGAAGGTATCAGAGCGCTTTACATGAGCACCAGTCAATTGCATTACAACCTCTTCTGACATTGGACACCCCTAGGGCCAGCGCAACACCAGGCCCCCTGCCTGGCTCATGTGGGGGGGAGGGGAGCTGTTGTGGTCTGGCATCCGTCTTACTGCAGCCGCACCCGAGCACTTCACAGGTCTTTAAAAGAACATTTAGTTAACGAGGCCTTGTTGTTCTTTCACCCCTTCGTGGAGCCCCTGCATCTCACTCTGCCAATTGTTTGAAGAATTAGCCCCCCCCCCATTTTTGACACTAGTTGCGCCTCGAGTTTCTTGGTGCACTCGATCTGTCTGTCTACGGCCCTTCGTGGATGTATGGGTCAATTCACTCAGTTTGTCTTGTTTGGCTTTTGAAATAAAACACACAAAAACAGTGGAAGTAAAACAAATGGCCTCACAGAGCCAGGAAGTGCTTAAAATTAAAACAAACACGAAGAAATACATTAATTAATTTCTAGGCTTTGGAAAAGTGCTGGGTAGTCGGTGTAGGCGGGGACTGGAGGACGCACATGGGTCTGGTCACCTCTTGTTAGCAGGAGTGCTGACATGGGTTGCTCTGTCCCGCAGTGATGATTTCTGGCACCCCCGTGTGTCACGGAACCCCTCTAGTAGGCGCTGTACCGGGCTCAAGGGCCTGCAGGGCATCCTATGGTAGCTTAGGATTTTTCACGGTTAAATGACTGGAAAGCCTCAGCAAGTTCTTCTAACCCAGGGCAGGCCCGGGAGTAACAAATCCGTGCCAGATTTTCTGTACTGTACTGACCACGTTAAGGAGTTCCAGTTATAATTGGTGTGTGAATGTTTGCTACATAGCTATCATGAAAATCTGGCATGTATTATTATTACATTTTTAGGGGGTAGTGTTTTATATAGCGCCAACAGGAGCCGGAGATATCAGAGCGCTTTACATGAGCACCAGTTGCATTGCAACCTCTTCTGACCCTGCATCTTCACTCATCAGATTGCTGGAAGAATTACCAACCCCCAACCCCCCAAAATTTTTATTAGCCTACAACCTCCTCGAAATGTGGCTCTAGTTGCGCCTCTGCCCATCTCAAAAGAAATGGGGATATTTTTCTGGTTATAGATGGCACTAACCCATGGGCGTATGAATTGAAAGGCACAGCTTTTTTTGTAATTAAAGCAGCATTTGGTGTATTTCAGTGTGAACTGCTCCAACGAGGCTTATAAAACGATTGCTTCATCTTAGCGCACACACAATGATTTCATGACATAACCGCTACCACTAGTCACTATGATCTGGGTACTCAGTTGAACTCCATCATCATTGTCTCACAAACAAAAAGCGCAAATCTGAAACAAATCTTGCTAGTGCTGTAGCAATAATGTAAAATGAAAACAAACAGTAAGTCCCCACCACTTCTGTATTATGTTGTGAGTTAACGATAATAATGTAAAGCCCGTCTGCATACAAACACATCCAATCAAAGGGAGACAAATACAACCAATCAAAAAATGGTAAGGAGGCTACCCTCCGGGGAAGAGACAAACACAGCCAATCGCAGGGATGGTAAAGAGGCGATGCTCCACGTGAGAGACATACACAGTCAATTAAAGGGATAGTGAAGAGGCGATGCTCTGGAGAGAGACAAACTGAAGGAAGTGTCCCGAAAAGGGCCACCCAGTCACTACTGACCTCCTCTCAGCTTTCCATACCAAATGAAGAGTTGGTCAAACAGTGGAGAATACAAACCAATAATTGTTTATTCAGATACACCCATGGGCAGATTTACAAGCCCCTTGTGACAACTTTACACCGCCAGTGCGTCACTTCTGTCGCTCAGCGTCATCATAAAAAATGCACCACAGTGTAATATATTCTCTAGGGAGATGCGTCACGTTGTAAAGCCCTACATTATACTTGTGTCAGGTATAATGTATGCTGGTTCCTGATGTAAGAAAGCCTCGTAAAAGTGACGCAGTGAAATCTAATAGATTTCACTGAGTCACTTTTCTGATGCCACTACTTCAAAACCTTGCGCCTGCTTGAAGCAGGTGTAAGGAGTGACGCAGCATGATAGGAATAGGCATTCCTGACCATTGCTGGAGTTGAGTCATGCGCTGCCCTAACGCCAAAAGAGGAGTCGCACATCTCGCTATCCTTGCGCAACGGTGCGCCACATTGTAAATGCAACGCATCCATTGTGTCGCAAGATTTATTTTACGTGTTGCAAATTAACTGGTGCATCTCTGCGGAGATGCAGAGATGCGACAGTTCTTGTAAATCTGCCCCTCAGAGTGGACCTCCATCTGTACAGTAGCTAGGAGTGCTACAGAGGGAACTAAAATCAACAAGCATAGGGATACATTATGCACGTTTCATACCTGGGCGAAGGTACGCCCACAGTGGAATTTTCCAGGCAGATGCAAATGAACAGTGAAATACAAAAAAAAAGGATTTGGCTCTAGTATCTTGCACAAACTAACACAGTCCATGGTGGTTTGACCCTGGGCCCGCCACCAGACAAGTGGGAGAGGGCCTTTATTTACTGAGAAAGCTATGAACTGACATGAACAGTTTACGTATTACTGAAACAAAATCTAACATTTCAGAAATGAAACTTAGAAGAGGGCATTTCTCAGAAATGGACGAGATCAGTTTTGAACAGCTTTAAATGGCACCTGAATGCTAACCACAACATAACATTACATAAGCATTCTACTGGCCTAATCTAACAAACCCTCCTTTTAGAATGAGCTAAGAACATTTTCTAGTAAGCAGGAAGGAATAAAACTGATATACGTATTCAATGATACTAAAACAAGAGTAACATATCAAAACATTAATGAGAAATAAGAAGTAAAATGCATTTAAAATGAACTTATGAGCATTCCGTAAACACATCATTAGAGAGGGGTACAGCAAGCGGAGAGGAATCTTCAAGTATTCCCTCATCAATATGCATGAAATCATCAATGTCATTTTGCAACATCATGGCGGCGTTTGTAAAATGAGCTGATATTTTCTGTTTGGGCATGAAAACAGAAGCACTGTAAGAACAGCAAAGAGGAAGACACTCAATGAGAATATAGCATAATACCAACACCAATCAGCTGCTGAAGAATTGAGGTACTGAAATTCTGCACCTGTGTCATAAAAGTCGTCGTATCATGACGATTTTGGTAACAGCAGACCGAAAATGGCGAGTGTAAGATGCACGAGTATTTTCGTCATGTTCGAGTGACGAGATCACCATGAAATAAAAGATTCCGTTCTGAACCCTCGGGTTCCATTTTGTGTACGGCAGCCATTTTGTGGTTGCCCTCACATAGGCTGATGACAGTGGCCGACGAGTCTCCAAGCACACATACACTTTAGCTGACTTCTGAATGACCTGAGCGAGCGACCCTCTTGCCTAAAGCCAAACTTGTTAAACTAGTTCCTTTCCCAGTAGCTGATCAAGATTACTGATCAAGACACAAGACACCATAAACCTTTTTTATTGCACACAGCTTCTGGAGGAAGGCCAACCACTTCATCGACCCCTGTATGTCATCGTGGTCCGAAAGTCTTTGCTGCGAGGTTCCCCGCTTTCCAACAGCTACGAAGGACTGCTGCCCTGACTATCGCCCTGTCTTGGACCCTTTGATGATTTGTAGAGCGAAACGATAGACGAGTCTTCTGGTGACTTCATCGATACCTCAGTTAAGTATGAGTGGAGCGTCTCCCAGTCCTTAGTTTTGGGTATCCCCTTGGGATCTTTGATTTGGAACTTGCAAGTACCAAAGCCAAGGGACTCGTGTATTCACGAGACTATCGTATTTGATAATCCCTTGAAGTTTGGAGCTAGACTAGTGAGCGAAGATGCCTGGTCTTAGCAGACTTGGAAATTTGTTTTGTTGTGGTCGAAATAGGGATTCCCGATTGGAGGACTCGTGTCCGGTTCCTCCGATTGGAACTCCAACCTATGAACTCTATGTGAAGCATGGCGTGGTCCCCATCACATATAATGAAGTGTGGATCCGATACACCAGAAAGGACGGTGTCCTCAAATGGCCCCAATATGGTAGTTTTGGCACAGAAATCTTAGATAATCTAGAGGTTAGACTTTTTAACAAGAAAGCCCGGCCGGCGATGTTTGACTCTTTCCGCCTATGGCGAAAGGAAGCCAAACAGAAAGAAATTAAATTAGCAAAGAGGAATAAAAGAGAAAAGGGTATCTCGATAATGCAAGCTGCTATGCAGTATAAAGATGATGAAGAAGAACAAGCGAGTGAGCAATTGCACAGGCAATGTAAAATGGCGATTGATAAATGCTATCCAGTTTTGCCGCTTCTTCAGCAAGATGCAGCAAAGGAACTTGAGAAAGATCCTTTAATGTCACATTTGTTGAGCTCGCCACCCCCTTATGCGCAGAGTGCTACGGCACCTCCGCAACCTGTAGTTGTACAACCTCCGGTTGTTTTGCCCCAGGTTCTTCCACAGCCGCCAGCTCCCCTTCAGTTGGCTCCTACTGCTATGGCGCAGCCTCCTCAAGGGCCGCCGACTTTGCTATCTGCTCTGCCTTTACTTCCTACGACTTTGCCCCCTGTATTGACTACCTTTTCCGATGTTCCTTCTGTTACTGCCTCCGCGTCTGCTTTGTCTCATTCTGTCTTTCCTCCTGTTCTCTTGTCGACTTCTCCTTCTGTTCGACAGAGGATGACTGATACTGTTGCTAGTCTTCTATCTCCTTTTTTTGGGGCATCAAGTATGACCCCTGTTTCAACGTGTAAACAGTTGCGTAGTCAACTGCCTGATTCTAGTGAACGGGAAATATTGGATCATTTGGCACATAAATGGGTTACTGACCCCACAAGATATGAGCTAGAATCTGTTATGGATGTCTTCCGTCAATGGGAAGCACCGAAGCAGAGATATGTTTTCGACAAAATGTGTGCCTTTCTTTGTGAAGAATTGGAGGATAATAATTTGGAATCCAATCCGCCTGAGTTGTGCCGTGTACGGTTCGAGTTTGGGAAAGGCACAATTGTGGGTTCCGATGTTTAGAGGGCAGTTGCGACATTGTTGTCGTTTAGGAGTGAGGCTGTTTCTCGGTCGTTGTTTGAGACTGATCCTTCTGTTAGGAGGAAAGTGAGACAATATCCCATGAGAGAAGTTCCCCCAGTTTGGAGAGAAGGGGACCCAAACGCTAATCCAGCTGTTCTGCCCCATTTTCAACGTGTTTGGGTACATGTTCCGTAGAAGCGAGCTGAAGTTTTGGCTCTTAAACAGACCTTACCTGACCCCAGTAAAAATCCTGCAGGGTATTATAAGGAATTATCACAGACCGCAGACTCATGTATTATGAATCTAGCTGACATAGACATGTTGTTTGGAAATGTTGTTCCACAGCCTTTATGGGGTTTGATTCGTCACAGGGACCATGCGCAGGAGTTGGGTGATACCTTGGTTAATATTGCTGCTGCTGATGGCCAACAAATTGGTGGTGCTAAACCTGAGCCTGTAGTTGCAGAACTTCCTGGTAGGATCGTTACTTACATGAAGACTTTAATGCCTGCTATGCGAGTGAATTGGGACAAATTGTCTGCGTGTAAGCAGAAGAAAGATGAAACTGTGTCCGATTTCTTCAGTAGGTTTGAAGAAACGTTTATCGACCACAGTGGTCAAGACATGAGAACAGAAAGTGGTCAACGGTTGTTCGTTGATAAGTTTGTGCACAATTTGTTGCCCGAGTTGTGCAAGAAATTGAAAGATTCAGAGAGTTCGTGGGCAGTTTCCTCATCAGCACAGATATTGGCTACTGCACAGTACTACGAAAATAGGGATAAGGATGAGAAGGATAGAGCAGACAAGAAAACTAAAGAATTGAAGACGAAGGTGCTTTTACAGCAGGTGTATCCGCCTCGTGGTGGTCAGCGTGATTATCAGCAACCTCAGCAGTTTCAGAGAAACTCGCAAAGGTTCGAGTCTTCTCAACCACGTTTTCCTGTAGGCCCTAATCAATGTGCATATTGCAAAGAAGAGGGTCATTTTAAAAGTAGCTGCCCTGTTTTGTTACAGCGTATGAATGGTGTTTCTAGCGCAAGAGGTCGAGGTGTTCCACAAGCACCTAGAGGTAGAGGACGTGGAGGGTTCCCCCAGAATGCACGTTCCTTTCCTCCACAAAATTCAATGAATAGTTTTGATCAGCAGAATAACGCGTCTGGTAGGACGACTCAGTACTATGCTGATGACAGAGGCAGGCTTTGGGAGGTCCTGCAAAAAATGGGAGTGGAGCAAAACCTTATTATTTTTTTAGCTGATCTCCACTCGGACACAAGAGCAAACGTTCGTTATACCCAAGATATGAAAGTAACCAGGGATTTTAGGATAAATCGGGGTGTTAGGCAGGGGTGCATCTTAGCCCTGTTTCTTTTTAATATTTACATCAATGAACTGGAGGAGCATTTATTAAAAACTGGTACAGACTATACATATATAGGTAGGCAGGGCGTGCCCGTCCTGCTATACGCGGACGACGCCGTCCTAATCTCCAGAACGGCGATCGGTCTTCAAACCTTGTTAGACTCATTTGTTGCATTTATGAATTCCCGAGGCCTGAGCATCAATAATTCGAAATCCTTTACAATGACAGGTTTAGGTCCAAAAAAAATATACCCCCACTCTGTAAATGGCGAAAAAATACCGACAACCAAGACTTTTTCGTATCTTGGTGTCCTTTTCGACCATAAATTAACATGGGCACCAGCAATACAAAAGAAAAAGGGTGAGGTAGTGCGTGCAAACGCAGCAATAATGGACTTTGCAAAGAAAATGGGTAATAGCCCGGTGGCTGCTGTTTTGAAGCTATACCAAGCCAAAAGCATTGCAGTCGCGTGCTATGGGAGTGAAATATGGGGGTCTGAATCCTTAGATGCCCTTGAGGTCACTGAAAATAACTTTTTAAAGCAAGTTTTAAGGCTACCTAGGGGTACGGCAAACTTCTCTGTTCACGAGGAACTTGGTATGCCCTATCTAAGTGATAGGTTAGCTGTAAATCCCTTGCTGTGCTGGCTGAATAGCTGGTTAAACATAGATATCCCCCTCACTAAAAACATCTTGCAAGAGGCACTAGAGTGGGAAGGGAGGTTTAAGATCCCGTGGATAAAATACGTTAGAAGATGTCTCCTTGAACTAGGTCGGCTGGACTTTTTTCTAGCCCCTGAGAAAATAACTAAAACTGATGTAATATATGTGAAGAACACCTTTATGTCATCCAGGCACTTGGCGAGGGAGGAGAGCGAGTATAAGAAAAACAGCGTGAGATTGCATGCTCTCACAAAAACGTGTCCACATATGGAACCCTACCTAGCTTGGCCTTTGTCGGGATATGATCGCTTCTTGTTGACAAGATTTCGATTCGATATGATTCACCTATTGTTAGCTGTACCAAGTGGGGCACATAGAGGACAAGTGTTGCCAGCTTGCGGCTGCGACAATAAGTCTCCGCAAGATCTGGCACACTTTTTATTTTTCTGCCCGTATTACACAGTTCCCCGTAATCTGTTTTTAAAACCTCTACTTAAACAGCTGTATTTTGCACAAATCAGACCAGCACTTTATTACCTCCAAATGTTAAACAGTGAATGTACCATGTTTGTATGTAGCTTTTTAAAACTAGCACTTAAACATAGAAAAAGCATGGAAGGTTAATTTATTTTGCTACTGATAGGAATATCTTTTTAACTCAAATTGTATTTTTATCTCTTTTAACTATAACTTTGTAATCCCGCTTGTGTTCGTGTTCATGTGGTAACACTCTTCTTATAATTTGTATTGTGTGTTTAATGTCTATGAAATGTACTTTTATGATTGTTATATGTAAACAATCGAATAAAGATATTTTACTTACTTACTTACTATGCTGATGACTACTATGCAGAAGGTGAGATTATGGAAGGCAATGATTACTAGGACAACCATAGACAAAGAGAGGGAGTCGTTTCAGTTCCAGTAGATCAGAGTGGACCTTATGTTGAGGTGATTACATCAGGTGTGTCAGAGCCTTTTCTGTTGGATACTGGTGCTACGAAGAGTTCTATTATGCACTCTAAACTCCCTGGCACACCTTTGTCTGGCGAGACGAATGTTTCAGTATGTTTTACTGGCGCCCCGGTTAGGAACCCGATTTCTAGTCCTATGTCTCTTTCTGTTGGACCTTGTGAATTCGAAGCACCCCCTATTCTGACGACAGGTTGTGGTGAGAACTTGTTAGGATTGGATGTGTTGAAAAGATTGTATGCAACAATGTATTGTTCTCCTTCGGGAGTACAACTCACACTGGGTAAGAAAGTGGTCTCCCCGATGTATTTGTCAAAAGATAAACTTCCGGCAGAATTGTTTTCTCTTCCTGATTCTATTTGGGCTACTGGTCCTAATGATGTGGGTCTTTTGGAAATACCGCCATATGTTGTAACGTTGAAAGCGAATGTTAAAATGCCACGCATTCCCCAATGCAAGATTTCTAGTGAAGGTGAGTAGTATATAGGGATACCTTCACTTCAACTCTGGCCTTAATTTTGACAGCTCCGGCCAGGAATCCTGGCCTTAAATATGATGGGTCTAGTCTTAATTATGACAGGCCTAGTCTTAAACTGGTGTCTGGAAAATTTGACAGCTCTGGCTGGAAACCATGGCCTTAAATTTAACAACGGCCGGGCGCAGGCTGTTGGCCTTAAACAGGCCTGGTTTTAAAAGGGGGGTGACATGTAGGGATATTCCCAAGAAGTAACAGGCTGCAAAACATGTGGCAATTGTGTACATGTTTAAAAAGTGCATAGGTAAGTGCATGTTTAAAACTGGGGGGTTGCAGACAGCTGAAGGCTGAACAGCTGCTGAGCAGGCCTGAGTCCCCAGCCCCAGGGTGTGGGAGATGTTTTTTTATGTTTGAAAAAAAGGGGAGCTTTTAAATTGTAATTAGTTGGAAACCCATAGTGTGTTTTAAAAAGCAGAAGCCATGTTCAGCCACCCTGAGCTTTGAGATGTTGAAAAAGACAGATGTCGTGGCAAGGCTTCCCATGAGAACCTGAAACAGGATGCCAAGTGCTCAGACGTAATTCACACCCCTCCAAAGCCCCTGGGCCGAAACTGGCTTTTAAAATGTAATTTGTTGGAAACCCATAGTGTGTTTTAAAAAGCACAAGCCAGTTTCGGCCCCGGGGCTTTGGGATGTTGAAAAAGACAGATGTCGTGGCAAGGCTTCCCATGAGAACCTGAAACAGGATGCCAAGTGCTCGGACGTAATTCACACACCTCCAAAGCCCCTGGGCCGAAACTGGACATGCTGGCAGGAATTGTGACAGTTTAGGCCACGACTTGATGACTCTGGCTGGAAAGATGACATGTGATGGGTTTAGGGCTGGGACAAAGGTCGGTTCCCTGGGGTCCCTACTTCCCAAGATAAGCCATTTTAAAATATGAGGCCCATTATAAAAGTGTCCAGAAGATTTAGATATGTTTGCTATGGCCCCAAGCACCCTACTCTTCCCAAGATAAGATAGAAAAAAGTTCCCGTCCAAAGACCCCCATGACATTCTAAACCCCTCAAGTCATAAAGGGTGTGGGGGCTTCTAATTAGCATGCATGGACAGGTATAAAAAGGCCCCTTAAGGAACACTGTCAAACACCCATTCCAAAAACTCTGGAAGCGACTGGCGTGGATTGCTTTTGGCTGGACCTTGTGGACTCCTGCATCAAAGTCAAGAAACCTTTGGGGATTGCCTGGCCTGGATTGTTTTTTTTTTTTGCTGGACTTTGAGGATTTCTGCACCAGAGACAACCCTTGGAACTTAAAGGCAAGAATGGACCTGAGCAACTTTTCCCAGATTGACGCCGCCTGCCAACATGTAAAGAAGGTAAAGCAAGGATGTATGTTTATGTGGTGTTAAAGGTATACAAAACTGTAGTTTTGAAAATGCTAAAGAGTACTTTGTAAACTGTTAATGTTTAAGGTGATGTGTTGTGTTTAATGTGAATAAAGGTGCCAATGAAGTTTTTTACAAGACGTGAAATGTAAATGTATTTAAAATGAATAAAGGCTGTGTTGAAGGTTTGAGTTTAAAGCTATGTGTGTAGACAATTAATGTTAATAGGGGTGGTGTTGTGGGGGATGGCGCAGAGTTTGCAGGGTTTTTTTATTTAAGGGGCATAATGTTGTAGGTCTTAGGAGGGTACATGCAGAGGGGAAACGTGCATTTTACAGTTCATAGAAACATTTAACTACACTGTAACGGTACCATAAGGGCTTTAAATAATATACATGGCATATAATTAAAAATAAATAATGCCTCGTTGCACTCACCAAACCGCTGTAGAGAGTTGGATGGGTCCAAGGGGGCTCCGGGGGTCCTTGCTGCTCCTTGGTGGGGTCCTGAGGGCCTTGTATTTAAAAAATAAATAAACCCGGGGGCCAGTTGTCGAGGGGGGCTCCTGGTGGGTCGCCATAGTCCTTTGGGGTGTTATGGGGCTGTCACTGTGTGTCCTGGGGGTCTCTGGGGCCCTAGTGAGCGTTATTTTTTTAAACAATGCCCGAGCCCGCTTCACCATGGCGCTGCTCGGGGGCTCTGGGTGTCCTGTGGCTCCGGGGGCCCTGTGGCTCCGTGGGGTCCCCGAATGCCGAGATGTGTCTGTTTTTTAAACAATGCCCCCGAGCCCGCTTGTGTCTGGCGCTGCTCGGGGACTCTGGTGCCGGTCTCCCGGTGTCCCTGGGCCTCCGTGGCCGTTCTTATTTAAAATAAAATGCCCCGAGCCCGCTTCACCATGGCGCTGCTCGGGGACTCTGGTGCCGGTCCCGGTGTCCCTGGGCCTCCGTGGCCGTTCTTTTTTTAAAATAAAATGCCCCCGAGCCCGCTTGTGTCTGGCGCTGCTCGGGGACTCTGGTGCCGGTCTCCCGGTGTCCCAGGGCCTCCGTGGCCGTTCTTATTTAAAATAAAATGCCCCGAGCCCGCTTCACCATGGCGCTGCTCGGGGACTCTGGTGCCGGTCCCGGTGTCCCTGGGCCTCCGTGGCCGTTATTTTTTTAAATAAAATGCCCCCGAGCCCGCTTGTGTCTGGCGCTGCTCGGGGACTCTGGTGCCGGTCTCCCGGTGTCCCAGGGCCTCCGTGGCCGTTCTTATTTAAAATAAAATGCCCCGAGCCCGCTTCACCATGGCGCTGCTCGGGGACTCTGGTGCCGGACTCCGAGTGTCCCGCGATGCCTGTTTGCCGCCTTTCTTTTTTAAAAATACCCCCGAGCCCACTTCAGCAAAGCGCTGCTCGGGGTGAGGACTCCGGTGTCCTTGGTGCTGTGAGGGTCCTGTGGGCATTTTCCCACGGCCCCACGTGGATCCTATGGTCACCGGCAGCATGGCGGCGTGAGCTTCTCCGGGGCTGTAGGGTTAGGGCCGCCCCCACCAGTGATGTCACCAGTGCATCACTTAAGGGGCGGACCAAGCCCCTGCAGGTCCGGTGTGTTTTTTTTATTTTTATTTATTGAGAGATAGCGTGAACACAAGGGTGTCACAGCGCTTTACATAAGAACCAGTTGCAAAAGATAAGGATTTAGGATACAGGCGTTACATAAAAGATACAAAGTACAAGATACAAGTAGAAAAAAAAAGTAAATGTAGCGCGAACACACGATTGTCAGAGCGCTAACATAAGAACCAGTTGCAAACATATAAGCACTAAGGATTTCAGGCATTACATAAAAATACAAGCAGAAAAAATGTAAATGTAGCGCGACCTTCACCCTTAGGTGTCAGAGCGCTTTACACAAGAACCTTCTGCAAAACATAAGGCCTAAGAATTACATGTGTTACATGAAAGATACAAACAGAAAAAATTACAAATGTACAATGTGGCAAAATTTACATGTGAGCAAAGTACAACAGCATACGTTAAGTTACATGAGGAAAAAAAGTGCAATGTGTGCAGGTTACAGGTAGAGGTATAATACTGCAATACGTGGTAGACAATGGGGAGTAATCAAGAGGTAGCAAACAGTGTGTTACAAGAGAAAACAAAGTGCCATTAGAGGTATAATACTGTAATATAAGGCAGACACTACAGCATAAGAATAAGCGCTATGTAGGCAATTGTGGAACTGGCGTAAGTATCAAATGTGCGAGGTACTAAATAAGGTGTTACAAGAGAAAAGTGGCGTGTACATGTTACAAAAGAGTGCCAAACACATAGGCGCAATGGTTGCAAGGTAGGCTGTTGGTGGTACATTAAGTCATTTACCCAGAGCATAGAATATGGAGCAGGGTTTTTCTTTTAAACATATGTTTTAGCGCAGCACATGCAACGCTTATTTTTTTTTTAAATGTCTGCCTCGCGTGTCACAGATAGAGGTCTTTAAAAATGTGTGTTGTTGCACCCACCCTTGTAAATGTATACCGGAATTGTTTGAAGTTGTGATACTTTTGTTTAAGAAAGGCATTTACTAAAACCGTTTTTTATTTCTTTTTTAATTTAATGTTTAATGCAAGACCCTGCAAATGCAACCGTCACCAATGTGCCCCCTGCGCTGGCCCCAGCTGTAATAACTAGCAACGCTGGTCACTTGTCGGCCCCACAGCCAGGTATATATATATATTTAGAGTTATGTAGTTCTACGTAGTTTTGTATACCAGTCTCTCAGAAGTTCTCTTTTTCTAATGGGCTCTCATGTATGTATGCTTTTACAGCTTATGACCCTGACCTACAACAAGCTTTTGACGAGCTTATGGAGTACATCGAGGCTCAAGACGCTCTGAACAGTGTGCAAAACACTTCAGTTCCTACATGTAATTAAAAAGCCCCTGTTATTTTAAACTGTCTAAGACGCTGGGGAGTTGGCGGGGTAGGCCACAGTCCTGACCCTGATGGTGTATAGTGGGACTCCTCAGAAATATGACTAAGGCGGGGTATTATTTTTTCTTTACAGGCACCCCCACGTTATGCCCGAACGGCATCGAGGTACAAGAGGCGGCTCGAGAATCAAAAGAAAGCCCTTTGAAGAGGAAAACTTTACCTTCTAAAGTGGGACCACCGTCAAAGAAAGGAGTTGCAAAAAGACCTCTATCAGGTGTGTTTGTTACAAAGGGTGTGAAAAGTACTATCGGTGTTACAGACTCTCAAGCAGAAGGGTACAACGACTTGTAGCAAGGCCTATATAAAAAGGTGGCAGTGTAGAACTTAGGATTGTGTGTGTTCTTTTTATACTTTCTCTAACATATATATTTTTTCTGTTTATATTTTAGAAGCGGCTCAGAAACATGCTGCTGAAGAGAGGTCGGCGCAGCCCTTAAGGTACATAACAGCAACCGTCCAGAACAACAGACGCGCTACAAAAGGTGTGAGTAGGCGTGTACGCCACGAAAAAGTCTCTGCGCACTACACACCAAACATGATGAACAATCCTCTACACCAATCTATTCTGCACAGGGGTGGAGTCAGCACTGGCGGAGTCTTGACAAACACAGATAACACAGGGCAGGGTCTGTGTAAAACAGCTACAGTGGGTCTGGGCCCTCTCATCGTATCAAAAGGGAAAGGTGTCTCAATCACTGCCGCCCTTGAGAAGAAACATAAGGACTCAGAGAACCTTCCCAACCCTTTAAAACGTGTGAAGTCCTCCAAGGTATTCACAGAGCCCCAAGCAGAATCCTTAAACTTAAAGAAGACGGCTCCGATGCTCCCAGAGGTCCAGGCAAAGCCCTTAAACCCCGAGAAGAAGAAACCTAGGACCCCTGAACCCCATGATAGCCCCTTAGACCTATCTGTAAAAAAGACTGTTAAACCTTTGAATGAGGCCTATACACCCGTGAGCCCCAAGGAGGCGGTAGTTGTAGCTGTGGATGTAGAAGAGATGGCGCCGCCACAGCCCCCTAAAACATCGCGCCTCTCAAGAAAACATCTGAAGCTGAAACCGGGGGTCCCTAAGCTACAGATAGCAGCGTCCCTCAGCAACCATAATGCAATGCTGGATCCACCCAGCATCCTGAAACCCCAGACAGTACCAAATAAAATAACTGTACATGTAGAGGTACACGCCCCTGAGCAGCCCCCAAAGTCGGTTGTAAGTGTTCAGGCACAGCCTAGGGTCTCAACGGGTAATAACACGCAACCCCTAGAAGGGCCTTCTATCGTGAACACCCCAGCTCTTGAGCTGATTAGGGGGGTGGTAGACAACCTAGGTAGAACCCCTGAAGCGGTGTCCCAGGGGTCTTTGAGCACAGCGGGTTTACAGAACCCAGCTAACAGGTCAGCACACCCTGACACAGGCATTTCAGCTAGGACCCCTGATTATAACGACAGCTCCTCACAATCCTCATACCCATTGTCCCCTAGTACCCCTCCGGGGGCATACGACCCCACCAGCCCTGCTGCCAGCCCCGCGCCCAGCCCCGCGTCCAGCCCAGCTGCCAGCCCCGTGTACAGTCCCGTGTCCAGTCCCGCGTCCAGCCCACCTGCGAGCCCCGTGTACAGGCCCGTGTCCAGCCCCGCTGCCAGCCACGTGTACAGTCCCGGGTCCAGCCCCGCGGCCGTCGTAAGCCCCACACAGCCCTCAGCAATAAGTGTGGATGACAAGACCACGGGGGCCCAGGGGGTACAGCCGCTTTTTCCATACAAAGTTTGCAATGTTCCATTCCTGTCCGCACCAGGGCGTTCGCCGGGGGTTCCTATTTCTAGAACACTATCGGAACAGGCTTTACAGAATGGTGCTAAGGCTGTTAGCAGTATAGATGGTCCTAAGACGTTGCAGCCATTTATAAGGCCTCGCAAGGTGGGGCCCTCTAAGCAGGCGCAAGAGGGGTCTGTAAACACATATGAGGTATTTGCGGCTCATGTAAAAGAGATGCAGATGGCTGTTCGAAAACTAAAACGCCAGGCGATCGCCACAAACCTAAAATGGGGGTTGGGGATGACCAAGACCCTGTACACAAGTATGGCCCATCAGAAGATCGTGGAAAGGGTTGGGGTGTGTAAAAAAGTGATCATCCAGGAGTGTCAGGCGGCTGTGGCAGACATACACGCTATACGGGCGTGACTATGGCAGCACCGGCCCCTAAAGACCCCCACAGCCATTGGGGCTCATAAGAAGCCCCCAAAATATACCCTTAAGGTCCAGAGGTTAGTGATAAAGTCTGTACGCTTCTTAAGACTGCTCAAGCAGCGCCCATCTGATGCCTCACAACCCTTCAAACAAGACAGCCCTGTTTCCCTAGACCCCTTCAAACAAGACACATCTGTTTCCCTAGACCCCAGTGTTTCCCTAGACCCCTTAAAACACTGTACCATAGTTTCAAGAACAGCTCCTGAAACATATAAACCAGCACTTCACCGTCGACAATACATAGGTGCAGGGTCAAACATACCGAGGGTCGGCCATTTGAAGGGGGTAGGGGGGCGGACTTTCAAACTCCAAACACAGCAACATTCAGAAGGACCTAGGGGTGGAACTGTAGCGGATGCCTCCATGAACAAGGCGTACAACGACACCGACCTACCTGTTCAGATAGGCTGGGGCATGGTATCTAGAAAAGCCTGGAGCCGTAAAAGGAAAAAAAAAGTGGCTTAATAGTACAAAGCAACGCAGGCGCTTAATAAATAAGCTGAAGAAGGCTAGAATATGCGCTACCCGCAGGTTTACAAGGACTCCTGAGACCGGTCCCACCATGACCCCCCAAAATGACACAACAGAGAACACCTCCGCAATTCACACTCCTACTGATGAGGGCCCAGAGCCCTTGTTTTTAGAGAGTGTTAGAAGTTACACTCGCAATGTAGAGAGGTTTAGGGCCATAGAACACTATGAGGAGTTTAGATTTATTAACCTCCATCAAATAACATCATCCGATCAGGGTGTTCTGGCTATACATCAGGCTGTGCAGGAGCTCATAGAAAGGTTGTTACACAATGTGGGGCCTAATGACTTTTTCCAACTCCGCTTCCAGGGGCAGGGTTTTGACACTCCGTTGTTCACCAGGCGGAAGGCCCGAGATGTTTTTGACGCTGTGCAATTTTTAGAAAACCTCTCAAGGCTTTTACAGAGTAAGGCAGAACTAGTCGCCTATGGCACTTTTAGAGTCATAGCCCTCATTGTACGGGGGCGTGAGGGGGGTGTTTCCAGACCTTAAAAGAGCATACTCTACAGTCAAATAATTGGTAAGAAACAGAGGTGGCTGCTCAACTTTAACAGCCCCTCTGCCAACACATGTCTGGCGGCCAGCATCGTGGGGCTGCTGATGGCTCGCAAGACCCCTGACGCTGTCATCATGTCTAGAGCTGCTGAAGCCCATGAGGTTCTTGAAATACCTCCTGACCGAATGGTCGGCTTTGGCGATATAGGTCTTTTTGAGAACTATTTCGCCGTGACGGTGAAAGTTCTTCATCACAACGGTTCCTGGAAGTACTTTACAACCGGGGGCCCTGTGAGAAACAAGACCGTATATGTCCTCCACGCCGAAAATCATTTTTACGGCATCTTGAACCTTAAAGGTTTTCTGGGGGCCAGGTATGTGTGCGCCTACTGTGACCATATATACAACAATAAAACATACCACCAATGTGAAATGCGTTGCAAGATGTGTCAGAGGGACGGCTGTATAGAAGACGCTACCCTGAAGGTGAGGTGCGGCACATGTAGGATGTTTTGTCGCTCGCAAAACTGCTTGAGCATACACGAGAAATCTTTCACATGCGTCCCTAAAAAGGACTGCAGTGAGTGTGGGCGGTATGTGGCAACGGATCACAAGTGCAAAGGTATGATATGTCCCCGTTGTCATGTGTCTTACGAGTCAGGCACCAGCCATCAATGTTATATGGTTAGGTCTACCACAGACCAAGACCGAGGACTATATAGTGTTTGATATAGAGTGCACACAAGAGACGGGGGTACACCAGCCTAACTATATTTACGCCCACCATCTAACTTCCGACGACAGCTGGGAGTTTGAGGGACGAACGTGCGTTGGTGATTTCCTGAGCACTTTCATTCAAGCCAAATTCCAAGGATATACCATGCTCGCCCACAACTCGAAAGCCTATGACTCCTTCTTTATTCTACGAGACATGATTCGTGAAAAGATACCGGTGGAACTCATAACCCAGGGGTCTAAACTGATGCTGATGACGGTATGCCCTTTAAAAATACGCTTCATGGACACCCTGAATTTCCTACCCATGAAATTGAGCAAGCTGCCAAAGGCCTTTGGGTTCCCAGGGTGTAAAGGTTATTTTCCACACTTTTTTAACACCTGGGCTAACCAGAATTATGTGGGACCCATGCCGCCTCCTGACAGCTACGGGGTTGAATACATGATGCCTGATGAGAAAGTGAGCTTTCTACAATGGTACTCTGAAAACCGTGAAAAGGAGTTTCACTTTCAAACAGAGTTGAAAGCTTATTGTCAGGCTGATGTAATGATCCTGCGGCAAGCTTGTAACATCTTCAGAGATGCTGTGGTGTCTATGACTAAAGAAGTAACGGTGTTGAAATCCAAAACCCCTGAAATGCTGCAAGCGGTCGAATACATAGACCCATTTCAAAACGTCACTCTGGCATCCATGTGTATGTCCATCTACAAACACATGTTTTTAATGCCCGAAACTATAGCTCTAGTACCGCCAGACCTCTATAACGGTAAACAGAAACGTTATTCAACCCCCTCTATCCAGTGGCTCATGCACGTCTCTGAGAAGGAAGACATACAAATTCAGCATGCCTTACAGGGTGGTGAATACCGCCTGGGCCCCTATTACCTGGACGGGTTCTCTGTAATTAAGGGTGTGCCGACAGCCTTTGAATTCAACGGTTGTTTTTACCACGGATGCCCCAAGTGTTACAAACCCCACGAGTATAACAAAATGCTGGGGTCCAAATTTGAACACTTATACAGACGAAGTCTGACAAAGGCCCAGTATGTTGAAAACCAGGGCTTTGCTATGAGAGTTCTTTGGGAGCACGAGTGGTTAGACATGTTAAAAACCGACACAGACCTCTGCTCTTTTCTTAAGACCCGTGATTTACCCACACCTCTGGAACCCCACGATGCCTTATTTGGGGGGCGCACAAATGCCATACAACTGTACAAGGCCGCTGGTGAGGGTGAGAAAATACACTACTATGATTTCACCAGTCTGTACCCTTTTGTGAACAAGATGAAGTTGTACCCGCTGGGTCATCCCACCATCATCTATAGAGATTTTAAGCCCCTATCCGAATACTTTGGGCTTATCAAATGTGAAATCTATCCTCCTAAGCAGCTTTACTTCCCGGTGTTACCATGCAGAGTCGATGGCAAGCTGATGTTCCCCCTCTGTCGAACAAGTGCGATGCTTAAAGAAGTTGACGGTTGCAGACACACCGATGAACAAAGGATGCTCACAGGGACATGGTGTAGCATCGAGGTACAAGCTGCCTTAGAGAAAGGGTACAGGCTAGGTAGAGTGCACGAAGTGTGGCATTTTAAGAGCACTACAACACAACTCTTTGCCCCCTACATTAATTTGTTTCTCAGAGACAAACAGGAGGCCTCAGGGTATCCTGAATGGTGTACTAGTCAGGATGCAAAACAGAAATACATCGACGACTACTACGCTCACGAGGGTATCCGTTTACGCCCCCAGCTGATAGAGGTCAATACTGCACGCCGCCAGTTAGCCAAACTCTGTCTCAACTCCTTATGGGGAAAATTTGCACAGCGCACAAACCTTTCAAATACTACCTTAATATCAGATCCTGATGAACTGTTCAAGTACCTGTTTGCCCCATGCTACGAGGTGTCCAGCTGCGACTTTATCGATGACGATACCGCGGCTTTGTGTTGGAAATACGCCCAAGAGTACCCCACATCGAGTAACAACATAAACATTTTCATAGCCTGCTTCACGACTGCCCACGCTCGTCTAGAGCTTTACGGGGTTATGGATAAGCTCCAGGATCGCTGCTTGTATCACGATACAGATTCTGTGATTTTTCTGAGCAAGCCGGGGGATGAAGACCCTCCTCTGGGAGATTATCTGGGTAATCTAACCAGTGAGCTAGATAAGGATGAGTTTATAAAAGAATTCACGACCTCCGGACCTAAGACATACAGTTACCATACCAACAAGAACAAGGTGTGTATGAAGGTCAAAGGGATAACATTAAATGTCAGCAACACCCTAAAAATCAATTTTGATAGTTTGAAGAATCTGGTGCATGAATACGCTAAAACCATAGTCGTGAACCAGCCCTGCATAGTCAGATCCAAAAAGAAGTGGGAAATCACAACCCAGCCTCTACATAAAACATTGCGAGTTGTTTTTGATAAAAGGGTCCTGACCACCGACTATAAAACACTGCCTTATGGTTATTAGACTCACTAGAGAGACAGCAGCCAAAGCATGGACACTAGGTTATAGCATCCGTTCTCCTGCGTGCTAGCAGGACCCTCAAACTGCGGGAAAAGCTACTTTATAAAAAAGCTCTTAGAAAATGCCGGCTCTGCTTTATCACAAACCCCTAACAACATTGTGTGGCTTTATTCATGCTGGCAGCCTCTTTATACATTGGGCCGCCGGTTCCCACATATCAAATTTATAGAGGGTATACCGGATAACCTCAACGATGATGAGCTACTACCCCCAACACTTGCAAATATGATAATTGTTGATGATCTGATGCGTGAAGGTGGTGATCATCCCGAGTTAGAGAGAGCTTTTACCCAATATTCCCATCATCGTAATCTAAGCATCTGCTACATTGTGCAGAACTTGTTTTACAAAGGCAAGAACAGTAGGTCTATAGCTCTCAACACTTCATACCTTGTTTTATTTAAAAACCCTTGTGACAAACAACAAATATCCGTCATAGCTAAACAGATGTACCCAGGAAACACACACTTCTTCATGGAGGCCTTTAACGACGCTACAGCAAAACCCCACGGGTACCTGTTGGTAGACTTAAAAAATGAAACTCTAGAAGACTATAGACTAAGGGCTGATATTTTCCCCCCAGAGCTACCAGTAGTTTACACCCCAAAGCCCAAGACCAGGACCTAAGAAAAAAAACCACTGATGTATTTTAGAACCATTTACAGCCACGCCCTTATAACGCACAGTGGTGACCATGTCTGCACACCTACGCCGCAATTTAGCCCTCCTGAAAATGCTTGTTAAAGCCAGTCCCCAACATCGAAAGGCCATCCTGGGCACCGCTTCTGACGATTTAGTGGCTGCCATTTCAGAAATAGCCCTAAACACCCTAAAAGGCAACGTCCCTATATCAAAGCGGCAGTTACAGGTTCTGAAGAAGAAGAAGGGGCTTATCAAGAAGCTCAGTAATAAAAGGGGCTCACTCATAACAAAGAAGAAACTGGTGAAACAGTCTGGAGGTTTTATAGGTAGCTTGCTGGGGATAGCTATACCTGTAATTACAAGCCTCCTCGCGGGTCAGTGATGGACCACGCCACCAAAAGGTATCTGGTTCCTAGGCAGCAGATGGAGCAAATGGGGTCCACCAATGACAACGCCTGGGATATCCGTAGAAATGAGACTCTACGCCTGGATACTGAAATTAAAGACATTTTGAGCAGGACTGATCTAAACCCCTACGACAAGGCTAACCTTTACAACAGCACTCTCAAAAAATTCTTAAATTACTACACCCAGTGGAATACCGAGAAGAACAAGTTGACTCTATATACCCCAGACTCTGAACAACCAGCTGCTCAGGCCCCCGATCCGCAGCCCCTACAACCGCCTCCCGATGGTGCTACAGCCTCAGATACCTTTGTTGGAGACCTCCTAAAAAATATAGGTCAAAGGCACAGAGGGGCTGCGCAGATGCTTATGAGTAAACTAGCCGCTTCTAAAGACCTAACCTCTTGGAATGATCGGGGCGAGTTCCTCTACAAGGGCCAGCCTGTTGCAGGGTCGCATATGTACGATCTAGTCAAAGGTCTCACACACCCCAAAATCCTAACGCCTCAAAATGCCCCGAGAGGCTGGGAGCAGTTTCTGAAGGCCGCTGCTGAACTCAATATACCCTCCGCGCTTGTTGGTAATAATGAACACCGCCGCCTGCTAGACAATTTGAAGAGTCCCCTACTGCCATCGCCTACAGGTTCTGAAGGCCACAGACTATCCCCTAAATGGACTACTCCTGCACCGTCGGTGCCAGCTGGAAAAAAAAAAAAGACATTGCCCCAGCCACCCTTCGCATGGATTTTTGATTAAGTGTGTGTACATTTTTATTCCTAGGTTTCTGCAATAAAGTTTTGTCAACTACATATTTTGTAATAAACACCTTGTTATAACTTTACAAACCGTCTCAGTCGTCTTTCAAAAAACATTTTATGGTGCATGTATATTGAAATAACGAGTCTGGATGCATGTTTTTAAAAAATATAATGTCTTTTATTTTAAACGTTCAACATTAAGCATACAACTGTTATAAACTCTTACAGTTTTGAAAAGGTACATATTCAGTTTTCACAGGTCCGACCGACACCCTGGTGTTTTCTTTTACATATCTCGCAACTATACGGTCATTGTTAACAAGATCCCCCGGATATAGCTTTAAGAAATTTCTAAACGAAAGACCCTGTGACATTTTACTGATAAAATAAATACAATGTTCCCCGCATGTGATGGCCATGGAATCCTGCACCCTTAGTTTGTTATACTCCACCACCGCTGCAGCTTTTTTCACAAACTTGAATATAGGGGTTGTATAGAGTTTGTGCTCAGGGAACTCTGCTGTACTGTCAAACACTGTAACCTTGTCAACATCTATAAACATGGCTGCCCAATGTGTCCCAGCCTGGTCATGCGGGTCTGTGTTAAAGACTAGGGTGCATGGTCTTTCTGCCCCTATGTCGCCTGGTAACCCGTCGCTAGGGAAAACACCCAAAAAGTATTTCCTAGCGTATTTATGTCTGCTTAAGAAGTCACATATCTGCACCGTATCCATTTCACAAATGTTTTTAAAGATAGTCAAACAAAATCTGCCTTGCGTGGTTGATCTGAATGATGCTGTCGAATACAGAGAATACGACCATGTTCACATTAGTCGCCAGTGGAGCTGCTAATCGTATTTCAGCTTTTAGATTCCCATTTTTGACCAGGTTGTAGTGATCGCCATCTTCCATGTCCGGTGTCAGGTCGAATGCGAACAACGTGTATCCACGGCCATAGCCTTCTCTTGACACCGCTACACCGCAGTCCCTTTGATGCTTGCCTGTTATCGAAACCTTTCCCTGATATTCCCTGATGTAATGCCCTGCTGCAAAACTGGGGGTGTAGGGTTTTGCAGGAATCACATTGCCCTCATGGACCAGCGCCGCGTAGTTGATGTTGTAGTGTTTAAAATTGAAGGGGTTTGAGGCATAGGTGCCACTAAAAGCTGTATTGTCCACAAACCCTATGATGATGAGCTTTGGTAGCTGTCCCAGAAATAGATTCTGCTGTTGTGTTAAGCGGGTACCTGCAGGGATGCTGAATACCTTCAGAGCTACTCTTTCCACAGCGTACTTGGCGTTGGATATTTGCAAAGCTTCGGCGTGCGCTAGCCTGACGCTCGGGGACACTTTCACTCTCTTTACAAACAGGCTCGCAGACAGTATGTTCAGCTTGTACTGTTCCGCATCCCCGTTGATGAGGCAGAATGAGTCCTTGTTACGATTGAGCTTGATCTTAAGATCAATCCCGTTGATGAGCAGTTTATCTTGGAAGAAGAGGTCCGAATGTATGCGCCCCAGGAGGTCAAAGGTACGGCTAGCTGTAGCATGTTGAGCTCTTTTTATAAAGCCCTTATTATCACCATCCAGAGCTGTGCTTTCAAACTGTCCGTGTGTATCCCTGTGAAAGAGACCCGCTGAAAGTTGTGTGTCAAGGGCATAGCTACTGTAATTTAGAATACTCTCTATGTAGGCTCTGTAGGCGTACATGTTATCGTTCTGGGTGATGAGTCGGTCGCCCAGGGTGATGTCCACTTGATTAAACATGGTAGCTACAGGGTAAGCGATTGGTGCCACCCTAGAACCGTCGTCAATGTCGGTCCCATCCGCTTTTACGATTTTACACATAAGATGCAGCAGAGTGTTGTTGAGATCCAAATACATATCCGTGGCCCCTGACACATAAAACTCTATAGGTGCCAACGGTGTCAATGCTGCTAAAGGCGACACCTCCATGAAGAAGCTGTTTTCGATGCTTGTCTGTGTGGGCTTTAGACTAAACAAGTCCAACTCTGATTTGGCGCACTCTCCAGATCCACAATGTACGAAGGCCATGGCTGTGTTTACAAGGCTTTAAAAAATATTTACTTTAGAGCCGGTTCCCTTCTTTGCAGCTCTCTTCCGTCTTGGAGCTCTTCTTTTCTGAGGACGTTTTGAAGCGGTCCTCCTTTTTTTATAGGGGGCTGGGGGACCCCTGCGCCTGGAAACACCCCGTTTCCTTTTGACACTAGCGCGTGGCTTATACAGCAAACCAGCTCCTTCTTGAGGCTGCTTGTTCATGCGCTCTGCAACCGCCGAGGTAACAGACCCCACCAACTCCTGGGCAATGTTCGAGGCAGCCGCCTTAACATGAGGTTTTGCAATTTCATAGCCTCTTCTCAGGAAAGGCATAGCTCTTCTAAACAGACTCCTAAAGAATCCTCCTAATCCAGCCCCGTACATAACGGGTGAACCTTGAAAGTACGGTGGTCCTCCATAACCGGCTTGACTTCTGTAATAGTCTCTGTACATAGACGGATCTCCGTAGGTTTTCATAACCACCATGATGGCTGCCTAATACCCTCTGTCGTGTCTAGGCCTTAAATGAAGCTTGACAATAACTTTCCCGTATTTAAAGGCCACCGGCTCAGACTGATCATCGTAGATCATAATTGAAACAGTGTCAAAATGGTTTTTAGAAACTGCGACGTAGTCGGGTTTGTTAAATTGTATGTTGACCATGGTATTATTATCACCCTGTACATGCACCCACCTTAACAACGGCGAGTAACTATCACCTATCCTCTGAGACTCTACAATATCGCTGTACACGTAGAGCGTGTAGAACCCCCCATTAATATCGGGGCACGTTTGATCTTGTTCCAAGGGGCTTTTCACATGTTGTACTGTCCCTAAAATCCTTTTTAATTTACCTGAGCAGTTAAACAGGGTGTTTCGATTTATGGATTTAAGAAACACCTTCCTTCTCACAGTATCTAGGACCAGATGAATATTCGGATGTGGTTCTATAGCGGCTATGGATTTGTTGATGGCTTCGATAATGCTTGTAACGTGTGGGTAGTAGCCGGGCGGGAAGGATATGTGTATGCCCATGGGGTCCTGCTCCCTCTTGATGTGAAACTTGGCTTCGGCCGCTGTAAATGTATTCCATGTTCTAGGGTATTGTATTTCTGTTAGGGCAACCTCCCAGTCCCCCTTCAGGTCCACAGCCTTAGCCAATTTGACGGTGTAATTAGAAATCTGATTGTTGGGGAACATGTCCTTAGAAGCGTTGGATGGTAAGGTTATATAAAAGGGTGTAGTCTCCATCGTAGCAGCGGCTTTTAGCTCACACACCCTTCAGGGAGCTGGCCAACACCCAACTGTTAAATTTCTCAGGCCAGCCGCGCCATTTGACATATGCCTGGCTCTTAGCACCTGTACCTTGCCTTTTCAGAACCTTTTCAACCCTATACACGCGGTTTGGATCATTGGGCACCTTTTGTAACTCTTCCTTGTAAAAGGATCCCGACACCGTTTCCCCATCGTAGTCCTTTAACCTGTAAATATACAGCCCTTCCTTA
The DNA here is from genome assembly GCF_964261635.1 of Lissotriton helveticus. Lineage (NCBI taxonomy): Eukaryota > Metazoa > Chordata > Amphibia > Caudata > Salamandridae > Lissotriton > Lissotriton helveticus. The sequence continues at coordinate 1,705,701,239 of NC_136069.1, read as the reverse complement.
AGCTCCACACTTTCCACTATAAATATTTCATCACTAAAGGTCTGTTGGTAACCCTTTGTGAAGACTCCTTTCAGTTTTGAAATCCTTACATGATCACCATTTTTAAATACAGACTTCTTCACCTTTGCCCCAAAGTTAGGACCATACAAGTTTCTCCAAACAGTTAACGAATTACTAGGTGTTACCTCTTCAGGTGCCATTTTGATGGTCCTATGATAACTAGCATTATATACAGCTAAAAAAGCCTGTAGAACATCCACGTATCTGTATGTATTGTTGGCCGTAAAATACCTCCACATCTTAGACTTTAAAGTTCTGTTAAACCTTTCTACAACCGCTGCTTTTACCTCCGTGTGTGTTACAAAATGTTGAACATTGTGCTGCTTTAATAATTTCTGAAATGACTTGTTTAAGAATTCTTTTCCTGCGTCTGTTTGTAGTTTTTGAGGAATACGTCCCTTATCGAAGATGGCTTTAAAAGCGGCCGTGACGCTAGCTCCACTTTTATCACGCAGCGCCTCTGCGTACGCGTATTTGGACAACACATGCGCCGACTGCCAGTGACAGAAGCTGTAGCGAGAGGCTGGTTGCGCTCGGCCCTCCAGCGCGCCGCCGGGAATGATCCGATTGGCTACCTAAGATAAATACTCTGCACGCCCGCCGTGCCCTCCTGCCCCGGCCCACAGCCTCCGGGAGCCATGGAGCGGGAATTCCACGACATCGACTCGGACAACCGCTGGAACCCGGTTTATGGGGAAATACGATTTAATTCACCCGTGTTACCGAATAAGATTGCAAGGTATCCAGAAAACAAGAATCGTAACAGATACAGAGATGTGAATCCGTTTGACCACAGTCGTGTTAAATTGCAAAATGTTGAAAATGATTATATCAATGCCAGCCTCATTGTGATGGAAGAAGCCCAAAGAAGCTATATTTTGACACAGGGTCCACTTCCTAATACTTGTTGTCATTTTTGGCTAATGGTATGGCAGCAAAAAAGTAAAGCAGTTGTGATGCTGAACAGAGTTATTGAGAAAGACACGGTCAAGTGTGAACAATATTGGCCATTACCAGAACAGGGAATTTTGCCATTTCGAGAAACAGGACTTTGGGTAAAATTATTATCTGAAGAAATCAAATCGGATTACACCGTTCGGAGACTCCAATTACAAAATCTCAATCTTGGTGAAAGCAGAGAAATTTATCATTTTCATTATACAACATGGCCCGATTTTGGAGTTCCTGAATCCCCTGCATCATTTCTTAATTTCCTGGCTGAGGTTCGAGAATCTGGCTCCCTAAACTCTGAACATGGACCTGCAGTTATCCATTGTAGTGCAGGAATTGGGCGGTCTGGGACATTTTCACTAGTGGATACTTGTTTAGTCCTGATGGAAAAAATATATAACAGGCGCCGTCGTTATATTTTGCAGTATCTTGAAGGCTGATTATGTCCGCCTGCCACTGATAATCTATACACGCATTAACGATTGTAGGACGCCTCTTAAAGCGTCTTCTGGCTGGTTTATGTAGTGAATACGCCTCCTCTCCTGATAACCATGTCTTCACAGCTTCTCTGCTTACCGACTTCTTGTCAGCCACAGCCCTTCTATATAGAGCGGCGCCGCTTCCAAAGCTGCCAACCCCGCTTGTATCATAATAAAGTTTTCTTAACAGGCCCTCCGACATGTTAGCAGTCATTAGAGTACAGGAAATGAAAGCCGCTTGTTTTGTGCAAGAACATTTTATTAAAAATAATGAGTATTACCAAATCACAAACAAAAAAGGGGTATCATATCTTTTCACAGTATGCGTAGTAAGTACGGTTTAACACATATACTTTTTTTTGGGTGTAACATTCTACTACTTTACTTTAAATACACGCTAGCACTTAGCAATGCATCAGGACTTATCTATTATAAAATAGCCTTTGTGGTGCCAAGGATACCACTTTTCTGTTTTTTAGATACAGATTACACATGCGCCTTTCTATGAGTCTTTGTGGCATCTTTTTGTCACAGCACACACCTGTGCCTGGCATGCTTCTTAGTTTTGCGTAGGGGTCGTTGGCATAGCGTATCTCCTTGACTGTCGCTATCATGATCTTCAGCATGTTCGGATGGACAAAACTATTTTCAGCGCTCAGGCCGTGCACCACCCTTAGCAGCTTATGCATCTTGTACGGGTCTAGCATACTACATATGTACCGGATTACACGATCTCTGTATGATACGGATAGACACTCGTGCGCCCCCTGTTCCGGGTCGCTAATACGATGGCCGAAACACAGGCTGTAATAGTCCCTTTTGACGCATGTGTATACAACCACAGCTGCGAAACCTTTAACACTTGATATGTCATCAGTGGTGAACCCAACTCTGGTGAACCCTGGCGTTGGTTTTTCAGAGCCGTCATTCTTAGAACACTCTTCACACTCCTTAGACACAGGTGTCCCCAGATTTGTGGAACTCCCCGTCTGGTTTGCACAGCATATACAAGCCAGATTCAAGCTGCGACCTTTTGCAGTCTGCCCCTGGGCATCAGTTCTTTTCGGTGTTTCATCCTAGGTTCAAAAGATAAATATTGACAACCCGTTAGCGTTAGAAAGACAACAAACGGTCATGTAAAGGGTCTACTTCTAACATTTTTTTTTGACTTACCACCACATTTTCACCATCCTCTGCAGCGCCTCTGAAATCTTGAGAGTCGGTAATATCCATTGGGGACCCTTCATCTTCCACGCTTGTACCAGGCTGTTGCACATGTGATGCAAACGTAACAGAATATGTCATAAACGGGGCGGAAACATGGAGGGGGCTACCTGAGCAGCTGGGACCTCTAACCTAGTGGTGCGCGCAAACTGGCAATGACGTGTTACTAGGGAGAACTGGGGGCTATGACTTCTGCGCTAGAAGAGGAGACTAAAGTCTGGAGTGTCAGAGCGACATGTACCCGGGCATATCTAGTATCTGGTGTTTAGAGTACATGTTGATAGAATCCAAAAGTTATCAGGGTAAAGGCTAACAGACGCTAAGACTGGTGCATGCATAATTCTATATGTAGTGCGTGTGCGAGGAATATTCTATGAATATTAATACAGTATTTCTCTTACATGGAGACATAAAGGCTAGACCATGACGGAAACTATTGATGCAGTTCAGTAGCTTAGGAATGCAGAGAAGGAGGGCTGGACTGATAACTAGAAACATAACATACTCTTGGCAGACTGAGAGGCAGAGCCAGGCCGGGCCGGGCACTGCGAGGCATGAAGTAAACTAAGGGTCGGGGATACAGGTGGGGGCTGTATCGCTCCTTGGAGAGGGTAAAGGAAACAGGAGCTGAATCTGAGTCCGGGCCCTTTTGAGGCCTAGAAACGGGGACAATTCAATGAATTTAACGTGCACACTGTAAAACGTGGCAACGTAGGGTTACACAGGCCTAATACTCGTAGCTTTCACGAGGACTGGAAACTGGCATACTAGAGATGGACACAACTGTAATTGCGTCTTTAGTTGATCAGAAAGGGGATACATGCATATCGATCATGCACATATGACATAACATGGGGAACACGTAGGCACATATGTCATGGCAAAATTTACTTTTCCACAACTTCCTGAGGACTCATAGCCTTCTGAACATCCGGGGTTTCATAGATGGGTGTGTTAGGAGCTGGTGCTCTCTAGAGGGGCCAAAAGTAAGATTAACGTTTGGTAGTTGAAGAAATAAAATACATCCTTATGCAAAATAGTTGCTCCTAACATTTTAACTCACCTCCACATTTTCAAACCCCGCGTCGGCTACTCTGACATCTTGAGAGTCGGTAATATCCATTGGTGAGCCCTCATCTTCCACGCTTGTACCAGGCTGTTGCACACCTACTTCCTTAGGACTCGTCATGTGAACATCCATGGTTTCATAGACGGGTGTATTAGGAGGAACTATGGATTCTTCCTCATCCTCCAACTCCAAGAGCATGCTTTGCTCAGACGCCAAACCGTCACTCGAACACTCGCTAGAGCTGCTGTCACGCTTAATCAGGGGCACCAGGCTCGGCCATTGCTTAACAAACCCACAGCCATAAGGTTCTCCTGGTTGAGCATTATGTTCCATTACAGCAGGTCTGGTTCTGTAAAAGCTACTGACAGGGATCTGTGAGCCACCAAACCAATGTTTTCTCTCAAATGGTTTGTAGCTCTTCCTTTCTGCCATGGTGACCCTTCACGTTGTCCAGCGGCTGCTTGCTATACCAGGCTCCTGACACCGGCTTATATGTATTCTGGCGGCTCCGCCACGCCTATGTCTCCAAAACAAAACTACACACCCCCCCCTATGACTCAGCCACCCCCCTTTTAAGGCCCGGCCCCTGTTAAATTTAAGGCCAGGGTTTCCAGCCAGAGCTGTCAAATTTCCAGACACAAGTTTAAGACTAGGCCTGTCATAATTAAGACTAGACCCATCATATTTAAGGCCAGGATTCTTGGCCGGAGCTGTCAAAATTAAGGCCAGAGTTGAAGTGAAGGTATCCCTATATACTACTAAGGTGAAAGGGCGTTGCTAGCGATCATTCATGACCTGATTGAGAAAGATGTAATTGAAGCAACAAGAGGTAAGGTTTGCAATAGCCCTGTTCTGCCTGTTCTGAAGTGTACTGACTCTTCTCAGCCACCTGTTTACAGGTTTGTGATTGATCGTAGAGAGGTGAATAAAATAGTTGTGCCACAGTTTCCAGTTGTTCCTGATATCACTGCCTTACTGACCATGATTCCGGCTTCAGCCACTTGGTTCTCGGTGATTGATTTGAAGAATGCTTTCTTCAGCATCCCGATTGCCGAGGAGAGTAGGGATATTTTTGGATTCTCTTTAGGAGGTCGAAGCTTCCGGTTCAAACGCGCTCCTCAAGGCTATTGTGAGAGTCCATCAATATATAGTCAGGCTTTGAAAACACAGCTTGATACGATTGTTTTACCTGATGGTGCTGCTCTTATTCAGTACGTCGATGATTTGTTAGTCGCTGCAGATACTGAGGACATTTGTAAAGAAGCCACCTTGTCATTGTTGCGTAATTTGTCTGATTTGCATCATAAAGTGTCTCTTTCGAAATTACAGTATTGTTGACAAGAAGTGACCTACTTAGGTCATCTCTTATCGAAGGAGGGAAGAAAATTGACCCCAGAGAGAATTCAGGCAATTGCAAAATTGAGTGTGCCAATTACACAGAGAGAAGTGCGTGCTTTCTTGGGTATCACGTCCTATTGCAGACAATGGATACCGAATTTTTCCTTGCTGGCCAAACCTTTGGTGGCATTGACCTGTAAAGATACGCCAAATCCCCTTCCGTGGTCTGAAGATTGTCAGAAAAGTTTTTCCGAATTGCGTGATGCATTGTGTTCGGCTCCTGTGTTGGGTACCCCCGACTACAGTAAGCCCTTTACACTGTATGTCCACGAGAAAGAAGGATGTGCGTTGTCAGTGTTGACACAGTCTTTTGGGGACAAGCAGCGTCCATGTGCGTATTTCTTGTTGACTTTGGATCCGGTAGCTAGAGCGTTGCCGAGTTGTTTGAGAGCTACGGCGGCAGCAGCTGTTTCTATTCGACCGTCTGCTGGTTTGGTAATGAACAATACGTTGATTGTAATGGTTCCACATGCAGTGGATACGTTGTTAAACAGGAGCAAGACACAGCACTTAACTAGTGCTCGATTGTCAGGTTATGAGTTGACACTTTTAGTAAGTCATGTGCACATAAAGAGATGCAACACGTTGAATCCAGCCACGTTGTTGCCAATTGTAGCAGAAACAGATGTTTCTGAACAGCATGATTGCCTTTTTAGGACAGATGAAGAAACAAAAGGGAGAGTAGACCTTAAGGACACTCCTCTTGTGGAGTGTGATGGTACCTTGTGGGTGGATGGTTCGTGCTTCAAGCTTCCGAATGGTGATACGACTACAGCATATGCCGTTACGACTTTGCATACGATTGTTGAAGCTGCACGCATCCCACGTAATTCAGCTCAAGCAGCAGAGTTGATTGCACTTACGAGAGTGTGTGTATTATCAAAAGGAAAGAATGTGACTATATATACTGACAGCCAGTATGCATTTGATGTGGCTCATAGTTTTGGACGATTGTGGGTTCCTCACGTCTCATGGAACTAAGATTCAGCATGGTCAGTTGGTGAATGAGCTTCTTGAGTCACTTACTTTGCCGTTGCAAGTCGCGATTGTGAAATGCAGTGCACATAAAAAGGTTACCGATGATGTTGATCGCGGTAATGCGTTTGCTGATGAAGTTGCGAAAGAAACGGCAAGAGATGTGATGAGTCGAATGTATGTTGCGGGCCCTGCAAGATGGATTGGTGACGTTGGAATGTGTGAAGATACGATAGAGAGTGTGAAGTCTATTCAAGCTGAGGCTACAGAGAAAGAGTTGAGTGTGTGGAGAGAGAGTACGGGTAAATTAGACTCGAATGGCTGCTGGGTTGAATTGTCAGAGCATCAGCGATGGTTGCTACCCGATGCATACGTGCTTGCAGTGGTTACAATGGCACATGGGATGGCTCACATCAGTGTGAAAGGGATCTGTAAGTTGTTGGCCCCAATATGGCAAAATGCTGGAATTCCTAAGTGTGCAGCGAATATGGTCAAGAATTGTATGGTTTGTCTGAAATACAACCCTGGAAGGGGAACTCCAACTCCAGCTGGTCATTTTGCCCCTCCAACGTATCCGTTCGAGGTTTTGCAGCTAGATTTCATCCACATGGAGAGGTGCAACAACTTGAAATACGTACTCGTTGTTGTTTGTGCCTTTTCGAGATGGGTAGAAGCATATCCCCTGAAAGATAACACTGCCTTATCCACATCTAAAGCCCTTGTCAAATAATTTTTCCCTAGGTTTGGTTTGCCGAGAATGGTCTGGAGTGATAATGGGAGTGAATTTGTGGGTCGGGTGATGAAGAGAGTATGTGAAGAGCTAGGAATCAGCCAAATATTTCATGCTGGAAATCACCCCCAATCAGCTGGACTAGTAGAGTGCTACAATGGCACTCTAAAACTGAAACTGGCCAAGATACAAGCGAGCGAGCTCTGGTCTTAAATGGCCTGATGCGTTTCCATTAGCACTTTTGTCGACAAGAATGACTGTACATTCACGAGTGGGACTTAGTCCGTATGAGATTGTGTTTGGTCGCCCGGCCAACATTTGGGGAGTGCCGAGGCCGATGAAATTCAGCGAGATTGAACACCCTGTACTGCTCGACTACTTGTATGATTTGACGGCTAAATTGTGTGTTTTACACCAACAGGTTCACGATACTCTGCCTCAGGCATCTGAAGATCCAGGACACGTCATCGATCCTGGTTCATGGGTTTTGATCAAAAACTTCCAGCGAACAAAGAACGATCAACCTTGCTGGATTGGCCCATACTTGGTACTTTTGTCCACAAGATCTGCAGTGCGAGTGCAAGGAAAAAAGAACTGAATCCACGGCGTACACTGTAAGAGGGTCCCTTTGCCTCTGCCATACGACCGGTGGGTCCAGGAGGGTATTGCAGATTCTGAGACTGAGACTGCGCCTCGTTTTCTGCCTTTCAGCGACGCACGTTTAATGGGGACAAATTCTGAGCGCGAAAGCGACGATCTTCTGCAAGAAGCCGTGCCATCTTCAGTTCGATTGGACACTACTGAGCCTGACCTGTTGTTTCGTGATGAGACATTACCAGGGAAATAGCCGTTATAATCTGAGGCCGAGAACTATGGACAAATAAATAAATTCATTTTCTTTCATATTTTTGAAAGTGCAGCTCTCTCATCTGAGAAACTATTTTGATTTTTGTTTTTCGAACCACCATCCGGGTTCAGCTGTAGGGTCGCGGCGTCAAGTCTTTGGAGTGCAAGCCGAAGACACAAAGTCGACGGTTAGGGTTGGTCCTTGGGAGTTCCCTGGACTGACAGGCGCATTCCTTAGCACGGAACACCCTACCTCCGCGAGCAGCAAGGTTAGAGGATGGAGTTTTTCGAGATGGAGAGACCTGCCAAAGAGATGAATTTTAGAGCCAAAATGTGTACAATGATGACTAGAAAACGTTTTCTGATATTATGCATTTTCATGCTGTTTAGCGTAATGATGTTTTTAATAGGGTATGCTTTATTCTCTTTTCGAGTGACGTTTGCACCCACCACACAGCCCATACCTCCTTCTACTGTTTCCTCGCATTCTTTTCACCCTCTACCTGAACATGAGTCCGTTAGAAGATTAGAGTTTATCAATAACTCCTTCGTTCAGCTTCTGCACCAACACCAATTAGTAGTGAACACGACTAACTGTTGGGTGTGTGGTCTTATGCCTCATACTACTGATAAAGGTATCCCTTATCTGGTCCTGCCATTCAGCTACAATGGTTCTGTATGGGCATACAGAACGATGTTCATCTATGCTCGTGAAGTCCACCCCCTACGTTCTGTGAAGGATAATCCAAAGAATAGTGCTCTAGTCAAGGGAATAGTTGACATGAGAAAGGGAGCTAGTTCCTATGAGGCTATCCCGAAAGATGAGACACTAGCGTATATTGGATGGAACGAGACTGGATATGGTGCGAGTCTGAGTGAGAACCAGCGAGCAAAAAGATCCTCCCAGATTTGGATTGTTCCCCATCAGGGTCATCTATGTCTGCAAGGTAATGGCAAGAATCCGAGAGCTCAGTGTTCCCGAACAATTACTATATAAAGATGTATCTGTAAAATTCACTATGGACAACAAGCAGCATAATAACCAGCTTTTCGAGGTACAGTTATCTCTTTATAGTGCCAACTCACCAGTGTAATATTGTGCTCTTCCAGGTCACAATTGTCAAAATATGTGCTATTGTCACACCCAGGATAACCCTCCCCCTGTGGCATTCTATAATATAGACATGGTCCTGGAAAACCAAGTCCAAACATACCCTTGACTTTTACAAAATATGGCGGCCGGGTATACATATAATTAACAAGCGACAAGGGATATGCGGTCTAAAGGCTAGCAACAGAACCAATAGGATAACAAGCAGTCTCATTCTAAAGAATCTCTTCTGCGCTGCCACAAACAGATTATTTATTATAATCCTCTTGTCTCTTCCCAAAGAAATGTGTTCACTCAAATCAAGCATGGGTGCATCATATACATCTTCCAAAAACCATAACATCCCCATACTGTTATCATCACCATTACCAAAGCAATGGCACATTTAATTGTACTTCGAATGGACCAGATTACACGACGTTGGCTCGGAATTATTGGTTGCTCCTCCTCATCAACTGGTCTACCAAAAGGGTGCATTATGAAATAAGCAAAGACACGCAGAATAATAAAGAACGTAAATGTTCACCCAGTGTCTGTCACAGCCTCACTGGCACAGGCTCCTATCGTCCATCATTCAGTTGGCGCTCTTGAGCACCGGCAATAGAGCTTGCTCTGTCCTAAGCTCGTCCTGCTCTATCCCATGTCAACAAAAATGGTACACTTTCAAAGCTTACTTTCTTCCCTAACTAATGTTCAAGCAACAGAAACAAAGAAAATGCTGAGCTTTTTGGAACCTCCTGTCGGTACTGCTACACAGTACGGGCCTGCCTTATACAGTCCATCCGTAATCTGTTTTATCTTTCAGCTTCAGTGATCCCCGTCCGATGACGCAAATCAAACCTGGCAGCCCCACACACTGTAGGATCTGAGAACAGAGGCTCTTGAATAGCTCGTATTTCAGGGGAAACAGCCTTGTTTAAACCATCATCATTCTCCTTATCCCTCCTAGTCCATATCAGCTGTGCATCGCTGAAGGGGACAAGCCTAGGCACTTGTTCAAATTCGTCGTTCCCTACTCCTTCCGTGACCCACTGGTCATAAGGCAACAGCAAAGGTTTCTTCTTACAGTGGGTGCCATGCACCCAATTCTTCCGACCTGCAACTTTCACAGCAGTTTGAGTGTCCGGTAGAACCTGCTCAGGACCTTTCCACCTTGGCTCAAGACATTTCTTTCTCTGAAGATTTTGCACCAATACAAAAAAGCCAGGCTGGATTTTGTGGCCGATGTCCCTCAGGTTTCTGAGACAGGCAGCCTCGAATCTGTTGGTGAATAGAATGCAAACTGTCTGTTTACTGGCCAAGATGATCAAGCAAAACAGGATATTCAATCTCTGAGAAGCGCTTAGATAGGGTGACCGCAGACATTCGCTGGGCGCTCGAAGACCACCTCAAACAGAGACAACCCAGTTCTAGAGTGTGCTGTGGTTCTAGTTGACAAAAGAGCTAAAGGAAGAGCAACCAGCTATTGCAACACTGTTGTTTCTTGGATTTTTGGCAATTTCAGTTTGAGAGTACCGTTGTACTTCTCAACAAGGCCATATGACTGCGAATGATTAGCAGCGTGAAATTTCTGTTTATTGTGCAGACCCTCACAAATTATTGTAATCACTTTCCCATTAAGATGAGACCCATTGACACTCCAGATATCCTGGGGCAAACCAAATCGAGGGACGTACTCTTTAAGGAGTACTTTCGCAGTTGTAATAGCCCTATTGTCACTAGTGGGGTAAGCTTCAACTCATTTGCTGAACGCACATATGACCACTAAATCTAACTTCAGATTATTGCATCGTTCTAGTTCAATGAGGTCCATTTGGAGGACCTCGAATGGAAAAGTGGGTGGTGCAAAATTACCAGGAGGTGTAAGGGTACCTTTCCCTGGATTATGTTTCATGCAGATCAAGCAATGTTTCACCAAATGCGCAGCTGTTCTAGAAGTGTTATCCTTATGCCAAACAGGGGTTAACAATTTACAAATGCCTTTTGCCTAATGTTGGCTGGACCATGGCCATAGTAACCAGAGGAAGTACATAAGCATCGTGCAACATTCATTTCTCTCAACAGTATTTTCAAACATAGCAACCTCAGGAACAAATCTAGCTGGACCTGCCACAAACATTCTTTTCATTTTACTTCGGGTCTTCTCCTTTGCTACCTGATCTGCAAATGCATTTCCCCACCCCACGTCATCAGAAACCTTTTTATGGGCACTGCATTTAATCATTGCCAATTTCTTAGGATACGTTAATGAAGATAACAATCGCAATATGAGGTGTCCATGCTGGATCCTAGTACCACGAGAAGTAAGGAACCCTCTCTCCGCCCACAGTTGGCCAAAATTATGGGCAACCCTGAATGCGTACTGGCTATCTGTATAAACATTGACATTCAACTCTTCACACAATTCACAAGCTTGTTTAAGGGCAGCAAGCTCAGCAGCTTGGGCCCGCCGATAGGGAACCCGTGACGTTTCTAACACTGTACTCAACATAGTGATAGCATAAGCTGCAGTGGTGGTGCTATCTGGTAATTTAAAACAAGAGCCATCGACATTTAGTTCTCCTTGGGGGTCAGATAGGGAAACAGCAGTCCGGTCTACCCATCCTTTCATCTCTTTTTCTGTCCGGAAAATGCAGTCATGTTTATCAACTGGATCATTCTCAGAAGGGAGGGGCAGTTACATGGCGGAGTTCAGAGTGGCACATCTTTTGATCGTGATGTGCTTAGCAAACAATGTCAATTCATAGCCAGTAAGACGTGCACTGATAAGGTGATGTGTTTTTGTCTTATTCATAAGTGTATCCACAGCATGGGGTACCATAACTGTGAGGTCTGTATCAACTACGAATCCAGCCGATTGCCTGATTGAAGTGAACACAGCCACAAGTGCTCTCAGACAGCTCGAAGGACCTTAGCAACAGGGTCAAGCACAGCAGAAAAATAGGCACAAGGCCTCTGTTTATCACCAAATGTTTGTGTTCTGACAGAAAGTGCGCAACCAGCTATCTCTGCAACTAGCGATCCTGCTACCGGCTCATAACAACCGTGATCCTGACGGTTCGTTGTTTTTTGCATTTTCGGGATCTCAACACGAGGACCCGCCCCTGGGGGCTCATTGTCAAATTGTATTGGAGCCACGATCCTACAGGATCTTTGTGACTGGATTCACGGTCACTACCTTAACACCTTGTGATTGCTCACTGTGATTACGGTCCTATCGGACCCATCTGACTGGATTCTTGTCCTTTCCCCCCCCCACGTGCCTTGTTTAAAAGGCAAAAGCTAATTGATTCCAAGACAAACATGAATTATTTACTAGTCCTGAAGATGATGCCATATGTCTGAGTTCTTTGGCATCAAAACGTCGACACATTACATTTTAGTGCTTGCCTACCGAGCTATTCATCAAACTGGCCCTGTTTACTTGAGAAAAAGATTTTCCTTGTATGTCCCTAACCGCCCACTACGATCGGCTAATCTGTGCCAAATGTCCATCCCCAAATTTAAATACTGTAGACTTGGCGGCCAATCTATTTCAGTAAGAGCAGCTAAATCTTGGAATACTCTACCCCTCCATTTGAAAACTGCATCCACTCTTAGGGCATTTAAGAAAGGTCTAAAAACCCATCTCTTCAATACTATAGTTTAAACCTCCCCCATGCAGTGTCTGAAGGTATCTGCTCTCTCCCAATCTGCTCCGCCCTCAACGCGCCAGGATACTATTTTTTTAGTAATAGAGCGCGCTATAAAAGCCTTTAATAATAATAATAATAATAACATTAGTACCATATGTCACAAAAATGTCCTTAAATGCTTTGCACAATGGTACTTAATTGAAATCAAGTCTGTTCACTGATTACAAGTATACAGACCGCCTTGTTTGCTCTTGCCTGAATTCTGTTGTTTTGTCTTGTTCACTGTGGGTCACGGGCTGTGCCCACTTGACATTGCTATAAAGATTCTTCGTTTATTTTGTGCAATTTTTCAAATAAATTCCTGTCCGGCTGGACAAAGGACATACTTACTATTTAGTGTATGACTATCCTTAACTTGATCCTTCTAAAACTAGGGTCCACTGTTTTTTGTAAAAATCTCATGAAAATAAGCACAAATTGTTTCCTATAGTTAGACGTGCCAAGCACTGGAGTTTTTAATTGCTCAAAAAATTGCTCAAAACATTGCAGACTTTCTGTCATCCACGGCAAAGGCTCATGCACGGCTTTCGCTGTTCATACAAGCAAAGGTTTGATTAGTAAAGAATAATTCGGAATCCAGTGGCGATAATAGGAAGTAATACCTATAATGGCACTGATGCGCTCAGGGGTCAACCTCCTACCCTCCTTTGCCAGTAAGTGACCTACGTAGGTAACCTCCTATCGACAATACTGAAATTTTGAAAGAGAGACCTTATGTCCATGATGTGCCAAATGCAACAACAATTTAACTGTACCATCCTTACAACCTTGTTCCTTATCAGAAGCAATTAACAGAGCAAAACCTCACTCCTTTTCCATGGATTATAAGCCCATTGATCCTGAAAGCGGGATGCGGCGGCTGGTCTAGTGGTCACTGGGTCGAAAGAACTAGGAACACGATTAAAGAATTGTGGAGCCCTTCGGGTGAGGTCCTAGATAACTGGGAAGAAATGCAAAATCATGTGGTCCCTCCTTTTTTCCTGATTTACAGGGAAGATATCTTTCATGAACCCTGATGGCTTAAAGATTGGTTGGGGGCGATTGGTCTCCCTCTATTGACTAGAGAAAGGAAAGAGAGTATGTAAGCTCAAATCACTCAGTAAGAGATCAGGGGGGCCATAACTAGATCTAAGAATGGGAAGGCTGCTGGCTTTGATGCCATCCCCTCAAAGGTTTATAAATTACTAACAGAGGAAGTTCTCCCAGTCTGGGAGAACTTGTTTAGTATTGTGTATACGGGAAAGGCGCTGGTCCCCGAATCATGGAAAGAGGCCACCAAAGTTCTGATTCTAAAACCAGCTAAAGGTCCTGGGGAGGCAGAATCGTACCGTCCGATAACCCTGCTTAAAGCAGCTTATAAGATCTTTGTTAGCATTTTGGCAGGGAGACTGGCTAAATTGGCTGCAAAGCTTATACGTCCTGATGAGAAACGATTTGTTCCAGGGAGGCAGATTCATGAACTTACCCCAGCAATTAATTGGTAGTATAGACCTGGTTACAGCACGATCGATCACACTGGATGCCGCTAAGGCCGTCAACCTTGTTTGCTGGGCTTATTTATTGGAATTTTTGGTGGCTGTTGATTTTGGCCCCTGTTTCATAACAACGTTGAAAGCTCTGTATGAACAATCAACAGCCAGGCTCCTTCTCAATAACTCCCTCACAAGAAGTTTCCAGATTTTTAGGGGTACACGGCAGCGCTGCCCTATTTCACCCCTGTTGGTGAATATTTATATCGAACCATTCAATCATTTGTAAAGTGCACTACATACCCGCGAGGGTCTCAAGGCGCTGGAGGGGGGGTTGCTACTTATCGAACAGCCAGGTCCTGAGTATCCTCATGAAGGTCAGCAGGTCATGGGTCTGTCGTAGGTTCAGTGGGAGGGTGTTCCATGTCTTGGCGGCGAGGTGGGAGAAGGATCTCCCACCGGTGGTTGTTCTTCAGATGCTCGAGACGGTGGCGAGTGAGAGGTTGGCGTGTCGTAGCTGCCGGTTGGGGATGTAGAAGGATAGCTGTCTGTTGAGGTAGGCTGGGCCGGTCTTGTGGAGTGCCTTGTGTGTGTGGGTGAGGAGCTTCTAGGATATCCTCTTGTTGACGGGGAGCCAGTGCAGTTTTCTCAGGTGGGGGTGATGTTGCAGTGGTGTGGTACGTCGAGGATCAGTCGTGCCGAGGCGTTTTGGATGCGTTGTAGTCGTTTGATGAGCTTGGTCGGGGCTCCCGCATAGAAGGTGTTTCTGTAGTCGAGTCTGCTGCTGACGAGGGCCTGGGTGACTGTCTTTCTTGTATCTGTCGGGATCCATCGATAGATCTTGCGGAGCATGCGGAGGGTGTTGAAGCAGGAGGAGGAGACAGCGTTGACTTGCTTGGTCATTGAGAGCGTAGAGTCGAGGATGATTCCCAGGTTGCGTGCGTGGTCGATGGGAGTCGGGGCTGCCGCCAGTGGCGTCGGCCATCAGGAGTCGTCCCAGGCTGAAGGGTTGGAGCCGAGGATGAGGACCTCCATCTTGTCAGAGTTCAGCTTCAGATGGCTGGTCTTCATCCAGTCAGCGTCAGCCTTCATTCCTTCGTGGAGGTTGGCTTTGGCGTTGATGGGGTCCTTGGTGAGGGAGAGGATCAGCTGAGTGTCTTCGGCGTAGGAGATTATGTTGAGGTCATGCTGTCGGGCTACGTGTGCAAGCGGGGCCATGTAAATGTTGAACAGTGTCAGGCTGAGAGAGGATCACTGGGGTACGCTGCAGATGATCTCAGAGGCTTTAGAACGGAATGGGGGAGGCAGATGCTCTGGATTCTGCTGGAGAGGAAGGAGGTGGTCCAATCCAGAGCCTTGTCTCGGATCCCTGTGGCGTGGAGGCGTGTGCCTATTTTGGGGGGGCATACAGTGTTGAAGGCGGCAGAGAGGTCTAGGAGGATGAGTGCTGCGCTCTCACCTTTGTCCAGCAGGGTTCTGATGTCGTCAGTGGCAGCGATGAGGGCAGTCTCGGTGCTGCGGTTGCTGCGGAACCCTGACTTGGAAGGGTCCAGGATTCTGTTTTCTTCGAGGTATCGGGTTTGCTGTCTGTTGACGGTTTTCTCGATGACCTTGGCCGGGAAGGGGAGCAGAGAAATGGGCCAGAAGTTCTTGAGGTCTCTTGGGTCTGCCTTAGGTTTTTTGAGTAGGGCGTTGATCTCGACGTGTTTCCAGATCTCTGGGAAGATCGCGGTCTTGAGGGAGAGATTGATGACATTGCACAGGTAGGGTGCAATGGAGCTGCTTGCTCTGTTGAAGACGTGGTTGGGGAATGGGTCTGAGGGAGAGCCGGAGTGGATTGTGTGCATCGTCTTGATGGTGTCAGTGATGCTCACGCTGGCCCAGGCTAGCAGGGGGTCGTGGTCGATGGTGTGGGGATGGTCTGTTGTGTTGCTATCTGTTGGGGCTGTCTGGGTGTTGAAGCTGTCGTGGATGTCTGCTATCTTGCGGTGGAAGAAGGTGGCGAGGGAGTCGCACAGGGCTTGCGACGGGGGGATGCCGTTGGTGTTGGAGCTGGGGTTAGAGAGCTCCTTCGCGATGTTGAAGAGCTCCTTGCTATTGTGTGCGTTGTTGTCGAGAAGTTCTTTAAAGGAGGTCTTCTTGGCCACCCTGATGAGGTGGTGGTGGTTGTGGATGGCGTCCTTGTGTGCTGCGTGGCTGTCTGGAGTTTGTTCACTGTGTCATTTCTTCTCTAGTTTCCGGCAGGCTTACTTGAAGGCTAGGAGTTCTGGGGTGAACCAGCTGGCCCTCTTGCTGGTGTCCCTGTGGAGTGGTTTCTTCAGCGGGGCGAGGGTGTTGGCGCAGTCCTCGATCCAGCATCTAAGGCTGTGGGCAGCGTCGTCGGTGTCGGAGGGTTCGGTGGATGGACTGAGAGCGAGGTTTGCGTGTAGTTGGTCTTCGGTGATTTTGCTCCAGCAGCGTCCGAGGATCTGTTGGGTGCAGTGGTGTGTGGTGGGTTTCTGGAAGGCGAAGTGGATTCAGCGGTGGTCGATCCAGAGGAGTTTGGTGGTGTGGCTGACGGAGACATGCGGGCCTGAGGAGAAGACGAGGTCGAACGTGTGGCCGGCGGAGTGGGTGGGCGTTGTGACAGGTTGCTTCAGTCCGAGGTTGGCGAGGTTATCGATCAGGGTTGTGGAGTTGTTGTCGTTGTTTTTCTCAAGGTGAAAGTTCAGGTCTCCGAGGAGGATGTAGTCGGTGGCGGTCAGGGCGTGCGTGCTGATCAAGTCGGCGATGGAGTCGCTGAACTGGGCGCGAGGTCCGGGGGGTCGGTAGATGAGGGTGCCTCAGAGGGTGGAGTTAGGGTCTGTGTGGATCTGGAAATGCATGTGTTCCGTGGTGCTGAGCGCGTCGTCGGTGCTAGTTGAGAACCATTCGCCCACATAATGCGACAAGACGACCAGGTCATCACTTTTAGTTCAGGTACCTATAAAAATAAAGTTGCATTGTATGCGGACAATCTTGTTATCTTCACCTCGGACCTGGCTTTAACTATTTCCAGGGTGTAAGCTCTGTTGAAAGAATGTTGTGTACTATCTGGTTATTTGGTAAATAACTCGTACGATAATGGGTTGGAATGTTCCAAATTGGAAGGGAAATGTACAAAACGAGCTTAAATATCTTGGAATTATTATTTTATCAAACCACTGGAGGAAATCCCCCAGCATAATTTGGAGAGGATAGCAAAAGTGGTTGATGTATCACTAGCTAGATGGAAGAATTCCCCCTGACTCTACATGGGAGAGTGCATTTAATTAAAATGGTGATACTCCCTAAACTCTTCAATTGTATCCCTCTGACGTTCCCTAAATCCATTATTGACAAGATACTGTGGAAATTAGTCCGTTTTGTTTGGGCATCTAAGGCAGCCCAGCTTGCCTAGAAGAAACTGAGGCACAAGCTGCAGAAGGGCAATCTGGCCCATCCAGACCTAAGGCTATACTGAATGGCTTTCCAGTTTACAAATTGTAGAATCCTTCACCGGTAAACGGGGGTCTTTGATGTGGGGAGGCCTGTTGGTAGAAATGGTAACGGAGTGGGGTTCTAAAGGTTTTCTCTAAGTTTGGAGCAAGGAAGTTCTTTATAAAAGTTAGGTTGAAGATCCTAAAGGCATCACTTACTCTTTGGCTGGGTGTAAGGAAGATACTTGGAATGGGCTATTTCTGACATTTCTTCCCAATCTGGACTCACCAGGCACACCTGAGTGCCTTTAAGTTCAGTTAAGTCTCTCACTAAGGAGGGCAGGAATTGAAGTGTGGGGAATCTCCTGACGGTGCAGGGTATGGTGCCCTGGGAAATG
Organism: Lissotriton helveticus; assembly: GCF_964261635.1. NCBI lineage: Eukaryota > Metazoa > Chordata > Amphibia > Caudata > Salamandridae > Lissotriton > Lissotriton helveticus. The sequence goes on along the minus strand of NC_136069.1, from coordinate 1,705,683,397 downwards.
CTGGTGGTAAAACAGATGATTCCCTCTCAAAATTCAAGTACCTGCAGCTATTATCCTGGGTGGTGGCCATCGGACAACAGATCGGTGGGAAGTGGGAATTTGAATCAAAACTACAGAATTATGGCCCCAGGAAAAGGAAGTCGCTGATTGGTACTGAACTTTGTTAGAAACCGAAAATAAGAAGCGAAAAGCTCCATATTCAATTTGGGAAGGAGTCATTCAGATGACGGAGCCACAAACAACTTGGCAACTTTCTTTAAAAGTACTTTATAGGTGGTTAAGCCCGCTAATTTGAAAAGGAATCATTTATTTACAATCAATAGGCGGTACTGGTCCCCCCAAAAACTAGATACGTTTGTATCAGAACCGATCCCAAAGTGTTGCAGATGCGACATGCTAAGAGCCGATGACCTAAATATGTTTTTTTTGTGCTCAAAACTACAAGAATATTGGCAGGCCGTCAAGAAAGTTGTTAATGAGATTTTTCCATGGAATATAACAATGAGCCCAACATTGGTAATGATGGGGTTGGAGGATCATTCTAGTCAGCTCCTATCAGCAATCAGGAGGGAAAGGAACTAGAGGAATGTGCATCAGTATCCGGATCTCCGTCAGGATTTTTAATGTTATCCCTATTCCTAAGGTTATATTTTCTTTCGGAGGACTCCTGTTGAGGTGACGCACTCCTGGATTGAGATGTATTCATTTTTTTATTGTTGTTATTATTCCATTTCTTTTTTGAAGAATGAGGTGCTTGCTTGGTGTTATCCTTTTCAAGACCACCCATCAGTGGAGGTTTTGTTGTTCCAGCTCCAAAACTATCTCTACCTAATTCAGCATAGGTGTCTGTGATAATTTTAGGCAATTCACGTTCCTGTTGTAAAGGAGTGAAATCCCTCAGGCGTTGGCGTATTGCCACTGCTGCTACATCCCCTTTCATATTTGCTACTATAATAGCTGATACCTGGGCAAAGTTACCTAATAATTTCATCCCTAAGTTCAGAGCAGGTTCTGCTCTGTACTCATTCTGTATGTCAAGGTTCGGCTTTAGACTTCCTCGGGGCTGAGTTGAGAGTCCAATACCCGGCCCTACTAAACTACCCCAATGCTCGATATGCAACGACACGAACAAATGAAGTAATTCAACGGGGCGCGGGAAAGGAAGGGAACAGCGGGGAGGGAGATCTGCAACGACAAAGAACACCAGATTAGCACACCCTATCTCCCTCACTCTAACAAGTATTCACAGTGCCCTTTACTAAAACAGTGTACTTCTCTTTATGCTTGAATAATACCTGTAAAGGAAAATACACAAGGCTTTATTCCTAGCGGAGACACTGCTGTGGAGGAGGTATGAGGACTTGTACCCAGCTGGAAAACAAAACATACACGGTATAACATATACTGATGTAAGGTAACCTGATTAACTGTGGTATACCAGTAAATACCCTACACATACCCTGAATACTGTTTTATATCAGATTGTATGGGTATTACACAAGCCCCACTCTCATGACCTCTCCTGTCTCCTGCAGAAATGAAAAGAATAGAAGAACCATAAATTTTGCTTCTTGTGGAACCTCCCTTGAATGCACCAAGATACAGGCTCCTATTTCTTGTACGGAACGCAGTGTTGACTTCACACCGCGATCCCCCCGAGTTATTGTGCCCTGTCTCAATAAAGGAGTCGTAGTTATACTCCTACAGGGCTAATGGAATAGCGAGGCTCAGAGTCCTGGTGTAAGTGAGTCCCTTCGCTTTTCCTTGTTCTCAGAATATACAGATATATGCAATAATGTTTGGCTACACAGCAGCGCCAGGTTATTGCTGCTCCAAACTGCCCTTGAAATGACAAACAGAGCTCAGAAACATTGGCTACGCAGCAGCGCCAGGTTATTGCCTCTCCAACCTGCCCTTGAAATGACAAACAGGGCTCAGAAACATTTATCACTGCTGGGAGCTGTTGGAGGCGGCCGGCCGGTGTGCTGTTGGGATCGATGGAACCAACGCCTCACACCGCCGCCTTAAAGCCCCTTACTCACGGTTCTGACGGACTATGAAAACAAGTCAGACACTGCCAAAAGGACCGTAGCTCCGCACTCTCTTCTGGGACTTCGGAATTATCGGCGTTGCACGGCCGTTAGTTCCGCTTCTTTATTTCCTGGCATGCGTGCGCACATGACGTCCTGCGTGCATTACGCGCAGCATGCCGGGAACTGTAGTTTTCGTGCTTCCGTCTCCAGCCCGGGACCCGTGCACACTGATTTACATCGCGGGACATGACAGTACATCCCCCTTCACAAAGGGGACCCACCCGCCTTGGGCTTCGCAGGAAACAACCGATGGAACTGAGCCACCAACCTGGGAGCCCGAACTGCCCTGGCCGGCTCCCAGGAATCCTCCTCCGGCCCATACCCCTTCCAGGACAGCAAGTACTGCAAACGACCCCTCACCCATCTAGAGTCCAGCACCTTCCGCACCTCATACTCCTTATCCTGATGCACCCAGATAGGCTGAGGCGATCTGCGCACAGGACACCTAGAGGGTTTCAAAAGCGACACATGAAAAACCGGATGGATCCGCATCTGCGCCGGCAGACGTAAACGCACAGCCACAGGGTTCACATGTTCCACCACTCGGTAAGGACCGATGAACCGGGGGTTAAACACGCTGGGCCTCTTAAACTTGATGTTACGAGTGGACAACCACACCAGATCCCCTTTCCGATAGACTGGATTGGGTCTCCTGTGCCTGTCGGCCTGTTGTTTGTACCTAGCTTTGGCCTTTGTAAGATTCCTGCGCGTATCCAAGAGAATTTGGCGCACACGCAGCAATCTCTCCCTCACCTCAGGTAATTTCACATTATCAGATGGTAACAGCATGGGGGTGAACCGGGGATGATGCCCATAGGAACAATAGAAAGGTGAGTGGAGAGTGGATGCGTGTTGGGTGCTATTGTAGGCCACCTCTGCCACCCACAACCAAGTTACCCAGGAATCGCTGCTTTCTTGAACATAACAACGGAGATACTGTTTTAGGGATTGGTTTACTCTCTCCGTCTGTCCATCTGTTTGCGGATGGAAGCTTGTGGACACAGACGAGGTGATGTGTAAGGCGGTGCACCATGTTTTCCAGAATCTGGCTGTAAACTGAGCCCCGCGATCAGATACGATATCACGGGGTAGTCCATGTAGCCTTACAACGTTCACCAGTAGGAGTTGAGCCAATTGGCCCGCAGAGGGCACCTGATCACAGGCTATGAAGTGACCCATCTTTGTTAGGAAGTCCACCACAACCACTATAGCCGTTTTGCCTTGGTCTTTTGGGAGTCCTACAATGAAGTCCACTGAGAATCTTTCCCATGGAAGGGTAGGAGTGAGAAGCGGTTGTAACAACCCTTGCGGTTGTTGTCGGTTTGATTTCATCTGATTGCAGGTGACACACTCCGCCACCCATCGGATCAAATCTGGTCTAATGGAAGGCCACCAGAATTGTCTTTGGGTCTTTTCCAACGTTTTAATGAATCCCATATGTCCCGCACACGGGGCGTTGTGACACCAGGAGAAAACCGTCTTCCGCAATGCAGCCGTAGGTATAAGAACCTGTGTTCCTCTCATGGGGATACCTTGTTTCATCTTCCACTCAGGATGATGCCGAAGCCAAGTGCGCCACACACAGGTTTGGGCTCCTCTCCGTACACCCGTAAGGAAATCGTTGGTGTGTGTTACTCCTATCACCTGTCCGGGTTCAATGATAGATCGAACAGGTTTCTCCAAAGGGAGTAGGTGGTTTTCTCTTCGTGTCAGTGCATCAGCTTTTCTGTTGTTGGTGCCGGGCCTGAACGTCACCATGAAACGGTATTCTTCGAAGAACAACATCCACCGAAGCTGTCTGGGGGTCAGATGTCTTGCCGCTCTTAAAAACTGTAGATTGCGATGGTCAGTATACACCGTGATCTGGTGTTTTGCTCCCATCAGCCAATGTCGCCAGGTCAAGAAAGCGTCTCTAATGGCAAGCAGTTCTTTTTCCGCTATAGTATAATTTACTTCTGCAGGGCTGAGTTTCCTCGACATATAGGCGATTGGGTGTAGAACACCCGAGGTACCCTCTTTTTGGGACAAAACTGCCCCCAAAGCTATCTCAGAGGCATCTGCCTCTACGATGAACGGGAGATCCGGATTGGCATGCGTCAACACCGGGGCAGAGGAAAATGCAGTTTTTAATGCGTTGAACGCACGCTCTGCTTCCTGGTCCCACACGAACTGGGTGTTCTTCTTTGTAAGTTTCGTGAGGGGTGCCACCATTCCTGAGAACCCTGCTATGAATCTCCTGTAGAAGTTTGCAAAACCCAACAGGCTCTGTATGTCCTTGACATTCTTGGGTACAGGCCATTCCACTATGGCCTTCACTTTTCTTTCTGCCATCACTTGTCCCGAGGGCGTCAGTATCACACCCAGAAATTCCACTGTTGTGACATGGAATTCACATTTAGTGATTTTACAAAAGAGATGGTGTTCCTTAAGAGCCTGTAATACCGATTTAACATGGGTTATGTGCTCCTCAGTTGAATTTGAATAGACCAGAATGTCGTCTATGTAAACGACCACATGACGGTCCAAAAAGTCTCGAAGCACTTCGTTGAGAAAGAATTGAAACGCGGCCGGGGCGTTGCAAAGCCCAAAGGGCATCACCAAATACTCATAGAGCCCATACCGCGTTTTAAAGGCCGTTTTCCACTCATCACCCTGCCTAATGCGTACAAGGTGGTATGCCCCACGCAGATCCAACTTGGTATAGATACGTGCTGCACGGACTTGTTCCAGGAGTACCGGGATCAAGGGCAAAGGGTATTGATTTTTTACCGTGATGGCGTTAAGCGCGCGATAGTCAATGCAGCACCTTTTTTCTCCGTTTGCTTTCGGAATGAAGAATAAGGGAGACGCTGCAGGGGATCTGGAAGGTCTAATAAATCCTAGAGCCAAATATTTCTCAAGATACTCTCTCAGGGTTTCTGTTTCTGGCAACGTCAGCGCGTAGATCCTCCCGTTAGGAATCTCAGAGCCTGGGAGGAGATCGATGCGACAATCATAGGTTCTGTGAGGTGGAAGTTCTTCTGCTTCTTTGTCGCTAAAGACCGCCCCGAACTCTGCATAACAAGGAGGCAACGTCACGTCTTTTTCTGCAGCTGTGGCTATGGTTTGCATAGAAGCTAAGGCGGAAGCAGGGTTCCAAGGCTTCATCATACAGTGTTCGCTGCAGTATGGAGAAAGAAACTGGACCGTTTTAGTGGTCCACCGTATATCGGGGTCGTGTTTCTGTAACCATGGGAGACCCAGTATGATGCCATACTGTGGGGCTTCTATGATATTGTACACCAGCATTTCCTGATGATGATTATCATAAACCAGTTCATACTCCTGCGTGTGGTAACGTATGGGTCCTGCGTGTAGTTCGTTTCCATCTACGGCGTAAACCGTCTCTGGTGTGTTTTTTGGTACTAGCGTCACTCCTAGTCTCCGTGCTTCAGTGGCATCCATAAAACAACCCGTAGCACCTGAGTCGATCATCACACGTACATCCTGTTGTACTCCATCTATCGTCATGGTCATGTACAGAAACAAATGAGTTTTTTCTGCTTCTGTGCTTGGGGAGAGCGAAGGGATAACATGCGAGCTTGAGGGCTTCCCTTCCTCCGCCTTCAAGCCGTGTAGTTTCCCGACTCTTTTTCTGTTACTCCGGCGAGGCTTTGGCCTCCCTTGTATCTATTACCTTTTGGTTTCACCGGACATTCACGCAGGAAGTGGCCTTTCTTGCCACAATAGAGACATAACCCTTGTTTGCGCCTGTGGTCTCTTTCGCTCGTGGTCAATGAGGCTCGCACTGCCCCTACCTCCATTGCTTCGTTATGAGTAGACTGTTTCTCACCACTACCAGTTTGTTCATAGGGCATCACGGTCTTGTCCTTTTTCTTATGTTCTCCCTTTCTTTCTTTCATACGATGGTCCAATCGCAAGGAGAGCTCTATAAGTGCAGTGCATGTACGTGGTTGAGGATCGATCTGTGCCAGCACGTCCTTCATTTCCTCGCTAAGACCTTGATAGAACAACGCGGTTCTCTTGGCTTCTGGCCAATCTGTTTCTGCCACGAGTCGTCTAAAGTTGTTGAGATATGTGACAAGATCGGCATCCCCCTGTTTCAGCTTCAGCAGCTCACGATCTGCCGTGAAGGTTTCAGCCCTCCTATCGAATGTTTTTTCGAATTCTTCTCTAAAATTGTCCCAGTGATACAGAAGGGGGTCATCCCTTCTGACTATCGGAACCGCCCATTGAGCAGCTTCCCCTCCTAAATACGATATAAGGAAAGCCACCCTTGCCTGATGTGTGGAAAACATTTTTGGTTTGCACATAAAGTGCATTTGAACCTGCGTCATAAACACCTGCACCTTTTTAATGTCCCCATGGTATCGTTCCGGTGGAGCCAGGGGTATTTGGGCAGGCATCTCAACCACCACAGACGTGGTAGGGGAAGAGCCACCGGTAGCTCCCTGGGTTGTGGAGGTTTGCGGCAATCTATCCACCCTAGCCCGCAATTGGGCATTCTCTGCCCTCGAGGCGGCTACCTCTCTGTGGGACGCGGCCAACTCTACTTGTACTAAGGCCAAAGCAGCCAGAACATCCTCTAAGGTTGTCATGGCGGCTCTCAACGCAGCCAAGAGGAGGTAAAATCCTTGGGCCGATAATTCTGTCAAGGTTCGGCTTTAGACTTCCTCGGGGCTGAGTTGAGAGTCCAATACCCGGCCCTACTAAACTACCCCAATGCTCGATATGCAACGACACGAACAAATGAAGTAATTCAACGGGGCGCGGGAAAGGAAGGGAACAGCGGGGAGGGAGATCTGCAACGACAAAGAACACCAGATTAGCACACCCTATCTCCCTCACTCTAACAAGTATTCACAGTGCCCTTTACTAAAACAGTGTACTTCTCTTTATGCTTGAATAATACCTGTAAAGGAAAATACACAAGGCTTTATTCCTAGCGGAGACACTGCTGTGGAGGAGGTATGAGGACTTGTACCCAGCTGGAAAACAAAACATACACGGTATAACATATACTGGTGTAAGGTAACCTGATTAACTGTGGTATACCAGTAAATACCCTACACATACCCTGAATACTGTTTTATATCAGATTGTATGGGTATTACACAAGCCCCACTCTCATGACCTCTCCTGTCTCCTGCAGAAATGAAAAGAATAGAAGAACCATAAATTTTGCTTCTTGTGGAACCTCCCTTGAATGCACCAAGATACAGGCTCCTATTTCTTGTACGGAACGCAGTGTTGACTTCACACCGCGATCCCCCCGAGTTATTGTGCCCTGTCTCAATAAAGGAGTCGTAGTTATACTCCTACAGGGCTAATGGAATAGCGAGGCTCAGAGTCCTGGTGTAAGTGAGTCCCTTCGCTTTTCCTTGTTCTCAGAATATACAGATATATGCAATAATGTTTGGCTACACAGCAGCGCCAGGTTATTGCTGCTCCAAACTGCCCTTGAAATGACAAACAGAGCTCAGAAACATTGGCTACGCAGCAGCGCCAGGTTATTGCCTCTCCAACCTGCCCTTGAAATGACAAACAGGGCTCAGAAACATTTATCACTGCTGGGAGCTGTTGGAGGCGGCCGGCCGGTGTGCTGTTGGGATCGATGGAACCAACGCCTCACACCGCCGCCTTAAAGCCCCTTACTCACGGTTCTGACGGACTATGAAAACAAGTCAGACACTGCCAAAAGGACCGTAGCTCCGCACTCTCTTCTGGGACTTCGGAATTATCGGCGTTGCACGGCCGTTAGTTCCGCTTCTTTATTTCCTGGCATGCGTGCGCACATGACGTCCTGCGTGCATTACGCGCAGCATGCCGGGAACTGTAGTTTTCGTGCTTCCGTCTCCAGCCCGGGACCCGTGCACACTGATTTACATCGCGGGACATGACACTGTATTTGTTCTAATACATCTGGTATTTATGGCAGCGAAAACTGTACCCCAAGTGGTACAATCCTTAATCTGGGGAGCTATTACCATTGGCAAGCAGATTGTTAACATTCTGTGTTTTTCTCGAGGGCTTGTGTGTGGAAATACTGACTCTAGCTGTGTTCTTTTTTGAGCTATCCAGAATGGCATTTGCTCACGTTTAGTGGGCAATCTACCCATAACTGCGTATAGCGTTTGTGGTGTCATTTTAGTTGTAGAACCCTGAATCTGTACTGCTTGTGTAGCTCTTGTTGGCTGAAGTGTGAGTGTTCTCATCACACACTGTGTCAGGTTTCTGTAAAGTTTTATTATTTGTCGTGATGTAGACGAGTAGGTCTGCTACTAGCATAGTGTCAACTCTGGATGCAGTGTGTAAGCCGCAAGGACTGGCCAAGTGGCTCCATCTCTTCCGAGTGGGCCTAGTCTTGCTTTGTCTTTTGAATGGGGGAGGGCACCTTTAAACCAGTTTGTATGCTTCTGGTAGGTGAGCGGTATTTAAATGTACTCATACGGACAGTATTCATTTGGGGGCATATGTAAGTAATTTACTTTTTGCGATTCTTAAATAGCGATTTATAAGGAATTACTATTTGAGAATTGCAAAATGGAATGTAGGTAAAAATTCGCAATTGTTTAGCAAATCTCAAAAATTCCTTAATTGCGATTAGCAAATTACGAATCGCAATGAAGGAATGAGTGTCCCATTCATTCCTATGGGCCTCTTGAATGGGGATACATTCTCAAATTGCGATTTGAGAATTGCAATTCCAAGGGTGCCAGGGTGTCCAAAGGACACCTGTTGCACCCCTGGAATGTGCCTGTAAGTACATGTGGCGCACATACATGCCCTAAGGGCATGTCTGTGCGCCACATGGCACTTTGAATTTTTTTTAAAAATTCATTTTGAAAGGAAATCGCAAAATACCATCTACTTGGAGTAGGTGGTATTTTGGGGTTCCTTAAGCCCGAATCGCTATTTCTAAGGCACCCCTACATAGCATTTAAGGAATCGCAAAATTGTGATTCCATAAATGCTTGAGCAAAATAAGGAATCACAATTGTTGCGATTCCTTATTTTGCGATGTGGCACCTACATACCAAATCACCGTTTGCGATTCGCAAACGCCTACCTACATATGCCCCTTGGTTTCATCTTCAGTTTAAGAATGAAATGTATTTGATTGTGCATCTGCTTGTGGGAATTTAACCCATGAATAGAAAACATCTGTTCTATATGACTCGTGAGCCTCAAATACAAAAGTGACTCATCCACTCCTAGCTGGGACTCCGTAGTCCGTTAGCTTTTGAGTAAGGGCATACCTAGCGTTTTCTGAAATATTTATTTCCTCTTCTATTTCTTCTTACCTGACTGCAGTAGGCTGTGCTTTCCCCGCATCGTTTTCATCAGCCAGGTTTTATGCAAATAGGAACTGTTTGTCCTTCAAGCTTGATAAACCTACAGCCAAATATTAGGACTTTTGCCTACTCAGCTGTGGCCGGATAGCTCCCTTCCCACTCCAGACGTCTCTGGGGAAATGTAAGTAGGGGTCTCTGAGAAAAGCACGACTGAACTACTCAGACTTGACTGTTAAATAAATACCAAACAAACGTTGGCGGTGCCATGTTGTGTAGTTCCTATAAACCTATATAGGATCTGCACGTTTAGACAACATACACTATAGGATTGGTGTCAAACTGATTTTATACACCCCTACTGGGTATGTTAGCCTATATACCAGCTAGCCCGCAGTGCCACTAGAAACCCCTCTTACCAAGGAGAGAATCGTTCTTGGTAACTATCGAACATGACAACCCTGATTCCTCAGAATCGTGGAAACAGTGCTACTTGTCTCTCCGTCACTCGTGCTCACTTTGTCTCAAGTAGATACACAGAATAAACGGTGGGGACGTTTTTCAATAAGCATTTTTTGAACCTGCGTCATTCTAGGGTAAAATAGGTGTGCTGAAATAACCATTAGACAGTAACAGATATAAATGATTATAAGCACCGACAGAGCAAAAAGATGGTGGATTCCTACATTCATGCTAAAGCAATTGATACAGGCAAGTATATAAAATACATGACAGTAATACAAGCATACTCATTCGATGCAACCCTAACTAGATGTACCTAAATGTACCTACCATGTATGTGGGTGTAAAGCCAAGAATCCCTCTAAGATAAAGTCAACCCTATCACCTGAAGTGAGAGACTGTGGCACCCGTCTTGGTCTCAAGATGGACACCCCACAAGGGTTCTCAGACCACTGCGAGCTGGAGTGTCTGCGTGCCGGAGCCTCAGCGACTCGAATCAGTGTGTCGGCATGGAAGTTCATTTCTCCTCTGATTATCTCAGCAAGAGATGAGATCTATATACCCAAAGTGGTACCCTCTGGTGATATACCTTGCTGTGTCATGTCGGACTGGAATGACGGAAGGAATGACCCTTGTACATAGTTATTATGCAGGAGATGGTAGGCCTGCTGTCTTGCGGTGATTCCAAGTATCCTCATGCAAAATGAATGAGGCTTAAGCTTTTCGGAGAAAACCCCATGTCATCCCTGGACATTACCGTAACTAGGCAAAAGGTCATTACTAAGAATCGTTATGTAGTGTAATGGTACAGAGAATATCGGTGAAAGGTTAGGTGACTACCTGAGCCTATATTGGGGTACCTATATGGAACATAACATCACCTCACCAGGGGCCAAGCTCTGGGGAGGTGGAGGTTTCATTTTGGCGCATGTTAAATTGTGTAATTAGCTGCAAATATGTTTGTTTCATATTTATGAAGATAGATCTGCTGTTAGATAGAAGTATGCCATTTGCTCCACGTACTTTGCAGGGGGCCCCTCAAAGTTTGTTACACCACTGAACATGTAGGTGTTCCAGAGGAAGATGGCGGCAGGTTGACGCCGGCCGCGAGAGCTCCGTCCTGGATCGGGAGATGTCTGGCCGTTCCAGAGTACCTGCACCCCCATTAACAAGCTGAATAAATGATAATTAAGTGGTGAGCACTGGAGGACTATTTTTCCCTTTAAAAAATTCTCGTTTAATCAAAGTGTTGTACCTTTTGCTTTTCTTCCGTGATCCTACCGGGAGCAAGCCGAATCGTGCTGAGAGTTGAGGACTAGGACCCGGAGGCTTGATGGGCGTGGATGACGACTTCAGCGTCGGACGCTGCAGGGCTAGGAGCCGAGGTGAGCGAAGAGTCATCGATATAGGGAGCCGTTCGAGTACATGGCGTAGGATCCAGAAAGCAGCAGCAAGAGTCTACCCTCGAGGATATAACATTACGGCGGTGAGCGGGTATCAATCTTGGGTTAGTGAGGTGGGAGGAAAAGTGTCAGGTATCTGCAGTGTGTCTATCACAGATAGGGAATTTGGAGAGAGCCATCATATTTTACCTGGGGGCTATATTAGGACACAGTCGTTGACACAGACCTCCTCTGATACCTCCACAGGTCTCAAAGGGATGGACACTGATACCAACTTAAATTTTAAGGCTATTCAGAACCCCTCAACAGCATCGAAAGAACCTTCCCCACAACAAGGCTACCAAAAGAAAGGAAATGGTAACTTAGAGATTGATGAAATATCAAGTGTGTCAGAAGCCGCGGTTGCAGTTCCCCCAACAATAAAGAGTAGATATCTCTTACCCCCCTTACCTGAGAGGGAGCTTCTACATTCGTCTTTGAATTGAGCACATGGCTTGCTCCCTGTCCCTTTGACTCTGCGTCAAAAAAAAGAGAAAGGAGGGAGAAACAGAAAATCGAAGAGGTGAAAAAACAGAAAAAAAGTTTGGTGATACTAAAACCTGCCCCCTCTCTAAAATCCTACTTTAAAATAATGGAGAAAACGGTATCTAGTTTGGACACAGCTAGCAAGCAGGTGAGGCAACAGACTGAATCTCAGGTGTCTAATACTTCCCCTGCGCCCTGCCCTAGTTCCTCTGTGATGTCTCAGAATAAGTATGCTCCTTTGCTCTCAGAGCCGGACACAGACCTGGGAGATTCTACGTCTGGCTCTGGTTTACAGGACAGTAGGGGAGAGAATTCCACTTTTCAGATCTTCACAGGTCCTCTACCAGACACTATCCTACAAGCAGCAGTTAGTAATACTGGCAATTCTCCATCTGAAATAGCTGATCCTTCAGGAGAGGGTCTTCAAGGGGCGGATTATGAACAGCAACAGCAACAGAAAGAGGGAGATGGAAATATGGAGAGCTTATTTAGATCCCTACGTGAAGACCTTCTGGCAAAACTATTGCCTAAATGTGAAATATCTGAAGGAAATCAGAAGGAAATTACCAAGAAATGTACTAACCTTGAAAGTAAACTGGATGATATCTGTACAAGAACAGAGGTATTAGAAGGGGAGGTAGCAGTTCTCACGAGAGTCTCACAAGCACACACGAAAACGATATCTGAATTGAAAGCTCAGAATCAGTTCCTGCAGCAGCATATGGAACGTTTAGAGATACATGCTAGGCGGAACAATCTGAAGTTTTTAAAAATTCCTGAAGGAGCTGAAAATGGAGACGTAAAGGCCTTGGTCTGTAAGTTGCTGAGGGAGGGAGTCTTGAAAGACAGACCGGATATTAACCTTGAGAACGAAATACAGCGGGCGCATAGAGATCCCTTTAGACGCCATCCTGATAGGAACGCCCCTAGGAAAATATTGGTAATTTTCCTCTCATACTCAGTAAAAGAACTGATATTAGGTAGGGCTCTCATTGATCCAACACTTCAGATTGATTCCTCTAAGTATTTAATCCGTTCTGATGTTGGCAGAGTAACCGCACAGAGGCAGTGGGAGTTGGGGGCCTGGATGCAGGAATTAAGAGGGTTAGGGGCACAGGTCATGTTGAAGTTCCCAGCTTCACTACGGGTGGTATGGAATAATAAAACATACAATTTTACATCCCCTCAGGAAGTCAATAGCTTTCTTATCAGTCTGAAAGAATCCCAGAGATAGATATAGGTTATAACTAACCATATAAGAGGAGCAGATATCACAAAAAACCTGATTTAAAGTGCATTCGGAGCTTAATCAATAGGTGCTTAGCATAGCGGATATAGACAAATTCACAAATATATGGGTGTATATAATAAAAAAAAAATGAACGAGGTATCTATCTTTGAATGGAAAAAAAATATATATATATATAAATAAAGGGGAAAAATGTATATGTTTATATATGTATATATATATATATATATATATATATATATGTATATATATATATATATAATAAAATAGATAATGCAAAAATATAATTTGAAATCAGGTGTAGGTACAATATCTCACATAGTTGCACTATTAGAGCCAGAATCCAGATCTGGGGTAGAGCCCTCTAATGGCGATACAATCGCCAAGGCTTATAAGGGGGGCTCCTCAAGGGGGGAGGACGGAGGTGGTGGGGTGTGGGGGTGCTAAAGAGAAAAAATGTTCCTCATATATTTGGAAAAGCTGAGATTGATATGATTCAAGTTTTAAATAGAGCAGACAGGGGAGTTAAATTTGCAATTAGATACCCTTACTTCTATGATGAAATATGAAATATGGAGAATAAAATAAAAATATTAACTTGGAACGTCAACGGATTGAGGGAGAGTAGGAAATGTAACAGAATCTGCGAATTTTTGAATAAGTCTGGGGCTCATATCTTCCTTCTGGAAGAGACTCATCTTGAGCAGCAGGAATGTAAGGCAGCCTTTAAAAACCAGAAGTGGGTACAGGATCTCCTCTGTTCTGAACAGAGTGGTAGCACTAGAGGAGTGGCTATAATTATTAGAACCAATCGTGGGATAAGAGTCGAGAAACACGAAACTGATTACACAGACAGATGGCTGACTGCATCTCTAACCATAAAAAATACACGCTTGACATGTGCAATTTACTATGGACCAAATCAGGATTCTCCAGAGGCTTTAATAAGCTTAAAAACTAGCTTTCTCAACCTGAATGTTCCTATTATCTTAGGAGGTGACTTTAATTTAGTACTTGACCCAAGCTTGGACCGCACCTCTAGGGTTGCTTCCCCCCCATTACACAAATCTAAAAGAGAGCTCAAACGTATAATGAGGGATTACAACCTTTTGGATGTCTGGAGGGTTAGAAACCAGAAAAACAGAGACTATTCATTTTATAGCCATAGACACAGACATCATTCATCGACCAAAATCTACTTCCTGAGACCGTGTCTACTTCCTATATTCCAGCCATATTATATGACCACTCTATGGTAGAATTAACGGTCAGATTTTCACAAGGTATTCAAGCCAGACGGTGGACCTTGGATAGATCCCTACTATTACAGGAAGGGCTAAAAAATTATCTGCTGAAGCAAATGGCGGAGTATTTTGAGTTTAATAGTGCCACTGCATCTGATCAAACAGTGTGGAAAGCTTTTAAGTCTTATCTAAGGGGGATTTTTACCACCATAACGATACAGAGAAATAAAACTAGGAGAAAGACAGAAGAGGATTCTTTACTTAAAATAAAACAAAAAGAGCAACAGCTACAGATAGCCTCCCTAGAACAGCAGACAAACTTGAATGCCATACAGAAAGAGCTGGAGAGCTTAGAAGCTAAATATCAGGCTAACCTGGATAAAATCATTAAAGAAAGATGGGATTCAAACAGACTTCAAAACTTCTCCTACGGAGAAAAATGTGGTCGCATCCTGGCATGGAAGGCTAGATCTGATCGAGCTAGGAACCAGATAAGTAGATTAAAAATGCAGAGCTCTGGAGATATATCATATGATAATGATGAGATCCTGGAAGAAGTTAAAACATATATGCAGAATTTATACACCGGAAATAATGATAAAACATCAACCGAAGGTGCAGTTCATTGGTTAGAGGGGATATGCCCTCCACCTATAACTGAGGCTGATAGTTTGTTTTTAGGCTCTCTCATTAAAGAGGGGGAGGTACACGATCAGTTGAAAAGAATGGCCAGGGGAAAAGCAGCTGGCCCAGACGGGCTTCCTGTAGAAGTTTACCAAATAGGATCTGATATCATTGTTCCCATCCTCACCTCCCTATTTAATAAAATACATAAGGAAGGATAGTCTGCCCCTCTGACTTGGTTGGAGGCCACAGTTACATTGGTTCTGAAGCCTAATAAGGACCCCCTGATCGTCGAGTCCTATAGGCCAATCTCGCTGCTAAATACAGACTATAAAATCTTTGCAGGTGTTTTGGCGGCGAGATTGGCCAAAGTAATTAAATCTGTGGTTCATGAGGATCAGAGGGGTTTTATGCCAGGTAGGCAGCTGAATGAGCTGACGTTCCAGGCCATTGCGGCAATCGATTTTGCTACAGAGGAAAAAATCCCCTTAACCATCGTAGCAATCGACGCCGCCAAGGCCTTCGACCAGGTCAGCTGGTTGTACTTGTGGGAAGCCTTGTCAAAATTTGGTATTCCAACAAACTTTATAGCATCCATAAAAGTATTGTATTCCAATCCCAAGGCCAAGTTTCTTGTGAACAATGTACTTACAGACTGGGTCAATATAACGCGTGGCACAAGACAGGGTTGCCCCTCTCCCCCTTATTGTTTGATTTATATATAGAGCCCTTAGTAATTCAGTTAAGATTGGATGTTTTAATTAAACCTTTATGTATAAATAAACTAGATCTAAAATTTGCCTTATACGCTGATGATCTCTTAATGTATACTTCCAATCCCGAGGTATCAATTCGCCGACTATTTCATCTGGCGGAATTCTTTGGAGAGGCCTCGGGTTATAGAATAAACAAAGAAAAAACAGAGATCATGCAGTAGAACCAGGAGAACCAACTCCCCGAAACGAAGCCCCGGATGAGATATCTAGGAATACATTTGGTTCAGAACGTCTCTGAGACATCGAAAGTAAATTTGGATAGAGTCTACAAGGACATCTGTGGGCTCTTGCACCGTTGGTCCGGACTGCCACTAAATATCTTCGGGAGGGTAAAACTATTAAAGATGGTTATTTTGCCAAAGGTCACTTTCCTTTTTAACTCAATACCCTTGACATTCAACCCTAAAGATATAGCCAAATTGCAGGGAAGAATAGGATCTTTCATCTGGAACTCTAAATCGCCCAGAATCTCCCTTAAAAAATTGAGAAGAAAACTGAAAACAGGTGGACTTGCTATGCCAGACATACTTCACTACTGCCATTCTTTTCAATTTAAAAACTTTAGACCAATGGCTGATAAAGCTGATACATCTTGCTTGGGTCGGCTATTTCAGGCGCTACTACATGGTATTCCCCTAGGGCGGGAATCCTTCTTATTTAAATTTGGGGACCCAAGATTCTACAAGAACGTCAGATTAAAGGTGTTGGGTGCGGCGCTGGGGAATTGGGTGTTTGTCAGAAAAAAACTAGGCATCCCGTATTATACGCCTCAGGCCCCCATATGGGATTCTCCGGGGACACCGGAATGCCTTAGAGACTTATTATCGCTTCCCCTCAAAACAGCTGGTATTATACAGTGGCAGGATCTTCTTGATAATTCACAGCTATTGGGGTGGGACTCACTCTTTAGGTTGACAAATGGAACACTCACCAGGTTCAAATATTATCAGTTATCTAGCTGGTGGACTACCATATCTTGGGTTGTAACAACTAACCCTAAGTTTGAATTGGTAAAGAAGAAAGGGAGATGGAAAAGAGAGTTCCTTTTGGTATGAGGCACTGAACGAGAAATATGAAATCACAGAACTTCAACTTAATAAACTGTGGGGAGGAGCGGAAGCTCTGCAATGCGATAACTTACCAGCTCTGTCGGGAGATTCCTTTAAATTGCTATATACAGTTGTGAAATCGGCTCCCTTAAAACAAAATCATTTGTTCACCCTGTATAGAGCGTACATTTCCCCCAAAAAATTGGTAAAGATTACAAATTTAGAATATTGTTGCCCACGATGCAGAGCTTCCGCCGCAGACGACTTGCACATGTTTGTAGAGTGTCCAAGTTTGTTACCCTTTTGGTCTAAAATCGAAGAATTTTTAACAGACGTTTTGGGTATACATCTTGTGATCACCCCACTGATAATCCTCTTTGGCCTAGGGGTAGAGTATCAGCTTAACGATATGAGGACCACATTTATGTTCTATATAATGATCTTAGCTAGGCGGGAAATTTGTAAGGCCTGGAAGTCAGAGAATGTTCCTACCTTTGCTGAGTGTCTGAAATATATCATATATATTAGTGAGTCTGATATAGGATGCAATAGCTCTAGCCAGGATAAGATCTGGGCGGCCCTTGTGCCTTGGCGGAACAGATGAGAGTCTCCAACCTAATCAAGCGCCCTCCAGTTTAAATGGTATGGAGTGGTCATAGCAAACAGCTAAGCCTAGAGGGGTTTTCTCTTTCCTCTTCTACTTCAGATTAAATCCTTGAGGCCGGTACATTGCAATATGGAGAGGAGGAGATTCTCTATCTAGAATACCCATTAATGGTATATGAGGAATACAAAAAATTGAAAAAAAAATGAAAAAAGAAGAAGTATGCCATTTGCAGTGGCCTCTTAATATGAGAATGCCTTAAGAATTGTCATTGTGTGTTTGATGATAATGCTAGGTTACACTTTTTTTAATGTAGTGTTGTCTTTTAATTGACATGATGACCTGTGTGTACCCAAATGAAGAGAGTTCGTGATCGAATCATTCATTTTGTTGAGTTGGAGGAGGCCAGGAACCATAACTGAGAGCGTCCTGGGCCTATAAACTACTATGCTTCACAGTAGAACTGAAGCTCATGTCTTTTATGAAAACCCCATCCTTAAAGACCTTGCTCCTTCTATCTGAGGCATATATAAAAGAGAAAACTCGTCCGCCTGAGCTTTTGTTTTTCTTGTACACCACCAGTTGTTTCCTACTGTCCTACACAGCGTGCTATTACTTCCCAGCTAGGGTTGGCTTCCCTAAATGCATGACATATAAACACACAAACACACACAGGGACTACCTTAAAGACCAATAGAGTGGATTTTGGCCTCAGTAAATACAAGAGGTTTGCACGATTGAAACATTTCTGTCCATCTCTTGCTCACTATCCACAATCCCTACAGTCAATTCAGTTCATATTGTGCTCTGTACAACTCTCATGAACAAATATTTACCTGAACAAAATTAGTCTCGGGTGCAACGGTAATGCAGGACAAACATCCCTAAAACCGGTTCGGGTTGGAGGAGCTTTGGATGCTGCGTGGGCGGAGGAGACTGAGTGAGTGAGGGAACCTCAGGAGATGAATGTTTTCCATGTGGCTTGCTTCCTGACAATGTCTGGCACGGGTGACAACAAGAAAGACGTGTGCAGCAGTAAGGTACGTTGATGTTGGCATTCATGCTCTTCAGTTACTGTTACAAAGCTGAGATTGGCTATAACTGCGTGGAAAGTCATTCACAGACTACCAAAAGGGCTGCTGTGGCAAAGTTATAGCTCATTTTGTTATATATAAATTCCAAACACTGATACAATGAACAAACACTGGTCTATTACAGTCAACTGCTCTCCTCTCATGAGACTTCAAGACCCACATCAAGGCTAAGGAAAATTAAATTACGTGTCCCAGCATGCTTCTCTGCTAGCCAAAAAACAGGACTGGCTGAAAGTCACTGTCACTATCAGAAGAAAATGGACAGCTACACCTGCCTCTCTCCAGAAAAAGACTGAATAAGCCGCTTGTGCAGACCGCTTTAGCTATCTGTTACCAAAAGACTTGTGTTCAATTCCAAAACTTAGAGTGGGCTTCAGGTCAGTCCATTGCTTATAATAGGTGAGCTTGTTTATCAAGTTATTTCCTTGCTTCTTATTGCTTTAAGTCCTTTTATTGGGCGTGTCCTTCCTCTGGAGCACAGGTTTTTACAGTGTTTCTGATGGATGAGTTATATCCTTCCATTGCTTACAATCACGGAGCTACTTTTTTCTTTCTCTTTTAACACTCAATTGGAGTGCATGTGTTATTTCTTCTCTCCTCCTTGCGTGCTTGTTTTACATTTGTGTCCCTCCCTTTCTGCTGTATCTTTTACTTCTTCTATCTACGACTTTATCAGCCCACACGCCCTCCCCTCCGCCGACTACATCCTCCTCGGAGACCTCAACTTTCACCTGGAGAACAACAAGGACCGCAACACCGCCGCCCTGCTGGACAACCTCGCCAACCTCGGACTCAAGCAACTGGTCAACACCCCCACCCACTACGCCGGCCACACGCTTGATCCCGTCTTCTCATCCAGCAAGCACATCACCTTCAGCCACTCCACCGGACTCCACTGGACCGACCACAGCTGCGTCCACTTCAGCTTCAAAAGAACCACGACCCACCACCACCCGCTTCAGATTCCCCACAGAAGCTGGAGTAAGATCACCTGCGAGCAGCTCACCACCTCTCTCAGCCAGAACCCACCCGCCAGCACAACGGACCCCAACGAAGCAGCCCGGGACTTCACACAGTGGCTGACCGCCTGCGCTGACGACCTCGCACCACTGAAGAACCCTCCCAGCAGACCCAGAAACAAGAAGGCATCCTGGTTCACCGACGAACTCAAGGACTCCAAGAAGACCTGCCGCACCCTCGAGAAAGCCTGGCTCCTCGACCAGACCACCGACAACATGACCGCCCTCAAACACGCTACCCGCAAGCACCACCAGCTTATTCGCACCACCAAGAAGAAATCCCTGAAGGAACGACTGGACAACAACACCCACGACAGCAAGGAACTCTTCAGCATCGTCAAGGAGTTCTCCAACCCCAGCAACGGAAACAACGACATCACTCCGTCAGAAGACCTCTGCGACTCCCTCGCCTCGTTCTTCCACCGCAAGATCGCCGACATCCACAACAGCTTTGGCGCACCATCCACGCACCCAACCACAGAACCAACGCACCCCAGCGCCACCCTCCGCACCTGGACCACAGTGACCACCGAAGACACAGCCCGCACGATGAACACCATCCACTCCGGATCACCGATAGACCCCTGCCCACACCACGTCTTCAACAAGGCCGACTCCACCATCGCACCCCATCTCCGGAACATCATCAACACCTCCCTCAACACCGCCACCTTCCCGGAGAGCTGGAAACACGCCGAGCTCAGCGCCCTCCTGAAGAAACCAACAGCGGACCCCACCGACCTAAAAAACTTCCGCCCCATCTCGCTCCTCCCTTTCCCTGCTAAAGTCATCGAGAAGATCGTCAACAGACAGATGGCCGCCTTCCTCGAGACGAACGGATCCCTTGACCCCTCGCAGTCCGGCTTCAGAGCCAACCACAGCACCGAGACCGCCCTCATCGCAGCCACCGACGACATCCGGAACCTGCTCAACAAGGGGGAAACAGTGGCCCTCATCCTCCTGGACCTATCCGCGGCTTTCGACACTGTCTGCCACCGCACCTTAGTCCAGCGCCTCAGCATTATCGGTATCCAAGAGAAGGCACTGGAGTGGATCATCTCGTTCCTCGCCGGAAGAACACAAAGAGTCCGCCTCCCCCCGTTTCGCTCCGAGGCCACAGAAGTCATCTGCGGCGTTCTGCAAGGATCTTCACTCAGCCCCACCCTGTTCAACATCTACATGAGACCTCTTGCAGCCATCGCATGCCAGCACAACCTCAACATCATCTCCTACGCCGACGACACCGAGCTGATCCTCTCCCTCACCAGAAACCCCAACACCGCCAGAACCTGCCTACACGAAGGGATGAAAGACGTCGCCGAGTGGATGAAGGACAGCCGCCTCAAACTGAACTCGGACAAGACGGAAGTCCTCATCCTGGGATCTTCGCCCTCCGCCTGGGACGACTCCTGGTGGCCCCCAGCCCTGGGCACCGCACCCAAGCCAACCGACCACGCACGCAACCTGGGCTTCATCCTGGACCCCTCCCTCTCGATGACCAGACAAGTCAACGCCGTCTCCTCATCGTGCTTCAACACCCTGCGTATGCTTCGCAAGATCTTCCGCTGGATCCCAACCGAGACCAGGAAGACAGTCACCCAGGCACTCGTCACCAGCCGACTGGACTACGGAAACGCCCTCTACGCCGGAACCACAGCCAAACTACAGAAAAGAATCCAGCGCATCCAGAACGCCTCCGCCCGTCTCATCCTGGATGTCCCCCGACGCAGCCACATCTCCAGCCACCTGAGGAACCTGCACTGGCTCCCCGTCGACAAGAGGATCCCGTTCCGGCTCCTCACCCACGCACACAAGTCTCTCCACGACCTGGGCCCCAAGTACCTCAACGACCGCATAACCTTCTACACGCCCACCCGCCAGCTACGGTCCACCAGCCTCGCCCTCGCAACCGTACCACGCATCGGAAGAGCCACCGCCAGAGGAAGATCCTTCTCTTACCTGGCTGCCAAGACATGGAACTCCCTCCCCATCCACCTTCGGCTGACCCAGGACCATCTAGCCTTCAGGAGACAACTCAAGACCTGGCTGTTCGAGCAGTAGCACACCCCTTCCCCAAGCGCCTTGAGACCCTCCCGGGTGAGTAGTGCGCTATACAAATGATATGATTGATTGATTGATTGATTCTTTTGCCCTTCATTGAGTGCTACTCTCCAAAAAAGCACTTCAAAAGCCAATCAGGGGTAGCAAGCACCATATAAATGCAAGCCTTTTTCCCTCTTCTATCCCTCCACTACCCTTCTCAATACAAATAAATGACTAACATATCCATTACTCAAATTACTTTCATATTTCTCTATACTAATTCACCACTAATTTTTTGGGATCCGGAGTAGCGTGCTAGTAGCCGAAAAAGAACTTTGACGCATCGTCAGGGGTAGTAGGCGCTACATAAATGCAATTACAATACAATTATAATACAATCTTCTTTTTATATGATGCTTTTAGCCTGGAGAGAGATCTGTAAGAGATGGAAATATCCTCTCCCCCTCAAGGTTTTGACTGGCTCCAGGCCGTTAGAAGTATATGCAAAACGCATACTGGTGTCGAGGGGGCCCGTTGCAGTACGATTTGGGACAGTTTCCTGAGTTGGTCTAGAACAGCAAGGGACTAAGGCGCCGTCCTATGATTACACTTGCGTGAATTCCAGAGAATTGTGAACCTCTCACTGACAAATGGTCACGTGCCTAGAGAATGGAAGAGAGCATCGATTAGACCGATCAGGAAAAATTCTACCATTCCATGGACAGATCTGTCTAATCTAAGACCGATATCTCTACTCCCTTTTATGGGAAAATTAGCTGAAAAGCACGTTAACAGGCACCTATCTAATTTTCTGGAGCAGGCCAACTGCTTGGATCACTCGCAGTTTGGCTTCAGGCCCAAACATGGCACGGAGACTGCGTTACTATCAGTAACGGATGATCTTTATAGATATCAAGATAGAGGCTTTTCCGTTGTTCTAGTGCTACTAGATCTGTCAGCAGCGTTCGATACTGTTTCTCACAGTATCTTACTCTATCGATCTGCTGACATTGGGCTGAAGGACACGGCTCTAGCATGGCTAAAAAGCTTTCTGTCTAACCGGACCCAGACTGTCAGCATGGGTACGTTTCGTTCAGCTGAAATGGAAATTGCCAAGGGGGTGCCACAGGGCTCATGTTTGAGCCCGACTCTTTTTAACATCTATGTGGCCCCCCTGGCAAACATTCTGCGAGAGTTTGGTTTCATCCCCGTATCTTACGCGGATGATACACAGCTATTATATCCTTTTAAGCAGCTTACGAACGAAATGAAGGCCTCTTTCTCCAATGGAATGAAGGCAGTAGCCAAATGGATGTCATCAAACTGCCTTCAATACAATGTGGGGAAGACTGAGGTCCTGTCGTTTGGAGAAGCCAAGATCTTATGGACCCCAGATTGGTGGCCGCAGGATCTTGGGCCAGTACCTGAACCCAAACTGGTCGTGAAAAACTTGGGGGTGCGCCTGGATCGAGATCTTTCCATGAAACAATATGCCAACTCAGTGGTGGGCACTTGTTTTCATGTGATCGGCCTCCTACGAAAAGTTTTTCCTTTACTACCGGATGTTACTTTATTTATTTATTATTTATTTATTTTTAATATTTATAGAGCGCTGCATATACCCGTGGGCGTTTTGTTACAAGAAAGACTTTAGCGCAGGCCCTGATCCTTAGTCGATTAGACTACTGTAATGGGCTCCTGCTGTCAGCCAACGAGGGAGTCAAAGCTAAACTTCAGGTTGTGCAGAACACAGCAGCAAGGCTGGTTCTAAACGTTCCTCTAAGAACTCCATCTAAACCACTCCTGACTAAATTACACTGACTCCCCATTCGGAAAAGGTTGGTATTTAAAATCTGTTGCCTTATTTACAAGAGTCTAAATGAATTAGGGCCATTGCATTGGGCAGACAAATTTGTACCGTACATTCCGATGCGATATCTCAGATCCAGTAACCAGCTGCTTCTAACAGTGCCAGCTGTAAAAAAAGTAAGGCAGGGTGGTAGAGCTCTGTCCGTAGTTGGTCCGACCTTGTGGAATGGATTACCTTTGGCACTTAGGAAATGTACAGAACACCTGAGTTTCAGGAAACAACTTAAGACCTTTTTGTTTCAATCATAAAACATTTCCTCTGGACTTGCAGAAAGCGCTCTCTAGGTCACAGGCGCAGAGATACTCCTCTGGGAGTCGATTCCTAGCGCGTTACAAACTTATAAATAAATAAATAAATAAACCAGTAACCAGGAAACTGGAAGGACTGGATTAGCAGGGCCAGATGTTTAGTTGCAAGAAGCCTATGGGTGGAAAAGGTTGTTGTTAGAAATGGGATTTCCGGTTGGCTAAGGCTGGCGCCAAAACCAGGCAGAAACCACCACTCCTGTCAGGGCAAGGGAGTTACACGCCAAGATAAGCCCTGCTCCCCCCCTTGGTAGCGTGACACAAGCAGTAAGGCTTACCCCAGAGGCAATGTAAGTTAAGTATTTGTGCACGCACCCACCAGCAACAACATCCAAGGCCCCTCACAAAAGGAACTCCACACAAGGTTACATAAAAATAGCCATTGTATTATACCAAACACATTAGATAATGAACACACACTTTACAATGTGCCATAGGCACGGGCAGAATTTACAGGGGATTATATACATGGAACAGGGCCACATGGGCCACTGTCAGGAATAAGCACTTTACTGGAGTGGATCATCTCGCCGGAAGAACACAAAGAGTCCGCCTCCCCCCGTTTCGCTCCAAGGCCACCGAAGTCATCTGTGGCGTCCCGCAAGGATCTTCACTCAGCCCCACCCTCTTCAACATCTACAAGAAACCTCTCGCAGCCATCGCACGCCAGCACAACCTCAACATCATCTCTTACGCCGACGACACCCAGCTGATCCTCTCCCTCACCAGAGAACCCGACACCGCCAGAACCTGCCTACACGAAGGGATGAAAGACGTCGCCGAGTGGATGAAGGACAGCCGCCTGAAACTGAACTCGGACAAAACGGAAGTCCTCATCCTGGGATCTTCGCCCTCCGCCTGGGACGACTCCTGGTGGCCCCCAGCCCTGGGCACCGCACCCAAGCCAACCGACCTCGCACGCAACCTCGGCTTCATCCTGGACTCCTCCCTCTCGATGACCAGACAAGTCAACGCCGTCTCCTCATCGTGCTTCAACACCCTGCGTATGCTTCACAAGATCTTCCGCTGGATCCCGACCGAGACCAGGAAGACTGTCACCCAGGCACTCGTCACCAGCCGACTGGACTACGGAAACGCCCTCTACACCGGAACCACAGCCAAGCTACAGCAAAGACTCCAGCGCATCCAGAACGCCTCCGCCCAACTCATCCTACATTTGCCCCGACGCAGCCACATCTCCAGCCACCTGAGGAACCTGCACTGGCTCCCCGTCGACAAGAGGATCACGTTCCGGCTCCTCACCAACGCACAGAAGTCTCTCCACGACCTGGGCCCCAATTACCTCAACGACCGCCTGACCTTCTACACGCCCACCCACCAGCTACAGTCCATCAGCCTCGCCCTCGCAGCCGTACCACGCATCCGAAGAGCCACCGCCGGAGGAAGATCCTTCTCTTACCTGGCTGCCAAGACTTGGAACTCCCTCCCCATCCACCTTCGGCTGACCCAGGACCATCTCGCCTTCAGGAAACAACTCAAGACCTGGCTGTTCGAGCAGTAGCATACCCCTCGACCCAAGCGCCTTGAGACCCTCCCGGGTGAGTAGTGCGCTATACAACTGGCATGATTGATTGATTGATTCAGCGGTGTAGGTAAGACACATGATGTATAAAAACACATTCAGCGGTGTCAGTAAGACACATGATGAATAAGAACACATTCAGTGGTGTAGGTAAGACACATGATGCATAAAAACACATTCAGCGGTGTCAGTAAGACACATGATGTATAAAAACACATTCAGTGGTGTAGGGAAGACACATGACACATAAAAACACATTCAGCGGTGTCAGTAAAGACATATGATGTATAAAAACACATTCAGCAGTGTAGGGAAGACACGTGACGCATAAAAACACATTAATTGGTGTAGGTAAGACACATGATGTATAAAAACACATTCAGCGGCGGTATAGGGAAGACACATGACGCATAAAAACACATTCAGCGGTGTCAGTAAGACACATGACGCATAAAAACACATTCAGCGGTGTAGGTAAGACACATGATGCATAAAAACACATTCGCGGTGTAGGGAAGACACATGACGCATTAAAAACACATTCAGCGGTGTCAGTAAGACACATGATGTATAAAAACACATTCAGTGGTGTAGGGAACACACATGACGCATAAAAACACATTCAGCGGTGTAGGTAAGACACATGATGCATAAAAACACATTCAGCGGTGTAGGGAAGAAACATGATGCATAAAAACACGTTCAGCGGTGCCCACTACTTGCTGGGCAGCTGAGGACAAGAACAGGGCCTAAACGCTGCAGCTGGCACTAAGTGCTGCGCGTCTGGGGAAGGTCAAAGTAGGGGCGAAGGAGTGCGACTCACTCCAGAGTCCAAAGGACAAGTCCCTAGAAAGAAAGGTCCTAAGCGGTGCAGATGCCACTAATTGCTGGGCAGCTGTGAAGCAAATCTGCGACAGGGGCCCTCACTGGCCCTTTAGAACATATTTGCGCCAGAAACGTTGGAACCCTCTGACTCTGAAAAACCACTGTACCCCAGGACTTAATGGGTTCCCGCCACGGGGAGAAGCACGGGCCTCTGTGGGCCCTTTCAGGACATATGGCCAACTGGAGCTGCTGAGGAAATGCCAAAGTAGGGGCGGCATGGGCATCCTGGCACTTGAGACCGCCACGGGGGCCCTGAATCACTTCTGGGAACGTTAGAGCCTAACGGGGCTCTTGAAATACACCTGTGTCCTTGCGCTGGAGCCCTCTGGCTCATCAAATGAACAGGCCCCCATCAGGGGCAATAACGCGCCCCTCTAGCTCCTGAAGCATTTTGGGGCAAAGTACGGGCAGCAATCACGGCGCTCTCTCTCCCCCTCCGGGCAGCTCCACTTACCGGCTGCTTCTCCGGGGCGGGGAGGCATGCACCACACTTCACCCGGTCCCCCATCTCGGAACCGGGACTTTGGAAGACGGAGCCTTCTCGGCTCCCGGCTGACTACGCGGCCGGTGCTCCCTCCAGCACCTGGGAGCCCCGCAACACTGGTGCTCTTTTCCGTTGGCGGCCCCGGGGCTCTCCCCAGCTCACAGGAGCCCCGGGCGGCAATCACTCGGCCTGCTACTCCCTCTGGCCGGCGGCGACGGGCGGGACTTCCTGCCGGATTGCAGTCCCCGCCCACGTCCCGGCCAAAGGTGCCTGACTTCCGGTTTTCCCGGCCTGGCCGCGGTGGTGAAATGAGGGACACCATGAGGGGTAGGCTCCCTCGAGTTAAAAAATAAGCTGGTATGCGGGGTGGGCACTCGCTAAGGAATGCAAATCCGCGGGGTGGGCACCCACATTAATTAATTAATAAAACGAAGATGCAGGGTGGGCACCTGCGCACGGGGTAACAGAAAATAAACAGGGATAATGCAGGGTGGGCACCTGCCAATCAATAATAAAATAAGCGGGGTAGGCACACGCTAGGCAGGCATCACGGGGAAATCCCTCTTAAAAGGGGGCACAAGGAAAAGGAGCACAGCGCTCCCATCAGCAAAAGGTCCTGGAGAGTCAAAGGGAAAAAGTCAAAGAGGGGTTCCAGGGCAAAGCAAAGTCCCCCCAATCATCCCAGGCGGGCAGAGGGGTCCCCAAACCGAAGTCCTCCAGCAATCCAGGGGCTGGGCAGGGCCCAGGGAGGCAAGCGTTCCCCTGCGCCCCAGTAGCAGCATGCCCCTGGTAGATTCTAGTCAGGACACGAGCAGTAAGGCTTACCCCGGAGGCAATGTTAGTTAAATATTTGCGCACGCACCCACCAGCAACAACATCCAAGGCCCCCCACAAAAGGAACTCCAAACAAGGTTATATAAAAATAGCCTTTGCATTATACCAAACACATTAGATAATGAACACACACTTAACAATGTGCCAGAGGCACGGGCAGAATTTACAGGGGATTATATACATGGGACAGGGCCACATGGGCCACTGTCAGGAATAAGCACTTTTAGAACTAGCACTTAGTAGAAATAGCACTTTGGAAGAATAACACTTGGAACATATAATAACTGTAGCACCAAATAACAAAATGTAGCACACAACCAGTAACCACTGGTACAAGGTAAGTACCACCTAGGCATAAAAACACATTCCACGGTGTAGGGAAGACACATGATGCATAAAAACACATTCAGCGGTGTAGGTAACACACATGATTCATAAGAACACATTCAGCGGTGTCAGTAGGACACATGATGTATAAAAACACATTCAGCGGTGTAGGGAAGACAGATGACGCATAAAAACACATTCAGCGGTGTCTGTAAGACACATGATGCATAAGGACACATTCAGCGGTGTAGGTAAGACACATGATGCATAAGAACACATTCAGCGGTGTAGGGAAGACAAATGACGCATAGAAACACATTCAGCTGTGTAGGTAAGACACATGATGTATAAAAACACATTCAGCTGTGTAGGGAAGACACATGACGCATAAAAACACATTAATTGGTGTAGGTAAGACATGATGTATAAAAACACATTCAGTGGCGGTATAGGGAAGACACATGACGCATAAAAACACATTCAGCGGTGTCAGTAAGACACATGATGCATAAGAACACATTCAGCGGTGTAGGTAAGACACATGATGCATAAGAACACATTCAGCGGTGTAGGGAAGATACATGAAACATAAAAACACATTCAGCAGTGTCAGTAAGACACATGATGTATAAAAACACATTCAGCGGTGTAGGGAAGACACATGACGCATAAAAACACATTCAGCGGTGTCAGTAAGACACATGATGTATAAAAACACATTCAGCGGTGTAGGGAAGACACATGACGCATAAAAACACATTCAGCGGTGTAGGTAAGACACATGATGCATAAAAACACATTCAGCGGTGTAGGGAAGAAACATGATGCATAAAAACACATTCAGCGGTGTCAGTACACAGGGTGCGCAAAACATACTACACCCAGTACATTTCCTGACGCCCAAAGCATTAGCGCATAAATCACATTTAGCACATAAAATCACATTAGGGTCCAGGTTGCGCCACTGCGCTAAAACCTAAATGTAGCAGCTGCCCACTACTTGCTGGGCAGCTGAGGACAAGAACAGGGCCTAAACGCTGCAGCTGGCACTAAGTGCTGCGCGGCTGGGGAAGGTCAAAGTAGGGGCGAAGGAGTGCGACTCACTCCTGAGTCCAAAGGACAAGTCCCTAGAAAGAAAGGTCCTAAACGGCGCAGCTGCCCACTAATTGCTGGGCAGCTGTGAAGCAAATCTGCGACTGGGGCCCTCACTGGCCCTTTAGAACACATTTGCGCCAGAAACTTTGGAGCCCTCTGGCTCTGAAAAACCACTGTGCCCCAGGATTTAATGGGTTCCCCCCACGGGGAGAAG
This sequence comes from Lissotriton helveticus, assembly GCF_964261635.1. Classification (NCBI taxonomy): domain Eukaryota; kingdom Metazoa; phylum Chordata; class Amphibia; order Caudata; family Salamandridae; genus Lissotriton; species Lissotriton helveticus. The sequence goes on along the minus strand of NC_136069.1, from coordinate 1,705,654,363 downwards.
CACGGGCCCCTGTGGGCCCTTTCAGGACGTATGGCCAACTGGAGCAGCTGAGGAAATGCCAAAGTAGGAGCGGCATGGGCATCCTGGTGCTTGGGACCCCCACGGGGGCTCCTGAATCACTTCTGGGAATGTTAGAGCCTAAAGGGGCTCTTGAAATACACCTGCCTCTTTGCGCTGGAGCCCTCTGGCTCATCAAATGAACAGGCCCCCATCAGGGGCAATATCGCGCCCCTCTTGCTCATTAAGCATTTTGGGGCAAAGTATGGGCGGCAATCACGGCGCTCTCTCTCCCTCTCCAGGCAGCTCCACTTACCGGCTGCTTCTCCGGGGCGGCGGGGGCGTGCCCCACACTTCACCCGGTCCCCAGTCTCGGGACCGGGACTTTGGAAGGCAGAGCCCTCTCGGCTCCCGGCTGACTACACGGCCGGTGCTCCCTCCAGCACCTGGGAGCCCCGCAACACTGGTGCTCTTTTCCGTTGGCGGCCCCGGGGCTCTCCCCTGCTCACGGGAGCCCCGGGTGGCCATCACTCGGCCTGCTTCTTCCTCTGCCCGGCGGCGGCGGGCGGGACTTCCTGCCGGATCACAGGCCCCACCCACGTCCCGGCCAAAGGTGCCTGACTTCCGGTTTTCCCGACCGCGGTGGTGAAATGAGGGACACCATCAGGGGTAGGCTCCCTCGAGTTAAAAAATAAGCTGGTATGCGGGGTGGGCACCCGCTAAGGAACGCAAATCCACGGGGTGGGCACCCACATTAATTAATTAATAAAACGAAGACGCAGGGTGGGCACCTGCGCACGGGGTAACAGAAAATAAGCAGGGATAATGCAGGGTGGGCACCTGCTAATCAATAATAAAATAAGCGGTGTAGGCACACGCTAGGCAGGCATCAGGGGAGAATCCCTCCCCAGGGGATTCCCTCTTAAAAAGGGGGCACAAGGAAAAAGAGCACAGCGCTCCCATCAGCAAAAGGTCCTGGAGAGTCAAAGGGAAAAAGTCAAAGAGGGGTTCCAGGGCAAAGCAAAGTCCCCCCAATCATCCCAGGCGGGCAGAGGGGTCCCCAAGCAGAAGTCCTCCAGCAATCCAGGGGCTGGGCAGGGCCCAGGGAGGCAAGCCTTCCCCTGCGCCCCAGTAGCAGCATGCCCCAGGTAGATTCTAGTCAGGAAAACAAAAACATTTTACAAGAGGTCACAGCCTCTTTTTATACAGAGAAATCCTTTGTTTTCAAAGGTGCAGGCAAGGGGCGAACCAGATGCAACTGGTTCCTGAGCACTTTGTTTTGCTCCGCCCCTCTGCTTATTCACAGGGTGGGTCAGGGACATCAGACACACCACAGGGGGCGGAGTAAGCATTGTGGAGGGGAAGCCCAGCCCTATTAAGGTCCCAGGTGCAGCCCCTCCCTGTCATCAACATGCAGATCTCCCCATTCACCACCGGGGCAGACCCATCCTGACTCCAGGAGCTAGGCACACCAGCCAGCTCCAGCCAATCACAAGCCAGCACCATCACTGCACAGACAGGCCAACTTCTAGAAGAGGCACTTCCATACTAGACACATGAACGCCGCACACATCATCGCGCAGCATTCAATCTCACGAGTTCGCACATACCAAACTCGACCTTGCACTCCCCACGCATCAGGAATTATCATGGACACACAAATGCATTCCTATGGGAGGGCAGGCCAATCTCACACACACACTCAGAGAGCGCACACACTTTACACTGCGCCACAGTGCAAAAGTGCACAAAGACCAGAAATCACTATAATGATGTAACATTAAAAGGCAAAAAGTTCAGGGGTGAACCTGCCAGAAGGGCCAAGTCCGCAGTACAAAAGGGGGTGGTGATGGACGGAGCATCTGAACCAATCAAACACTCACGCCGAGTCAAAAGATCTGGGTTTGATCCATCACCGTTCTTTAGCCCACTCTGCCACCCCAGTTCAGACATGGCTATATGCAAATCAGTCTGACCCTGTGCCTCATGGGAACAGTCCACCCCGAACTGCCAAGCCATGCCTTCCCTGGACGGGAAACAAGCTTCCGAGGACCAGTTTCTGGCATTGCAGCCGTCTTCAGCCCTGCCAAGTCCAACACATTAGAAATGGGATTTCTGGTTAGCTAAGGCTGGCGCCAAAACCAGGCGTAAACCCCCACTCGAGTCAGGGCAAGGGAGTTACACGCCAAGATAACCCCTGCTCACCCCCTTGGTAGCGTGACACGAGCAGTAAGGCTTACTTTGCAACCAACGAACAAATCACAAATCGCTGTTTTTTTCTCCTTTTCTTTCTTTTATTTCATGCGTTGATTGTTCATAAAACTTCCTAGCCGACACGTGTTTCGTCTGAAATGGTGTTAATCTGAACGCTGAACGCCAGGAATTACTTTTCGGAAGACGAGATATCGTCACAGGAGGAAAATACCCAATTAATACAATATGGAGAGAGATTGACATTACCACTACCTACGGGCCAGAATAACGTGAAGAATAGATCAAGAGGATATTTGAACCCCAATAACGTTGCGGCAGGGGTGACGAACAAGAAACTAGAGGCCGAATATAATAAATTAAGCCTTGAAGAAGTCTGTGGATTAACACCATTTCAGACGAAACACGTGTCGGCTAGGAAGTTTTATGAACAATCAACGCATGAAATAAAAGAAAGAAAAGGAGAAAAAAACAGCGATTTGTGATTTGTTCGTTGGTTGCAAAGTAACTTTTCTGTGCTAGCTCAGGATAAATGTTGTTTGGTGTAATAGGGCATTGACTGGTTCATGCCTGTTGTGTTTAGATTGGTGGCCTAAACCATATCCTTGGAGCTTTCCTATTTGTTCTTATCCTTACAGCTATCACTGTGACCCAGCGCAATTGTAACCCAGCCATCAATTTCTTTATTTGCAGTAAGGCTTACCCCGGAGGCAATGTTAGTTACGTATTTGCACACACACTCACTCGCAACAACATCCAAGGCCCCCCACAAAAGGAACTCCACACAAGGTTATATAAAAATAGCCTTTGTATTATACCAAACACATTAGATAATGAACACACACTTAACAATGTGCCAGAGGCACGGGCAGAATTTACAGGGGATTATATACATGGGACAGGGCCACATGGGCCACTGTCAGGAATAAGTACTTTTAGAACTAGCACTTAGTAGAAATAGCACTTTGTAAGAATAACACTTAGAACATATAATAACTGTAGCACCAAATAACAAAATGTAGCACACAACCAGTAACCACTGGTAGAAGGTAAGTATCATCTAGGCATAAAAACACATTCAGCGGTGTACGGAAGACACATGATGCATAAAAACACATTCAGCGGTTTAGGTAAGACACATGATTCATAAGAACACATTCAGCAGTGTCAGTAGGACACATGATGTATAAAAACACATTCAGCGGTGTAGGGAAGACAGATGACGCATAAAACCACATTCAGCAGTGTCAGTAAGACACATGATGCATAAGAACACATTCAGCGGTGTAGGTAAGACACATGATGCATAAGAACACATTCAGGGGTGTAGGGAAGACACATGACACATAAAAACACATTCAGCGGTGTCAGTAAGACACATGATGTATAAAACACATTCAGCGGTGTAGGGAAGACACATGATGTATAAAAACACATTCAGCGCCGGTGTAGGGAAGACACATGATCCATAAAAACACATTCAGCGGTGTCGGTAAGACACATGATGCATAAGAACACATTCAGCGGTGTAGGTAAGACACATGATGCATAAGAACACATTCAGCGGTGTCAGTAAGACACATGATGTATAAAAAAACATTCATCGGTGTAGGGAAGACACATGATGCATAAAAACACATTCAGCGGTGTAGAGAAGACACTTGACGCATAAAAACACATTCAGCGGTGTCAGTAAGATACATGATGTATACAAACACATTCAGCGGTGTAGGGAAGACACATGACGCACAAAAACACATTCAGCGGTGTCAGTAAGACACATGATGTATAAAAATACATTCAGCGGTGTAGAGAAAACACATGACGCATAAAAACACATTCAGCGGGGTCAGTAAGACACATGATGTATAAAAACACATTCAGCGGTGTTGGGAAGACACATGATGCATAAAAACACATTCAGCGGTGTCAGTAAGAAACATGATGCATAAAAACACATTCAGCGGTGTAGGTAAGATACATGATGTATGAAATCACATTCAGCGGTGTAGGGAAGACATGTGACTCATAAAAACACATTCAGCGGTATCAGTAAGACACATGATGCATAAGAACACATTCAGTGGTGTAGAAAAGACAAATGACGCATAGGAACACATTCACCGGTGTAGGAAAGACACGTGACGCATAAAAACACATTCAGCGGTATCAGTAAGACACATGATGTATAAAAACACATTCATCGGTGTAGGGAAGACACATGATGCATAAAAACACATTCAGCGGTGTCAGTAAGAAACATGATGCATAAAAACACATTCAGCGGTGTAGGTAAGATACATGATGTATGAAATCACATTCAGCGGTGTAGGGAAGACATGTGACTCATAAAAACACATTCAGCGGTGTCAGTAAGACACATGATGTATAAAAACACATTCAGCGGTGTAGGGAAGACACATGATGCATAAAAACACATTCTACGGGGTCAGTAAGACACATGATGTATAAAAACACTTTCAGCGGTGTAGGGAAGAATCATGATGCATAAAAACACATTCAGCGGTGTCAGTAAGACACATGACGTCTAAGAACACATTCAGCGGTGTAGGGAAGACACGTGACGCATAAAAACACATTCAGCGGTGTCAGTAAGGCAAAGGATGCATAAGAACACATTCAGCGGTGTAGGTAAGTCACATGATGCATAAGAACACATTCAGCAGTGTAGGGGAGACACATGAAGCATAAAAACTCTTTCAGCGGTGTCAGTAAGACACATCAATCAATCAGGTCATTTATAGAGCGCACTACTCACCCGTAGGGTCTCAAGGCGCTGGTTTGGGGGGGGGGGTGCCGTTACTGCTCGAACAGCCAGGTCTTGAGCTTCTTCCTGAAGGAGAGGTGGTCTTGGGTCAGGCGCAGGTCGGTTGGGAGTGAGTTCCAGGTCTTGGCGGCCAGGTAGGAGAAGGACCTTCCTCCTGTTGTCGCTCTTCGGATGCGGGGGACGGCGGCGAGGGCGTGGCTGGTTGATCTGAGGAGGCGCTTGGGGGTGTAGAAGTTGATCCGGTTGTTGAGGTAGCTCGGGCCTTGGTCGTGTAGGGCTTTGTGTGCGTGGGTGAGGAGACGGAAGGTGATTCTCTTGTTGACCGGGAGCCAATGCAGATCTCTCAGGTGTCCGGAGATGTGGCTGCGTCGGGGGATGTCGAGGATGAGTCTGGCCGAGGCGTTCTGGATCCGCTGGAGTCTCTTCTGGAGCTTGGCGGTGGTTCCGGCGTAGAGGGCGTTGCCGTAGTCCAGTCGGCTGGTGACGAGGGCCTGGGTGACCGTCTTCCTCGTCTCGGTGGGGATCCACCGGAAGATCTTGCGTAGCATGCGCAGGATGTTGAAGCAAGACGAGGAGACGGCGTTTACTTGTCTGGTCATGGAGAGGGAGGAGTCCAGGATGAAGCCCAGGTTGCGTGCGTGGTCCGTCGGTTTGGGTGCGGTGCCCAGGGCGGGGGGCCACCAGGAGTCGTCCCAGGCGGAGGGCGAGGAGCCCAGGATGAGGACCTCCGTCTTGTCCGAGTTCAGTTTCAGGCGGCTGGTCGTCATCCATTCGGCTACCTCTCTCATCCCTTCGTGCAGGTTGGCTCTGGCGGTGGCGGGGTCGTTGGTCAGGGAGAGGATCAGCTGGGTGTCGTCGGCGTAGGAGATTATGTTGAGGTTGTGTTGGCGTGCGATGGCCGCAAGGGGGCTCATGTAGACGTTGAAGAGGGTGGGGCTCAGTGAGGATCCTTGGGGGACGCCGCAGATGACTTTGGTGGCCTCTGACTTGTACGGTGGTAGGCGGACTCTCTGTGTTCTTCCGTCGAGGAAGGAGGTGATCCATTCCAGTGCCTTGTCCTGGATTCCGATGTTGCCGAGGCGCTGTACTAGGGTGCGGTGGCAGACAGTGTCGAAAGCCGCGGAGAGGTCCAGGAGGATGAGGGCCGCTGTTTCTCCGTTGTCCATCAGAGTTCGTATGTCATCGGTGGCAGCGATGAGGGCGGTCTCGGTGCTGTGGTTCGCACGGAAGCCAGACTGTGAGGGGTCGAGGGATCCGTTCGTCTCGAGGAAGGCGGCCAGCTGTTTGTTGACGGTCTTCTCGATGACTTTGGCCGGGAACGGGAGGAGCGAGATGGGACGGTAGTTCTTGAGGTCGGTGGGGTCTGCTGTGGGTTTCTTGAGAAGAGCGCTGAGTTCGGCGTGCTTCCAGCTCTCAGGGAAGGTGGCGGTGTCGAAGGAGGTGTTGATGATGTCCCGCAGGTGGGGTGCGATGACAGCGTCGGCCTTGTTGAAGACGTGGTGAGGGCAGGGGTCAGTCGGAGATCCGGAATGGATGGAGTTCATTGTGCGGATGGTGTCTTCGGTGCTGATCGGAGTCCAGGTGCGGAGGGTGGTGGTGGGTGGCGTTGTTGCGGTTGTGGCTTGCGTTGATTGGTTGCTGAAGCTGTTGTGTATGTCCGCGATCTTGTTGTGGAAGTAGGATGCGAGGGAGTTGCAGAGGTCTTGCGACGGGGTGATGTCATTGTTTCCGGCGTTGGGGTTGGAGAGCTCTTTCACGATGTTGAAGAGTTCCTTGCAGTTGTGTGCGTTGTTGTCCAGCCGGTCATGATGTATAAAAACACATTCAACGGTTTAGTGAAGACACATGACGCATAAAAACACATTAATCTGTGTCAGTAAGACACATGATATATAAAAACACATTCAGTGGTGTAGGGAAGACACATGACGAAAAAAAACACATGCAGCGGTGTAGGTAAGACACATGATGTATAAAACACATTCAGCGGTGTAGGAAAGACACATGATGCATAAAAACACATTTAGTGGTGTCAGTAAGACACATGATGCATAAGAACACATTCAGCGGTGTAGGTAAGACATATGACGCAAAGGAACACATTCAGCGGTGTAGGGAAGACATGTGATGCATAAAAACACATTCAGCGGTGTCAGTAAGACACATGATGTATAAAAATACATTCAGCGGTGTAGGGAAGACACATGATGACGCATAAAAACAGATTCAGCCGTGTAGGTAAGACACATGATTTATAAAAACACATTCAGCGGTGTAGAGAAGACACATGACGCATAAAAACACATTCAGCGGTGTCAGTAAGACACATGATGCATAAGAACACATTCAGTGGTGTAGGTAAGTCACATGATGCATAAGAACACATTCAGCGGTGTAGGGAAGACACATGACGCATAAAAACACATTCAGTGGTGTCAGTAAGACACATGATGTATAAAAACACATTCAGCGGTTTAGGGAAGACAGATGACGCATAAAAACACATTCAGCTGTGTCAGTAAGACACATGATGTATAAAAACACATTCAGCGGTGTAGGGAAGACACATGACGCATAAAAACACATTCAGCGGTGTAGGTAAGACACTTGATGCATAAAAACACATTCAGCGGTGTAGGGAAGACATATGACACATAAAAACACATTCAGCGGTGTCAGTAGACATGATGCGCAAAACATACTACACCCAGTACATTTCCTAACGCCCAAAGCATTAGCGCATTAATCACATTTAGCACATAAAATCACATTAGGGTCCAGGTTGCGCCACTGCGCCAAAACCTAAACGTAGCAGCTGCCCACTACTTGCTGGGCAGCTGAGGACAAGAACGGGTCCTAAACGCTGCAGCTGGCACTAAGTGCTGCATGGCTGGGGAAGGCCAAAGTAGGGGCGAAGGAGTGCGACTCACTCCAGAGTCCAAAGAAAAAGTCCCTAGAAAGAGAGGTCCTAAACGGCGCAGTTGCCTACTAATTGCTGGGGAGCTCTGAAGCAAATCTGCGACAGGGACCCTCACTGGCCCTTAAGAACATATTTGCGCCAGAAACGTTGGAGCCCTCTGGCTCTGGAAAACCACTGTACCCCGGGACTTAATGGGCTTCCCCCACGGGGAGAAGCACAGGCCCCTCTGGGCCCTCTCAGGACTTACGGCCAACTGGAGCAGCTGAGGAAATGCCAAAGTAGGGGTGGCATGGGCATCCTGGCACTTGGGACCCCAACGGGGGCCCCTGAATCACTTCGGGGAACATTAGAGCTTCAAGGGGCTCTTGAAATACACCTGCCTCCTTGCGCTGGAGCCCTCTGGCTCATCAAATGGACAGGACCCATCGGGGGCAATAACGGGCCCCTCTGGCTCCTGAAGTATTGTGGGGCAAAGTACGGTTGGCAATCACAGAGCTTTCTCTCCCCCTCCGGCAGCTCCACTTACCGGCTGCTTTTCCATGGGAGGCGGGGGCATGCACCAAACTTCACCCGGTCCCCCATCTCGGGACCAGGACTTTGGAAGGCGGAGCCCTCTCGGCTCCGGGCTGACTACGCGACCGGGGCTCCCTCCAGCACCTGGGAGCCCCGCAACACTGGTGCTCTTTTCCGTTGGCGGCCCCGTGGCTCTCCCAAGCTCACGGGAGCCTCGGGCGTCCATCACTCAGCCTGCTTCTTCCTCCGGATGGTGGCGGCGGGCGGGATTTCCTGCCGGATCGCAGGCCCCTCCCACGTCCCGGCCAAAGGTGCCTGACTTCCGGTTTTTCCACCTGCGGTGGTGAAATGAGGGACACCATGAGGGGTAGGCTCCCTCGAGTTCAAAAATAAGCTGGCATGCGGGGTGGGCACCCGCTAAGGAACACAAATCCGCGGGGTGGGCACCCGCATTAATTAATTGATAAAACGAAGACGCACGATGGGCACCTGCGCATGGGGTAACAGAAAATAAACAGGTAAAATGCAGGGTGGGCACCTGCCAATCAATATTAAAATAAGCGGGGTAGGCACCGGCTAGGCAGGCATTACGGGGGAATCCCTCCCCAGGGGATTCTCTCTGAAAAGGGGGCACAAGGAAAAGGAGCACAGCACTCCCATCAGCAAAAGGTCCTGGAGAGTCAAAGGGAAAAAGTCAAAAAGGGGTACCAGGGCAAAGCAAAATCCCCCCAATCATTCCAGGCGGGCAGAGGGGTCCCCAAGCAGAAGTCCTCCAGCAATCCAGGGGCTGGGCAGGGCCCAGGGAGGCAAGCCTTCCCCTGGGCCCCAGCAGCACGCCCCTGGTAGAATCTAGTCAGGAAAACAAGAACACTTTACAAGAGGTCACAGCCTCTTTTTATACAGAGAAATCCTTTGTTGTCAAAGGTGCAGGCAAAGGGTGAACCAGATGCAACTGGTTCCTGAGCACTTTGTTTTGTTCAGCCCCTCTGCCTATTCACAGGGTGGGTTAGGGACATCAGACACACCACAGGGGGCAGAGCCAGCCTTGTGGAGGGAAAGCCCAGCCCTATTCAGGTCCCAGGTGCAGCCCCTCCCTGCCATCAACATGCAGATCTCCCCATTCACCACGGGGGCAGACCCAACCTGACTCCAGGAGCCAGGCACACCAGCCAGCTCCAGCCAATCACAAGCCAGCACCTTCACTGCACAGACAGGCCAACTTCTAGAAGTGGCACTTCCATACTAGACACATGAACGCCACACATATCATCGCGCAGCATTCAATCTCACGAGTTCGCACATACCAAACTCGACCTTGCACTCCCCACGCATCAGGAATTACCATGGACATACACATTCCCCCATACTTTGCTATGGGAGGGCAGGCCAATCTCACACACGCACTCAGAGAGCGCACGCACTTTACACTGCGCCACAGTGCAAAAGTGAGCAAAGACCAGAAATCACTATAATGATGTAACATTAAAAGGCAAAAAGTTCAGGGGTGAACCTGCCAGAAGGGCCAAGTCCAACAGTTGTGTATTAAGGCTTGGATTTGCAAACATTGGTGATATGAGGGGAAAGAAAGGGAGGGTAAAGAGGCAAGGATCAGGGGCAGAGAAAAACAGGGCCAATCTAAGGAAGACAAACACAGCCAATCAAAGAGAGGGTAAAAAGGCGATGTTCCATGGGAGAGACAAACACAGTCAATCAAAAAGGAGACAAACACAGCCAATCAAAGGGAGGGTAAAGAGCTGATGCTTCAGGGAGAGACAAACACAGCCAATCAAAGGGATGGTAAAGAGGCGATGATCAAGGGGAGAGACAGACACATTCAATCAAATGTAGAGTAAAGAGGCGATGCTCCAGGCGAGAGACAATCTCAGCCAATCAAAGATGTGATGTTTCTGGTAGGAGACAAACACAACCAATCAAAAGAATGGCAAAGAGGCTATGCTCCGGGGAAGAGACAAACACAGTCAATCCCAGGGATGGTAAAGAGGCGATGCTCCAGGTGAGAGACAAACACAGTCAATCAAAGGGTTTGTAAAAGGTGATGCTCCAGGGGAGAGACAAACACAGCCAATCGAAGGAAGACAGACACAGCCCATCAAAGAAAGATACAAACAGCCCACCAAAAGGATGGTAAAGAGGTGATGCTCCAGTGGAGAGAAAAAAATAAGACACTTAACAGAAGACAAACACGGCTTCAACAAAGGATGGTAAATAGGTGATGCACCAGCAGTAAGACAAACACAGCCAATTAAAGGGATGTTAAAAAGGGATAATCCAGGGGAGAGAAAAACACCGCCAATCAAAGGAACAGTAAAGAGGCTATGCTCCAGAGGAGAGGCAAACACAGCCAAACAAAGGGAGGGTAACGAGGGGATGCTGTAGGGGAGAGACAAACCCAGCCAATAATGGGGGTGGTAAAAAGGGATAATCCAGGGGAGAGAAAAACACAGCCAATCAAAGGAATAGTAAAGAGGCTATGCTCCTGGTGAGAGACAAACACAGCCAAACAAAGGGAGGGTAACAAGGGGATGCTGTAGGGGAGAGACAAACACAGCCAATCAAAGGGTTTGTAAGAGGCAATGCTCCAGGGGAGGGGCAAACACAGCCAATAAAAGGGAGGATAAAGAAGCAATGCTCCAGGGGAGAGACAAACACAGCCAATCAAAGGAAGACAAACACAGCCAATCAAAGTGAGGGTAAAGAGGCGATGCTCCAGGGCAGACACAAACACAGCCAACCAAAGGGTATGTAAAGCAGCAATGCTTCAGTGGCGAGACAAACACAGCCACTCAAAGGAAGACAATCACAGTGAATCAAAAGGAGGGTAAAGAGAGATGCTCTGGGGTAGAGACAAACACAGCCAATCAAAGGAGGGGTAAGGAGGTGATGCTCCAGGGTAGAGACAAACACTGCCAATCAAAGGGATGGTAAAGAGGCGATGATCCAGGGAAGAGACAGACACAGCCAATGAAAGGGAGAGTAACGAGGCGATACTCCTGGCGAGAGACAAACACAGCCAATCAAAGGGAGACAAACACAGCCAATCAAAGGGAGGGTAAAGAGGCGATGATCCAGGGGAGAGACAAACACAACCGTTCAAAAGAATGGTAAAGAGGCTATGCTCCACGGAAGAGACAAACACAGCCAGTCACAGGGAGGGTAAAGAGGCGATGCTCTGGGGAGAGACAAACACAGCTAATCAAAGGAAGACAAACACAGCCAATCAAAGAAAGATAGAACAGCCAATCAAAGGAATGGCAAAGAGGCAATGCTCAAGGGGAGAGAAAAAACAGCCACTTAAAGGAAGATAAACACAGCTTCTCAAATGGATGGTAAAGAGTCGATGCTCCAGGGGAAAGACAAACGCAGCCAATCAAAGGAAGACAAACACAGCCAATCAAAGGAAGAAAAAAAAGACAATCAAAAGGATGGTAAAGAGGCGAGGCTATAGAGGAGACAAAAACAGCCACTTGAAGGACAATAAACACAGCTTCTCAAAAGGAGGGGAAAGAGTTGATGTTCCAGGGGAGAGACAAACCCAGCCAACCAAAGGAAGACAAACACAGCCAATCAAAAGGAGGGTAAAGAGGCAATTCTCCAGGGGAGAGACAAACACATCCAACCAAAGAGTTGGTAAAGGAGTGATGCTTCAGTGGAGAGACAAACACAGCAGATCAAAGGAAGACAAGCACCGCCAGTCAGAGGGAAGGTAAAGAGACAACGCTACACGAGAACGGCGAGCACAGCCAATCATAAGAAGACAAACACAGCCAATCAAAGGGTTGGTCAAGAAGCGATGCTCTAGTGGAGACACAAAGACAGCCAATCCAAGGAAGACAAACACAGCCAATGAAAAGGATGATAAAGAGGTGATGCTCCAGGGGAGAGACAAACACTGACAATCAAAGGAAGAAAAACAAGGCCAATGAAAAGGCTTATAAAGAGGCAATGCTCATGGGCAGAGACCAACACAGCCAATCGAAAGAATAGTAGAAAGGTGATGGTCCAGGAAAGGGACAAGCACAGCCAATCAGGAAGAGACAAACACAGACAATCAAAAGGATGGAAAAGAAGCGAAGCTCAAGGAGAAAGAAAAACACTGCCAGTCAAAAGCAGGGAAAAGAGGCAATGCTCAAGGGAAAAAAAAACGACTGCCCGTCAAAAGGATGGTGCAGAGGCAATGCTCCAGGGAAGAGGCAAACACAGCCAATCAGAAGAATGGTAGATAGATGATGCTCCGGGGGAATTCCAAACGCAGCCAATCAAAAGGATGGCTGGGAGGCAATGCTCAGGGATAGAGACAAACACAGCCAATCAGAAGGATGGTAAAGAGGTGATGCTCCAGGGGAGAGACAAACACAGCCAATCAAGAGAATGGTAGATAAGCAATGATCTAGGACAGTGTTTCCCAAACTGTGGTCCGCGGACCCCCAGGGGTCCGTGACACATTCCCAGGGGGTCCGTAGGCAACAGTTTTAAAAGCACAAAAACATTTCTTGTATAATTAGCAGCTTTCCAGCAACAATAAAAGTGTCAAGAGAATGCCAGTGATTAATGTACCTGCTGGAGAGCGAGGAGAGTTTTGTTCAGTGGGAGCTTTGATTTAACTAATGTAGCACAGAGGGTTAATGTGCCTACTGCAAAGACCGTGTAACATGCATCTTAAAAAGCAGCATTTTATGTGCCTAGGTTCGTGGTCACTGCTTTTGTCACAGAGATTCCTTTATTACTGTGCACTTCATAAGTGACAAATGTAATCTAGCAGAGGTACCTATAAACTGTCATCAAAGAGCTGCTTGCAAACTGCATGGTACCAGTTAGTAACTTATATTTTGTCCCAGTTATTCATTATCCTGATGCTGCTAAAAAGTGTTATTTGGGTGGAAATACATTATTAATGTTAAAGTCAATGCTAGCCACTGTGTTATGCTCTGAATCCTGAGTTTGTGTTTTTCCAGACCAAGCACTCTTTAAACATTTTATATACCCACTGATTTACATGTGTGATTCAATGTCTCTATATGTGTGTGATGTAAAGTGCTCTGACATCCTACAATGGTATGAGAGATGCTACAAAACAAATAAAATACATTTGACAGAGGGGCTATTACTTCAATATAAAATACTAAGGGCCAGATGTATGATCTGTTTTTATATGCGCAAACGGGTTCGCGAACTCGTTTGCGCATGCAAAAACCTATTGGGCCATGTACATAGCCTATTTCGTGAGTCGCAATTTGTTTGCGACTCTCTAAATAGGTTTTGCAACTTGCTATTTGGAAGGGGCATTCTCTTCCAAATAGCGAGTCTCAAAACCATGTACAAATGTTTTGCGGTCGCAAAACAGTCACAATTACCACCTACTTCAAGTAGATGGTAATGCATTCGCAAATGGGAAGGGGTCCCCAGGGGACCCCTTCCCCTTTGCAAATGCATGCAAAATTATTTTTTAAGATCGGGCAGTGGTCCCAGGGACCTCTGCCTGCCCTTAGAAAATGAAACGAAAACGTTTCATTTTTTTTTTTTTTTTTTAAATGCATGGTAAACAGGCTGCATTTTTTTTAAAAGCTGCTATATTTAAAAGCAGTCCGAGACATGGTGGCCTGCAGAGACCAACAGGCCACCATCGCTGGGAGGGCTGGCATTCCCAATGGGCTCGCAAATTGCGAGAGGCTCATTAATATTAATGAACCTCGCAATTTGTGACCCCATTGGGAATACCAAACAGTGTTAAACACACCGTTGTACATTTCATTTAGCGACTCGCAATTTGCCACTCGCAATGTGTTGCCAATTGCGAGGCGCTAAATGAAATGGTCGTACATCTGGCCCCAAAATCCTTAGTACTTTGAGTATTTGTTTTGTGTGCACACGTGTGTATTTTTTTCGAATTAATGTTTTAATGTTTGAAATTTAACTCATACAAATTGCTTGGGGGTCCCCGTCTTCCAGTGGTGACTCAATGGGGGTCCTCAGGAGTCAAAAGTTTGGGAACCACTGATCTAGGAGAAGGACGAGCACAGCCATTGAAAGGGAGACAAACACATCCTATCAAATGGATGGCAAAACAAGTGATGCTCCAGGTGAGTGACACATACAGCCAGTCAAAGGAAGTCAAACATAGCCAATAAAAAGGATGGTAAAGAGGCGATGTCCAGGGGAGAGACAAGCACAGTCAATCAAAGGGATGGTACACAAGCGATGCTGCAGGGGAGAGACAAACACAGCCAATCAAAAGAATCTTAGAATGTTGATGCTCCAGGAGAGGGACAAGCACAGCCAATCAAATGGAGACAAACACAGCCAATCCAAAGAATGATATAGAGACGATGCTCCAGGGCAGTGACAAACACAGCCAGTCAAAAGGATGGTTAGAAGGCAATGCTCTGGCAAATAAACAAACACAGCAAATCAAAAGGAGGATAAAGAGGCAATTCTCTAAGAGGATGACCAATTTAGCCAATCAGAAGAATGGCAGAGAGCCGATGCTCCATGGAAGGGACAAACACAAGAAGAGGAAGGAAAGACATTAAATAAAATGCAAGCAACTGAGAGTGAAAATATAGTAAAGCAGTGGTAAGCAATGTGTTGTAAGTCTGCTATGATGTCTTGATAAACCCACAATAGGTCCTTCATAGACATCTGGCGCTGTCCGATGGGCAAGACCTACAAATTAGGGTTTTTGTGTCTCCAGTGTTCAAAAGTCGTTTTTAATTCTTATAGAACATTTTATCCATTATCCTGCCAAAGATCACGTTTTTCTAGTTTCCAAAAAGAAGTTCTTCGCTTTTGGGGGCTTTTGGTTCATTATACTACCAAAGATCTCCAACAAATGTTTCTCTTGAATGCAGGTAAAGCTATGCTTTTTTATTTAGGCATTACGCTGTTAACATACAAGTCAGTTGGCATGTAACTGTAGGGAATTATCTCTTTGACATGGTTAGCCACCACTTATTGCCTGATGTCTGATGTGATTTCGAACCGTAAGTACAGTGGGTAATGTTAAGTTATGTTATTTTAATTTATTTCGTTCACGCATTATACCAGATGGGATATCTTGGAGCCGTGTGTATCAAGGTAAGAGACGGAGAATACTACTTTTGGAATTGGGCAGTCTTGAGTCATTTCCTGAATTGGGGGTGGTCTTCACAGATTCGCATTTGGAGCAGAAACTTATTCCAATAGAAAGGGGCAAGAGAAGAAAATGACCTGCTCCTGACCGGGACTTTCTGCCCCTAGGGACCAAAGCTCTGTCACAAGATCTTAATTGTCAGGGGGAGAGTAGCGAGAGATCTTAGACGATAGATAGGTGGGCTCTTCAACATATAAAGCTTTGTAGGTTAAGCAGCAGATCTTAAAGATAATTCTGTCACCAGTAGCCAATGTAAAGCATATAGGAGAGGGGAGGATGCCCTTCCAGAATGGACATTGCAAATGAGACGTGGCACGGTGTTGAATCTCACCTGAAGTTTAGATAGTAAGGTCTCATTTGCTGAGACCAGGAGAGCATTGCCGTAGTGCAGACGGCCGATAACCAATGCCTGTACTAAGGTTTTCCTCGCTGTGCATGGTAGTAGAGGAAAAGCGCTTTTCAGCAGATGCATCATGTGTACGCATGAGCCTGTGGTTGCCACCTGAACTTGTTCTTTCATAGTTAGAGATTGATCCAATTAGATTTCCAGATTCTTTACTACTAATTTGGGTGAGGGCGCCATACCAAGCTCTGGGGGCCACCTGTCAAGTGTCCAAAGTTGTTGGGCGTTCCCAAACCGCATAATCTCAGTTTTTGCATTGTTTAGCTGGAGGCAATCTTCCATCATCCAGCCAGTGATTGCATTCATACTGGCAGAAAAAGATTATTACGTTTTAGCCATATTTTTGTATAACGAGATTAATAGCGGAGTATTGTCTGTGTATGATAAAATATTGAATCGGAAGGTTCTGAAAATTTCCCTGCTAACCAGGTTACCAGTGCCAGATCTCTTTCCAAAAACTGTACCACTACAGGCACAATATCAGGTACCCGTGTAAGCCCTACGGTGTGGGTATTGAAGAGGTTCCTCTGGGGCTGCAGCACTGGCTGTGCCACCTCAGAGACCACTCACCACGGCTATGCTCTCTGCCATTACAGGGTGTGTGTCTTGTGCAGAGAAATCTGAAGAGTCGACATGGCACACGGCCCTGTGTGTCACGCGATCCACCCACTGTCTAAGATATAGGTAAGTCACCTCTACTGCAAGCCTTTAGACCTAAGGCCGGGTGCACTGTATCCTATGTGTGGGTATATCAGCATGAGCAGATATGCCGCTACAATGCCCGGTCTATTCTGGAATGTTGTAAGTGCATGTGGAAGCCATAAAAAGTACATGGTGGCTTAACTAATTCCTAAGCTGTTTGGTACCAAACATCTTGTCTTAACAAATCCTCACTGATGACAGTGTGGGCTTTATTATTAAATTCACAAAGGAGACCCTTTTTTGAGGGTCCCCTGAAAACCTGCCAAGCACTGGCATGGTTCCTGACTTGTTTTTGTCAGCCTGCCACTACCAGACATGTTTTTGACCTCATGGGGTTAGAGCCAGCACTCTCAGAGGACGAAGACAAACCCTGTTCTAGGTGAAGGTGCTTCACACTTCCTCCTGGACAGGATGGCCTTCTTGGGTGGGAAGCTTCGAAGGCGAAGGCACCTTTGAAATCCAGCCCAGGAACCTCCAGATACTGGGGGAACCAAGCACCCTTTCCTGCTCCACTTTGGCAGGAGGAAAGGTAGGAAAATTAGTAAGATTAGGAGGAATGTCCTCACTTTGCCTCCACAACCCCTAGGGCGGGGCAGGCGATGTGAACCCCGCTCTTGAAATTCCACCATCTTGGGATGGTGGGAAAATATCCTATCAGGGCTAGGGTAGTGCCACTTCCCTTAGGAAGTGGTCACTAGAGGCTGTGGACACCCTAAAGGTAGGCAGTCCATTTGCTACTACCTGTCCCCAAGTATAACTCCCCTAAATTCAGTATTTAGATGCCACCCCTAGACCTGAACATCATATTCAACAGACAAGAGAAGATCAGGACAAACAAGACCGACTGCACGAGAAATTAGGCCCTACTGCAGAAAGAAAAAGACGCCAAACCCTGCCTGCTACTTGCAGGACTCAACAATGGATGCTGATGTGTTGTCCTGGAACCATAGAGGATGCCAAGTACCCTAGAGCACCCCCAACCTTCAAGAAATCACAGCAAATCTGACATGGAGTGAAGGTATCACTTCTCTGCACACCGCAGGCACTGATCCTGTGAAGTCTGGTTTGTCGACTTGCTGCTGACTGTCGACCTCAATGCAGCACAGAAGCAGAAGAAGGTACACCAGCTCTGGAGGGTCAGATTTATCTCCCCACCAAGTTTGGAGACACCAGGACCTACGGGCCATGGCATACTAATACCTGGGGTACCATACCTGCACAGCAAACACCAAGAGAAGAGTCCGCTCTGGACTCCCGAAACACCAGAAGTAAGCACCTGCGGAGGGACATCAAGACATGTGAGACTACATTCCTGATGGCCCGGCTGTACCAAGATAACCTCCCCAAGTTGCCTGCTGTTGACCGCGAGGACCTCACGATGCACGAAGCCTGGCTGAACTGAACGCTCTTCACCTGGCCCCACCGACCACAGCACCAACCAACCAGCCATGCTCCCAAGGTTGCTAGGCCCTTCCAACCTCCTCCCTCTAAGGAGAACTGCTGGACTTGCCTGAATGTCCCTCTGTGCAGTGTATTTTCAAGTGGCCTCCTTCGTCTTTGCGCATCAGCTTTCAAGACCTCAACACTCTACTCCCAGACGATCCGGGATGCTCCCGAACTTCTCCTGCTGGGAATTTGGACCTCGGCCTGACATCAACCTAAAACAAAATGATGAACTTCATGAAAGCATCACCTAAATTTCTATATATTTTCCTGCATTTTCCCCATTGATTCCTATGGAGCGTAATAGCATATAGAAGTGATATATTTATTGAACTTTGCAAAATCGTATCTCCGAAAGTAATTAACTTAGAACTGAGTACTTTGTCTTAAAAATTATATTAAAAGCGATAGCATTTTTACAAATTGGCCTCGTATTTATTCTTGAGTGTGTGTCTCATTTATTGCATCTGTGAGTACAACAAAAGCCTAACACATCCTTCTGATAAGCCTAACCGCTCGCCCACACTACAATAAAAAGAGAGTTGGTATTATCTGTTGGTTCCTCTGACTACCCATTGGGGATTCCCCGGACTCTCTACATAGAATACTTCATTTTAGTAGTAGTTTTTAATTTTGAATAAAAGTGCACAGTAAATAATAAAGTTGATATTGAGTTAAATGCACCTTTGTTCAATTTTAGATTCACATGATCGCATTGTGGGATGTGATTCACTTATTCACCTCACTCTTTACACACCACCTTATTTTGTTTTTTGGTTTTGGACACTATTATTATTCTTTAAGGCAAGATGGCTACCTATGGTGATAAAAGTGGGCACAGCTGGTGAGGACCAACCAGCGAGATCAATTGGTGGTGGGAGACAACCATTACAACGCGGAATTAACAACGCAATACCTTTACAATGCGGTCATCACAACGCAAGTCGTTACATTGACTTGCGCTGGATGGCGCTATATACTAAGGAATAATATGAATTACTATTCCAACATCTTTCCTTCTGTTATGTGGGCTGGAGTTGGAATAGTAAATTATACTATTCCTAGGTCCAGCGCCTCTAGCGCAAGTCGTTGTAAAGACTTGCGTTGTGATGACTGCGTCGTAAAGGTATTGCGTTGTAAAGACCATGTTGTAATGACATCCATCCATTGGTGGTGCGCAAGTGAGGGGTCATCTTGCCATTTTTTTTAATGTGATGCTTAAGTTGTATGCACCATTCACAGCAATCCTCCTGTATGTTGGTCAGGGGTAATAAATGTGGTAACTGCCATCTGTAAAAATGTCTGTTTTTTAAAAAATTGAAGGCAAAAAGCGGGAGGTTACAACCTCATAACAGTAAAGAGAGGCGTATACGGGAACTAATGATTGTGAATCCTGACCTCTGTTTATTTTATATAGCCTGAAGAGAGGTGCCTTTGCAGACTAGGTCTTTTTGTATTTATACTGGGAAAATTAGGTAGTCAGGAGGCGTACACTCCTCTAAGGCTGGCCACAACTCTAGGGTTGACCAGCTGGAATGTACAGCCAAAGATGGCCTATGCATCTTGGATTTACCTCAAAATAATGGGTTCTGGGTAGTTTGATGACATACAACCACCATTCTGTGGTCACCTCAGGGGGCAAATTTTCCGCAGGGTCAACAGTCCCCTGGCCACTGACCTTCACACCCTCAAACGGCCTCTAAATCCAGGATTTAAGGAGCCTACACCAGAACCGCACATCCGCTCTCAAGAACAACGAAAAAAAAGAGACAAGAGTGTCTGCACTGTCGGGACTCCATAAAGAGAGATGCGAAGTACTGCACCTGTGGCTGACTCTTTGCAAAGGCCGGACAACGAGGACCAGAAGGCTGGTTCCAAAAGGAAGGTGAACCCATCTGCAGCCCAAGTGCTTCACCAGAACTCCCTAGTGCTAGAGGTACTCATCCTCTGCAGTCGGCATACACAACCCACACTTCCAAGTTCCGAGAAGTACCTTCTGCCGGGCTCCGTCATGGAACAGCCTGAAGGTAACTGGTCAGAAGCATTCAAGGAAGAGTAGTGCTGAAACTCACAAACTTTCTGCATCCTACCTCGTTCCTGGGACCGCTGGAAGACCCTTAATCTCGTCATGAATTTTGCTTATCAATGTCTCCTTAGTCCAAGAAATGTTCCTGAAATTCTCAAATCAGGACAAGTTTCGCCCATCCTCAAAAAAACGACAGCTGACCCCACGGACCTAAATAACTACCAACCAATTTCCAACATCCCAACTCTAGCTAAACTCCTAGAAAAATGTGTTCTCAGCCAGTTAGACAACCACATCACCAATTTCCACCTGCTCAATAAATTCCAATCTGACTTCCGGGCACGGCATAGTACTGAATCGGCTATGACCCACATAGTAGATGACGCACTAAGAATCCCAGACCAAAACGAAACCTGCCTACTTATCCTGCTTGACTTATCTACGACCTTTGACACCGTCAAACATGATAATCTTCTAGATGTCTTGCAGTACATAATGGGCTTATCAGGGTCAGTACTAAATTGGTTTACCTATTTCCTCCTGAATAGATCCCAAAGGTTCAAGGTCAACCAATCTCTCTGTCCACGACCGTCCCGGTCCCATTAGGAGTCCCGCAGGGCTCCTCCCTCTCACCTACACTGTTTAACCTATTCACGGAGCCGCGCAATGAGATTCTCGACTCATCAAATATCCACTTTCACATGTACGCCACGACGACACGCAAATATACTTAAAGAGAAATTCTACGGATGACATCAAATCTCTCAATCTAACTTTACAAAAGACTCAGTCATGGTTGACTGAAAACCACCTCAAACTAAACGCCCTCAAAACTGAATTCTTACTAATCACCCCACCTAACCAACCAGCCACCATACAGGAATGGCTTAAATAACTTACAGCGCTCAATTGCCAACCTCTTCTAATCGATTCAGCAAAATCACTGGGAGTAACTCTGGACAGTAACCTAAACAGGCAAAAACATATTGGTGCCGCAGCAAAAGGAGCAAACTTTCAGATTAGCACTCTGAGAAAATTAAAACCCTTCCTCCCAGTAAAGGACTTCAAGCCGGCAGTCCGAGCACGAGTAATTCCCAGATTAGGATATGGTAGTGTAACTCTCTGTGGACACCCAAGATCTACAACAGCCCCCCTAAGAGCATCTCTCAACTCAGCGGCCAGACTCATCACAGGCTCCAAAAGAAATAGCCACATCTCCCCGGACTTCAAAGCGCTCAATTGGCTACCCTTCGAAGCAAGAATTCAATTAAAAATCACCTGCATGACTCATAAAGCCCGGTGTTTCATATGGAGGCTCTGTTTAACTCTGAGAAGCAGATAACAGAGAACTATACGGCATTCTCCGAATACCTAATTAAGGAGCTGGATCAGATCGCTCCAGTCAAAGTCATTAAGAAAAGCGGAAATCCATCTGCCCCTTGGTACATGGAGAGACTGAGGAGCCTCAAGCTCTCGTGTAAAAAGGCAGAAAAACAGTGGAGTAGGGAGTATTTGGAAGAAGATCGACTTAGCTGGAGGTGTACAATTATAAAATACAAACTAGAAATATCCACTGCCAAGGCAGAGTATTTTGCATCCATTATACTAAAGAGCTCCAATAAATCCAGGGATATATTTAAAATAGTGAAAGATCTGACTAACCCTGAGTGTACCATGAGTAAAATTAAAACGTCCCAGGAATTGTGCGATGGACAGGCATGTTTTTTCCTAGATAAAATAAATAAAATTGTGGAAAGTATGAAGGAACAATCTCAACCTACCTCATCGGCCCAGACAGGGGGGGCCAGAGGACTAAATGAGTAGGGCGTTATTGAGATAGTCGCTTCCGGGGTCTTCCTGGATATTTTTCCAACCCCGTCGGAGGAGGAGTTCGTTAGGGTGGCCTTAGGGGTCTCTTCTGGCTCCCCTTTGGACCCACTACCCCACAGGCTGATGAAGGGGAGAGGGGGGAGGGGTTGGCCTAACGGCTAAGGCGCTGGACCTCGGACCTGGGGAACTGGGTTCGAGTCTCGGTAACGACGCCAAAAACCCCCTGTGATTCTGGGCAAATCACTTAATCTCCCCGTGTCTAAAAAATGAAAGTGTGTCCTCATGTAACGTAACTGGTGCTATGTAAAGCCTTCTGATAACTGATTCGGTTCGGTTCTAGTTCGCGCTATATAAAACTCCGAAAAAAAAAAAAAAAAAGGAGTTTGGGACAGAGATCTTTCCCATTTTATTTTACGACAGTATGCTGCCAGTCTATTGACACAGGGATTGTGCCTGTGGAATGGAAGCGGGCTCTCATACTCCGCTTTTGAAGAAATCTACCCTTGACCCATGAAGCTATAAGAACTACCGACCAATTTCCCTCCTGCCTTACCCAGTCAAGGTCCTGGAACGTTTGGTTAGCAAGACCTTGTCTCAATTTCTGGAGACTAATAACATCTTGGAAGGGGAGCAGTTCGGTTTCCGACCGGGTCATGGGACAGAATCAGCCTTAGTGGTGGTGTTGGATGACCTTCGGATGCGGATGGACAGGGGCCAGTTGGAAATTTTAATCCTGCTGGACCTGTCCGCCGCATTCGATACAATGAACCACGACACTCTGCTCTTAAGGTTAGAGACCTTTGGAGTGAAAGGAGTAGCACTTAGGTGGCTGCGATCTTATCTGTCAGATAGACGACAGGCGGTGGCACTCCCCCCGTACCGGTCAGAAATGGCGGAAGTTCCTCATGGAGTACCGCAGGGGTCGTCAATCAGCCCTATTTTGTTTAATGCTTATATGCAGCCCTTGCTGGGTATCATTAAGGCATATAACATCAGCGTGATTAATGACGCCGACGACACGCAGCTGTTGATATCCCTGGAGGTGGACCAGGCGGAATCATTGGATTGTTTTCATGCTTGTATGCATGAAACGACAAAGTGGCTGAAGGCAAACTCTCTCCAGTTCAACAGTGGGAAAACGGAGGTCCTTCAGTGTAGGAAGGGGGGATTGCCCGAAGCCTGCCAATAGATTTCTGGCCCTTAACTTCAGATGGCACACTGACCCCAGTGAACACGGTACGTAACCTGGGGGTCAGTTTTATTGAGAATCTTAACCTGGAGACCCATGTTAATAAACTAGTGGGAACGTGTTTCTCCATAATTCCAGGTCTTCGTAAGGTGCTGCCGTTGCTGCCTATTCAGGTTAGAGCAACGGTCGTTAGGAGTACCATCCTTAGCCGCCTGGATTACTGCAAAGCCTTGCTCTTGGAATCCCCGTGGTATCTGATTACCAGACTTCAAAGTATCCAGGCGGCAGCAGCAAAGCTAGCACTCTCCTGACCTCGTTGTTGAAAGTTAGGCTGAAACCGTCAACATTATCGGCGCCCTCTTGCTCTCCTTGAACCTTTTGTGCGCGTAAACAGCCGCCATTTTGAACACCATGGCTTCCCTGCTCTCGCCGAGAGCCAGCGCGCCTCTCTCCCCCTCCTAGCCTCGCTGGCATCCCCCGCATGCTGACAACCCCCCGCCCGCACTTGCCTTGGATCATAAACCCCTCTTCAGCGCGGCTCTGCCTCAGAACCTCATCCTGTTCCCAGCGCAACACCTCCCCTCTTCCCTTTCATAGTCCCCGGCCCTTTGATGCAAACCCCTTTTTTCCTGTACCCGTTTGTCTTCCTCGTTCCCAGGCCACCATCTGGCTCTGCGGATGCTGTTTATTGCCCTCAGTACAGTAGGAAGTTTCCCCCCATTAAGGGACCCTCGGGTCGATCAAAGCCCCCCCGCCCTACGAGATCCGATCGAACCCCACACACTCCGTGATTCGGCGGAATATCCAGCTGCGCGATGATCATCACCTGTTGTGAACGGGGCGGGGACTTCAACTGTAACCTTGTGTGGGAATGGGCCTGAAAGGGGGGATTCTGAGGATGTCTTTCCGTACATCAAAGTATCGACGAGAATGTGTTACATGCAATAAAGAGATAAACTTGTGTATAAGAGGCCAGGCCTCAGGGATGCAAGTAGAGCACCTCAGAACGATACCTGCTGTCTGTTTTGCCGTGTTCTCCTCCGGAGAGAATAAAAACCTTGTTTCCTGCCTTCCAGTCTCCAGCGCCTGCCTCTTCAGTAGTTTAATTCCTTGTGGGTTCAAGAGGCGACACCGCCGGGCAATACTTAAGGATCTTATATTCTGGTTGGTAGTGCCACCCGTTTACAATTGGCGTCCCAAGCGTGGGGCCCATCAGCGACCCGTGGATCCAGTGGGAGAGGTCCTGACGACAGAGTGAACGACTGCAACGATCGGGAACGCGTCTGTCCGATAGACCCTCGTCTGACAGCCGATCATCCGAACTTCACTGGTTCCGAACAGACCTCTCTCGAGTGATCTACGGTCCTGACTGGGAACCATCAGGAGTGCCGCGAGGATAACGGAGAAGAGAGGACGATCGGGCGCTGGATTCGGAAGACAGGAAATTGTCCATGCGGTCCGGGTAAGGTCGTGTAATCACGACAAGTTGCGAAATGATTGCTTGATTGCTTGATTGTTTAAAAAATACTAGTATTGCTCTTTTTATTTATTTGGAGATTCACTGTCTGCAAACGGAGAAACAACGGGCTCTCTCTTTGCAAGCAGTGGAGGATAGGTAGGGCAGCAGCCGTGCTTATTTTTTTCTCCCCCACTCAATAATTACTTGAAACTGAACTGTTGTTCGCAAAACTATTGTTTTCTGGAGATTCTCTGTCTACAAACAGGGAAGAGACCACCCTTTTTGCAGATAGTGAAAAGGGTAGGTAACGCAGATCTTTGCGGACCTACTCATTCTCCCCATTGAATATTTATTGGTCTTTTTGTTATTTTGATCCATGAGGTATTCACTGCCTGCAAACAACGTAGAATAGAAATATTCTGTCCAGTCTTTGCACCTAGTGATAAGATAGGCAGTGCTGACTTTTTAGTCCCTCGTTATGAGCCGTCATGTCTGTCTTCTCCCCACTGATTAGTAGCCTGTTTAGCCCGGACCGCTTATTAGAGATGGACCATCCAGCCCCACTGGAAGGCACCCCTAATAAGGACATGTTCATGAAGCATGGATTGACCGCTATAGCCTATAGTAAACTATGGCATAAATATACGAAAAAGGGTCAAGAAAGTCAGTGGCCCCTGATAGGATCCTTCGATGATGATAAAATAAAAACGCTAGAAACTGCCCTGGGTAAAAACAAGACAACACCCACTATGCTTGACAGTTTCGGCATGTGGCGAAAAGAAACTGAACAACGTAAAAAGAAAACTGAGAGTAGGTTGGAAAAAGAGCTGCGAAAAGCAGCCCACCTAGCTGCCCAGAAACTAGAAAAAGAGATAAAGGAAAGAGAGAAAGCTAAACAGAAACTAGAAATGGAAACACCAAGCCAGTGTCCGGTTAGAACTCCCTCCATGCTCTACCCTGATTTACCCTCGAAACAACGAGCCAACGAGGATCTGCTGTTAGGTCCTCCTATCATCTACATGCCCCCTCCATATGCCCCTTCCCAACCCTTAGCGCAACACGCGCCACCCCCAGGTACAAACGAAGGTACCGCCACAGCTTCGGCCCCAATGGCCTCTGTGCCAGCCGAACCCCTTGTATTAAAAACCACATCAACAACAACGTTAGACGACCATGAGACTCGAGGGGCTGGCCCTGCAAGAACAAGCAGATTAAGCAAAGATGAGCGAGCGGGGATCGACAAAATAGCAAGGACACTGGTAGAAAGGAAGGATGATGAAGAGTACATCACGGATATGTTCAGCTCGTATACAGGGAGTCACAGACGACATTTTACCGTACGACTGTGTTATCATGTCTTGAATGCATACGAGGACCGATATCGAGACAACGGTCCCGGGAGCCTAACGACTCTGTACCGGAAGGTCGATATCGGGGATGAGGGCGAGTGTGATGTGTCGGACCTCCTCACGCGTACGCTTGAGGTTTTCCGCCACCTCACTGAACGAGAACCGGGAGCTAAATCCGCAACCTCCGTAGTGACCAAACCACCAACCGAGCAATCTAACACCATGATGCCGATACGAGAGGCTGCCCCTTACTGGGTTCCTCCCCGAGGTACAGGGACTCACGATGATGCAAACAACCAAGATGCGAAGGGAAGGGTAGTGTACAACTGGGTCTACCAGCCATGGGACCGGCAAGAGATACTGACATTCCGGAAATCTCTACCCGACCTACGTAAAAACCCCACTGCCTTTTATACTGAATTGGGTACAGCCCTGGGCTCAACGATTATGACCCTGGCTGACATCGACTTGTTCTTCGGGTTATGTCTACCAGCTGATGTGTGGAAGCAAATCCGGAAAGTCGACCACCTTGAGCTGTTTGGACAAACCTGGACACAACTCAATGACCTGGATAAACAACGGGGACCAGGACAAAAGCCTTTGAAATCCATTCTAGACCTTCCAGATAAAATCGTAGAGAAATTAAAAACCCTGATCCCAGAAAAGAAAGTGGACTGATCGATAGTAACGGCCTGTCACCAGAAACCCCAGGAGGATGTATCGGAATACTTCTCCCGGTTTGAAACGGTGTTCTCCGATTACAGCGGCCAGGACATGACCACTGCAACCGGACACCATCTGTTTGTCCAGAATTATGTTAAGGGCCTGTCATCGGAGATCTCCCAGAAACTACAGGCCAGCGAGAGTAGTTGGGCAGCCTCCAAACCTACAGCGATTCTCCAAATGGCCCAATATTATGAGCATCAGAAAAATGAAAACGATAGGGCGACAGAGAAAAAGAAGAAGGACTTAAAAGAAAGGGTGATGATTGCCAAACTGCAAGGGGTGACTATAGGACGAGACCAATATCGGGGAAACTACCCGACGAACGCCCCTAAGACTACATTTCCCCAGGACCGCACTCTGACTTCCTACAGTGGACGCACAGACCTTAGAGAGAACCAGTGCGCTTTCTGCAAAGGGACTGGCCATTGGAAATCCCAGTGCCCAGTTCTTCTGGAAATGATCAGAAACAAAGACCCCAGGGACGTAGCAAACGGACCGAGACCTAAGGGACAACAGCGAGGGCCCCCAAATGACGCGACTAACGACAGATCAGGCAGACCAAATACGTTCGATCGACCCAGGCAGAACCAATATCAACAATCTGACTATGAAGACACCCACAACTTCGCATAGGACAGCCAAGGGCAAGGGAGGGATCCAGTCGAGCTCTATGTTGACCAGCAGGGCCCTTACGTCACTGCTAAGGTCCTGGGTACCAAGTCTCCATTTTTGGTAGACACTGGCGCAACACGTAGTGCGTTATCTAGACGACTGATTCCAAGGGCACCCTTGTCTGGCTCACTCATAACATCGACAGGTTTCGATGGAACGCCCTCCACCAACCCTTTGTCTGCCCCGATTCTCTTTGACGTAGAAAACAACACCACCGACACCACGTTCTTGCTCTCCTCCAATAGCCCTGACGCCATTATGGGACTTGACTTACTGAAACACTTCCGAGCGACGATCAGGTGTTCTCAAGATGGAGTTCGAGTGTTTCTTTACGACAACCCCGTTCTGCTTAGACATTGCTCTCCCCAACACATGTTTTCCATCACCGACGCTGACGCATCCCTGCTTGACACTCTACCTCCGTATCTGTGGGCCAAAGCGGATTCGGACGTAGGGCGTATGCTAATTGACCCAGTGCACATTACTGTCCGACCAGACGCAACACTCCCAAAACTCCCACAATATCGGATATCGCCAGAGGGCGAGAAGGCATTGGTAATGATTATCCAGTCACTGATAGACGCAGGAGTGGTAGAGGAAGTGGTTAGCAACATTTGCAACAGCCCTATCTTGCCCATTATCAAGAAGCAGGGAGAGGGAGATGAGAAAGCATACCGCTTTATCATCGACCTCCGAGAGATCAACAAAGTGGTGGTGCCCCAGTACCCTGTGGTCTCAGACATCACCACCATCCTGACCTTGATTCCATCTACTGCCACCACCTTTACCATCATCGACCTCAAGAACGCATTCTTCTCCATCCCCATCCACCCAGACAGCCGATATCTCTTCGGCTTTACCCTAAAAGCCCGCTCATATAGGTTTTGCCGAGCGCCCCAAGGCTACACGGAAAGCCCTAGCATCTACAGTCAGGCCCTCAAAAGACAACTAGACCAAGTCCAGTTACCCGACGGAGTGGTGTTGGTACAATATGTCGATGACATCCTTTTGGCAGCCGACACCACCCCTCTAGCGGTTACCGCCACCATTCAACTCTTGCACTTCCTTGCGGAAAATGGCCACAAGGTCTCCAAGAAGAAGTTGCAATTCTGCCTACCCCAGGTCACTTACCTAGGCCACCTTTTGTCCAAAGATGGAAGAAAACTCACTCCTGATCGAATCCAAACCATTCTAGATACCCCTGTCCCTAAGACCCAGAAGCAGGTTCACTCCCTATTAGGCCTCACCTCCTTCTGCCGACAATGGTTACCAAACTTCAGCCTCGTTGTAAAACCGCTGCTTTCTCTGTTAAACAAAGACGTCCCTTTCCCACTCCCGTGGACCCCTGAGTGTCAAACTTCCTTCACGGAACTGCGAGATGCCCTTTGCTCAGCCCCCGTCCTAGGTACCCCTGATTACAAAAAACCCTTCTCCCTTTACACTCACGAAAGGGAGGGGTGCGCTTTATCTGTCCTGACCCAGGCCATCGGCCCTAAGCAACGACCGTGCGCTTACTTCTCTGCCACTCTTGACCCTGTCGCCAGAGCCTTGCCTGCCTGCCTTCGAGCTGTAGCTGCTGCTGCAATCTCTATCCGACAGAGTGAGGGGATTGTACTCTCGAATTCCCTCACGGTACTGGTACCCCATGCAGTCGACACCCTCCTGAACCAAACCAAGACGCAACATCTGACGAGTGCACGACTGACTGGATACGAACTGACTTTGCTTGCCCCCCATATCACCCTGAAAAGATGCACCACACTGAACCCGGCAACTCTGTTACCCTTGCCAGAGAACGATCCCAATGTGCACCCCGTGCATGACTGCGTGACTCTTACGGACGAACAAACCAGGAGTAGGGTTGATCTCAGAGACACGGCTTTCCCTGACCCCGACGGGGAGCTGTGGGTGGACGGTTCTTGCATCAAACTCTCCGACGGTACCACTTCCGCTGCCTATGCAGTCACCACGGCTCGAACCGTAGTAGAAACAGCCCGCATCACCCAGCGATCTGCCCAGGCAGCGGAACTGATTGCTTTGACACGAGCCTGCATCCTGGCAACAGGAACCACAGCGAACATTTACACCGACAGCCAGTATGCCTTCGGGGTGGTTCACCATTTTGGGCTCCTTTGGAGGGAAAGGGGATTCTTGACCTCACACGGCACACCCATTTTGCACGGGGATCTAGTCTCCGCCTTAATCGAAGCTGTCCTCCTCCCCAACAAGCTTGCCGTCATCAAATGCCAGGCACACAAGAAGGTGACAGACATTATTGGACAGGGAAATGCACTAGCCGACATCACTGCCCGAACGACAGCTGAAAATAGGACGACGACACATATGTACGTGACCAGGTCACAAGCGGAAAAATGGACTGACGTTGGAGACACTATCAGGGACATTCAAACGGCTAGCACACAACACGAGTTGACTGAATGGACACGGGTGGGATTAAAAGACGATGAAGGCTGCTGGCGGACAAAAGACACAAACAAATGGTTGCTACCTGATTCATACCTGATTCCCATACTGACCATGGCACACTCCCCTGCCCACATAGGATCAGCCCCCATGATCGAACTTGTCTCCAGGGTTTGGCACAACGATAAGATCCCAGATTCCGCCAAACGCCTGGTCCAACAATGCTTAATATGCCTGCAACACAACCCCGGGAAAGGAACTGTAGTACCCCGGGGGGGATTTGGGGTCCCAAACCACCCATTTGAAGTCCTGCAGATGGACTACATCCAGCTAGACAGATGCCAAGGCCTGAAATATGTACTTGTTGTGGTGTGCGCATTTAGCAAGTGGGTGGAAGCATATCCAACCCGTGACAACACCGCTATGGCCACCGCAAAGGTTCTGTTAAAGGAGTTTTTCCCCCGTTATGGCCTCTGTCGTGTTTTATGGAGTGATAATGGCCCCCACTTCATAGCCAAAGTTATCCAACTCATCCTAAATGGGTTTGGTATTAAACAGAAATTCCACGCAGTCTTCCACCCCCAATCTGCTGGGCTTGTCGAACGACACAATGCCACACTAAAGCTTAAACTGGCAAAGATAGTGGCTACCACGGGCCTGAAATGGCCAGACGCCCTCCCACTGGCATTGCTATCGATGCGCTCTACCCCCACCCGACATCACTTAACTCCTTATGAAGTTGTCTTCGGTCGACCCATGAGCGTCTGGTCTGCCCCGAAACCAACTTCCATTCATGACGTTCCGGATGTCCTAATGTCTGATTATCTGTACAAATTGACTGAAACTCTGTCTGTTATTCATCAGCAGGTGCAGCAGGCCATCCCCGATGCTTCCAGGGGTCCGGGTCACGCCATCCAGCCGGGGGACTTCGTGCTGATCCGGAATTTCCAGCGATCAAAGAGTTTGGAACCCCGGTGGACGGGCCCCTGGCAAGTGCTGATCACCACTCGGACCGCACTTCGAGTGGAGGGGAAGAAGCACTGGCTGCACGCCCATCACTGCAAAAAGGTCTCCCCAGCCCTGGCCACGACAGACACCGTCAACACCCAAGAAGAGCTCCTGAACCAGGACCGACCATCGTTGAACTGCTATCCTGACACAGAGACACTTGAGCTTTCAAAACATCCTGACCCCACTGTACCATCTCGAGAAGGGTATTTCCTGCGTCGAAAGGAGGGAGCTTCGGCTAAGTAGGCCACGGACTAGGTTACAGGATCTCAGAACGGTGACCCAAACCACCAAGGGTTACCTGGAGAGAAGCTAAACTAAGTCTGTGGTCCTGCCCACTACCGAGCACCTTGAAAACGAAGATGATGGAAGCGCCAGATAAGAAGATGATGGAAGCGCCAAATAAGAAGCCGACGGAGACAGCAGGAAATACCCACTACAGAAATCCGAGAACCGACAGACTCCATAGCTCAAAGACAATTGCACTCTTCATCGTAATCCTCCTCTGCTTTCTCCTCATGACTACGCTCTGGATTATGGAAGAACACGCACCTGCTCACGAAACATTCCTAACCACTGCTCAGCCTACCACCATGAAGGAACATTATCTGATTTCGCTCTCTCCTCAACTAAGAGAGAGGCGAAAGGAGTTTTGGAATAACTCTTTCGTGCAGCTGCTCCACCAACACAATCTTGCTACCAATGCCACCAACTGCTGGATCTGTGGGTTGCTACCCCATGCCACTGGTCATTCAATACCATTCATTCCTTCACCCTTCTCTGTTCACGGCTCCTGCCTTGCTTGGCTGATCCTCCTGCAAGAAAGCTATAAGGACAATACCACCTCCGGCAGAACCGTAACGCATTTCTCCCACGGGGTCCGGCGAAACAAAACGAAGATACACTTCTGCCCGCAGACCTCCAACGATTCAATCCAAATGGACATCCCGGCTAAGGAACGGATCGAAATGCAGGTGTTCAACAATCCAACCAGACCCACCTTCTCCTATCTGCGGAAACGAACGGCTGCCACTCTGACTGTGGCCTTGTCGGTCATCAACGTTACAGGCCACATGTGTGTAGAAGGACTTGGGACTCAGCTGGTGGGCCGCAGCGCTTGCCGCTTTACCAGAACTTTGGATTCCACGGATCCACCTTCCTTTGTGTCATCCCCAAACATGTATTTCATCTGCGGCACGAAGGCCTACACCTGGCTCCCCAAAGGCTGGGGGGGGCACTTGCTACATCTCCTTCGTCCTTCCTCCGACTTATGTGGCCCCAGCGAATCACCACAGGCAAAAACTAGCCAAAGACGTTGAGCAAGCCGACTCAACAGGAGCGCAGTTCCTCGATGCTATGAAAGGACTCGTCCCCCTCTGGGGCCCGATGGCAAACAGCCGTGCCATCCGACATTTGACTCAGGCAGTTGAGACAACCATGAACATCACAGCGGGCATCTTTGCTAACAACACTGCCGAGCTCCAAGCGGTCCGTCTGGTGGCTCTTCAGAACCGCCTTGTTCTAGATGTGGTTCTGGCGGACCGTGGAGGAGCATGCCGCATTATTGGGTCCAGCTGTTGTACATACATACCGGACAACTCACCCTCAGTGTACAAAGCCATCGAACATCTTCACAGACTCTCTTCAGAAGTCCACCAAGAACAAGAAGAATGGTCGCTTGGTGGTTGGTTCTGGGACACCGTCAAAAGCTGGGGCTGGAGACTGCTCACCATTATCCTGATTCCCGTAGTTGTAATATGTGGCCTATGCTTAGGAATTCAATGTCTGCCACCTCTGTGTTCTTTATGTGCGAGTTGTATTTTTCCCAAAACTGTGGACTTTGGAAGCGAACACATGAGAGCATTGTATGATACCGAAGTTAGGAATTTGATGAAAATTGACATTGAGTAAGCAAGTTGGCTAGATATGTTGAAAAGGGAGGACTGTTGAAAGTTAGGCTGAAACCGTCAACATTATCGGCGCCCTCTTGCTCTCCTTGAACCTTTTGTGCGCGTAAACAGCCGCCATTTTGAACACCATGGCTTCCCTGCTCTCGCCGAGAGCCAGCGCGCCTCTCTCCCCCTCCTAGCCTCGCTGGCATCCCCCGCATGCTGACAACCCCCCGCCCGCACTTGCCTTGGATCATAAACCCCTCTTCAGCGCGGCTCTGCCTCAGAACCTCATCCTGTTCCCAGCGCAACACCTCCCCTCTTCCCTTTCATAGTCCCCGGCCCTTTGATGCAAACCCCTTTTTTCCTGTACCCGTTTGTCTTCCTCGTTCCCAGGCCACCATCTGGCTCTGCGGATGCTGTTTATTGCCCTCAGTACAGTAGGAAGTTTCCCCCCATTAAGAGACCCTCGGGTCGATCAAAGCCCCCCCGCCCTACGAGATCCGATCGAACCCCACACACTCCGTGATTCGGCGGAATATCCAGCTGCGCGATGATCATCACCTGTTGTGAACGGGGTGGGGACTTCAACTGTAACCTTGTGTGGGAACGGGCCTGAAAGGGGGGATTCTGAGGATGTCTTTCCGTACATCAAAGTATCGACGAGAATGTGTTACATGCAATAAAGAGATAAACTTGTGTATAAGAGGCCAGGCCTCAGGGATGCAAGTAGAGCACCTCAGAACGATACCTGCTGTCTGTTTTGCCGTGTTCTCCTCCGGAGAGAATAAAAACCTTGTTTCCTGCCTTCCAGTCTCCAGCGCCTGCCTCTTCAGTAGTTTAACTTCCTTGTGGGTTCAAGAGGCGACACCGCCGGGCAATACTTAAGGATCTTATATTCTGGTTGGTAGTGCCACCCGTTTACATCGTGGCTTCTCAACAACACAAGCACTGGCGGATCTACATTGGCTCCCAGTAGCCCAACGGATCCGTTTCAAATCTTTGTGTATTGTGTATAAAGCACTTTATGAACAAGGCCCTAAGCCACTTCAGGATAGATTTCAGTGGTACAAGCCTACCCAGAATCTCCGCTCCGCTACTACCAACTGCGTAAGAGTGTCCAAAATAAGGAGGGTGACCCTGGGAGGAAGAGCCTTCAGCGTGGCAGCGGCTTGCCTTTGGAACAACCTCCCCTTAGGAATCAGGAGAACACAAGTCTTGCTGCTGTTCCGTAAGAAAATGAAGACCTGGTTACTCCCCAGGATATAATACGCCTTTCCGTGGGGGGTACAAGTATATTCTCTGGATAACATGCCGCTCTCATGTGTAGCTGACAGCCTCTGGGCTGTATAGTTCTTTAGCGCCAGGATGCCCGTAGGGTTACCGTGCGCTCTACAAGTGTTTATAATAATAATAATAAAGCCCGACATCGCAACACCTTGAGGTATCCGGCCCAGAAACTGGAGCTTTCGTGTGGAAACAGATCATCCAGGAGCGCCAGCAAAATTCTTCTAAAGCCACAAAGAATTGCCAAGAAGAAAACCTATAACCACGCCTTCTCTGGATGTGCTCCAAGGATCTTGAATGCACTACCCCCAGAAACGAGTCTTAACCCCTCAACTGCCTCCTTCAGAAAAAGTCAAATCTCTCCTCATGACGAAATTCACTTGAACATTTTATCGGACTCTTAGAACAACCAGCTGGAGACAAGACATTATCTTGAAATACTATGTTCCTTTTGTACATTATCTCTTTTGTTTAATTACCTCACTTGTAAAGCGCTCTGATACCCGCAAGGATGATGTTTGCGCTATATAAAACCTTCAAAATAAAAAATAAAAATTACTGATACAATATGTGAGGTAATTAGCAGGGCGTGGACGGGCGCGAGTTATAGTTACTATAAATGGTGGATTTCAGTGGATTTGTTTGTTTAATACTGTAGGTTTTAACTGACATTTTCACCTAACTATAACATCACTTTGTTTTTTAGGTTTCGCCTCACGATCCGCTGCGCAGCAGCGTTCGCGCAGGCGAAATCTAATGTTAGAACAGTACTGGCTTTGGTCCCGCCTTCTCTTCCATTGGCTAGCTCCATAAATGGAGGCTAGCCATTGGAAGAGCGATCTGTCCGTCATTGCCGGAGCAGATTCATGGGCGTTCCCGCGATTTTTACTCATCCCGCCCCTTTGCGATTGTCATGCGGCGGTGGGCGGTGTTTTTTTTTAGGTTTCTTTTGGTCAGTTCTCTGAAGATGGCGGCCGGGCAGTAGCCTTCATGGCGTGGTCCGCACGCGATAGCCTCAGCGCTGTACAAAGTCTGACAAAATGGCGTCCGAAGCAGCAGCAGCTCCGGATCAAACACAGCCGCCTACCTCTCCCCCACAACCAAAAAAAACGGTGAGTTAAGAACGTATCTATTTCCTGACAAGAATGATTTCCCTGACGAATGCTGGGCTCTCCTCATTTGTAGCACGATTAAGCCAGAGAAAGCAATAGACGGCATAGAG
This sequence comes from Lissotriton helveticus, assembly GCF_964261635.1. Lineage (NCBI taxonomy): Eukaryota > Metazoa > Chordata > Amphibia > Caudata > Salamandridae > Lissotriton > Lissotriton helveticus. The sequence goes on along the minus strand of NC_136069.1, from coordinate 1,705,619,158 downwards.
ACACGCAGCGAAACTGACTGTATAGGATGCAAAGTGTACGTGTGCTGCGAGAGCATTTGAAATTAAAACTTTTATGTTGTGGCTCCCTCCTAAAAGGGAGTTTCGCTGGGCTCTTTTGCTACGTAATTTACAGCATTTTAACCGCGGTATGAACCAGGCGATCTGCGAGCGAGGTGGCGTTTACCCTTGGCGTGGCCCCCACAACCAGCTCTCTCTCCGTTTCTCCTTTCCAAACACGCCGTTCTGGAGATGCCTGGCTCCGCCCGCTCACAAATTTAATAGTTGACTCATTCCAGTTTACTTTTTTTTCCCTTTTTCGCAGATTTTCTTTTACGAAATTGTTCACCTTCGTTGTAATGCAACGCAGTCTTGTCATTCCAGATGAATTTGGCCTTAGTAACAATGCAGAGCCCAAAAACATATACATGTAGGTGAGAGAAAACGGGCAGGCAGTTAGAAACACAATAATGGCAAACTATCCCAGTATAGACAATATCCGGTCACCTTTTTAGGTCCGCCTCAATGTCATTTTTGTGCGCTGTTGCCCGTGAGAGGACTGCGCTCCTTTCAGAGCCCCCCGACGCACCTGTTCTGTCACATTTTCCCCTCCTCTGAAACAGACTTTTTCGCATTATAATAACTGGCTTAGGGTTGGAAACGCAAACAGAGAGAGCCAGACATGGAGATGGGGGCCGGAGAGAAATGGATGGACAGAAACGATGCACGTGTATTCCATGGAGTGCCAGAAGAGCTGGAACACGGGCTGTCACGCGGGCGTCAGGTACATGGGTCGCAGAGAAGGTGTGGCGTAACGGCCAGAGCGGCCGACTTTGACGTTAGGGAACCGGGTTCGAGTGTAAGCAGGGATGCTCAAACATCCTGTGATTCTGAGCAAATCACTTAATCTCCCTTTACCTGAAAAACGAATGTGACCTGGTGCTCATGTAAAGGGCTTTATACCCTCGGGTCGAATTCGCGCTACATAAAATTGCAAAAAAAAGCACTAGCTTGTTGGGGTATCCCACGGGTCGTATGCGTTATCTCAGGAGGTGAGGCAGGAGGCCGCAGTGGTCTCTAGTCACTTCTCAGAGAACGTGTGCAAACCGAGCTCCAAGCCCGCGAGGAGTCTGAGGCATTCATTGGGGTCAGACACCTTTGTTTTAGAGGCTGCCAGGGATGGACGGTCGGTTCACTCAGAGGTCAGCCAGTCTGCGGAACACAGCCCTGTGTAGGTGAAAGCAGATTAACTTTCTTAGATGTATGCACTGCAAGCCTGACCCTCTGGGTCCCTCTGCCAACCCCACCAATTGCTTCTTAAAGCAAACCTAATATGTGTGAAGGGAGAGAGTCACAGGCTTCCCCACAGTCTGAAGGAGCTCTCAGACTGAGGCAAAACTCGTGATGTCCGCAGCCCTACCCTGGCCCTGACATGGATTTCGCTCTCAGCTGGTAATTTTCAAGCTGCTGGTTAACCACTGCACAATGCTAAGAAAAGCAAAACAGCAAAACAAGCATTGGCAAAGAAAGTTGGTTTTGTCCATGCAAGAGCTATTGACTTTGCCAATGTCTGTTAGCAATGTTGTTGACCAGCATAGATGCTGGGCAGCATGGTTAAAAGTTGTTTAAAAAAAGTGCTAGTGCATGGTCAGCGCTGGTCATATCATAGCACTTTTTTGAGTGTGTGTGTGGCTCTGGGTGGGTGTGTGTGGCTCTGGGTGGGTGTGTGTGGCTCTGGGTGGGTGTGTGTGGCTCTGGGTGGGTGTGGCTCTGGGTGGGTGTGTGTGGCTCTGGGTGGGTGTGTGTGGCTCTGGGTGGGTGTGGCTCTGGGTGGGTGTGTGTGGCTCTGGGTGGGTGTGTGTGGCTCTGGGTGGGTGTGTGTGGCTCTGGGTGGGTGTGGCTCTGGGTGGGTGTGTGTGGCTCTGGGTGGGTGTGGCTCTGGGTGGGTGTGTGTGGCTTGGTGGGTGTGTGTGGCTCTGGGTGGGTGTGTGTGGCTCTGGGTGGGTGTGTGTGGCTCTGGGTGGGTGTGTGTGGCTCTGGGTGGGTGTGGCTCTGGGTGGGTGTGTGTGGCTCTGGGTGGGTGTGGCTCTGGGTGGGTGTGTGTGGCTCTGGGTGGGTGTGTGTGGCTCTGGGTGGGTGTGTGTGGCTCTGGGTGGGTGTGGCTCTGGGTGGGTGTGTGTGGCTCTGGGTGGGTGTGGCTCTGGGTGGGTGTGTGTGGCTTGGTGGGTGTGTGTGGCTCTGGGTGGGTGTGTGTGGCTCTGGGTGGGTGTGTGTGGCTCTGGGTGGGTGTGTGTGGCTCTGGGTGGGTGTGTGTGGCTCGGTGGGTGTGTGTGGCTCTGGTTGGGTGTGTGTGGCTCTGGGTGGGTGGGTGTGGTTCTGGGTGGGGGTGGGTGCTAGTAATTGCTGTCTGCTGAGCTCGTCCGTCCGTAGGGTACAATAGGTCTCACATTTGCGAGAGATTAAGCTAATGGCAATGTAAATGACAATGCCATTTATTTATCTGTTTTCAAAACCAACACATAACTACAAATTTTGTCATTTACAATGCCAATAGCTCTAACTTTTCCAAAGGCGAAACCATTGCATTGTAAATGCTTGTTAGGCTTTCCCGGCTCCTCTGAAGGACGAGGCCTGCTTTAGAAATGCAAACCCAGCCATGGTGGTCTGTGTCCCTCGCAGCCCACCGTCTCTGTATTCCTAGCCAGCCTCAGGGGTTGTAAATTGCGTCCTGTCAATCAATATTCATTGGCCTCGAGGCGCTGCAGTCTCCTGGGACTCAACATTGTTTAACTGACCAATGTTTACATCGAATGCAAAGAAGCAGAGAGGGATATAAAAAACACGGGGGGGGGGAGTCAAGGCTAGAACCCTCGATGGATTACAACCATTAAAAGAAGAAATGTAACATGGCGTCGATGCTGGGCTTTTCCCAGATTTCGGAGTGTTCGTCTGTGATAGGAAGGCCCCGTTTGAACCCGAATGAGAGGGACAGGTTACAAAGGTCACGCAGGTGAGCAGCGGCCGAGGATCACACGCGGCGTCAATCATGGAGTGAGACTCACCTGGCCCTGGGTGACGTCACTGCCTCTGGACCCGCAGGTGCGCAGCGGCCGAGGATCACACGCGGCGTCATGGAGTGAGACTCAGGAACACTGAATAATAAGGAAACCATGAACTAACAATGGGGTGGGAAGAGTGGCCCCTGCTTCACCTGGCCCTGGGTGACGTCACTCAGGCACTGCCTTTGGACAGGCGGCCAATCAAGGGGTGTATAAAAGCCATCGGGGCTCAGCTGCCGGGCTCACTCCCGCCGACTCCAGAAGCATGAAGGTCGCCGGCTCCCTGCTCCTCCTCGCTCTGCTCGCCCTCTGGGCCGGGGACGTGTTCTCAGCGCCACCAGGTAAGAGCCCGAACCAAGGTGACCTTTGAGGCAGGTGATGCTTGTTGCCAGCTCGAGAGGCCCCAGACTGCAGGGGCAGCTGAATCCAAACACATAAACATACATGAGCACCGGGACAAGTAAAACAGCGAGGGGCAGGGAGGGGTATCTCATTGAATTGAATTAGGGATTCGTAAAGCGCTGCTGTCCCTCCCAAGGGAGCACCTTGGCGCTAGGCGCTATACAAAGTCAGAGGAAGCACTTTTGAGTAAAGCAGAGGCGAGGGCTCTGGGGGCCTTTGAGGGTTCTTCCAGGGCTTAAAGAGGACCGGGTCTCACCGGTCTGAGCACCGAGGGCTTGAAGGCGGCTGCGGCAGCGGCCTTGAGCTCAAGGTGCTTCAACCCCCCCCCCCCCCCCCCACACACACACACACAATGGAAAAGCTGCCTTGTGTCGCAACTCTAGAAACACCCGGAACACACTGCCTCTAGCCGCCCTGTCTTTAAATATAAAGTTTTCAGAGTCTGGTGGGAGGGTGTGGCGTAATGACCCGAAGTGCTGACTCCGGCCCTTGGTAACCTGGTTCAAGTCTCGGTGTGGCTTAACGTCTTTTCATTTTGGGCAAATCACCTGTTTGCTCTGTGCTTAGAAATGACCGGGGCCTTGTGTTAATGTTACGAGTGCTCATGAAAAGCGCTCCAATACCTTCAGGCCCAGTTGGCGCTATATAAAACTGCACCAAAGAAACCGAATCAAAATGAAATGCTGGTTTTCAGAGGCGACGGAAGCAGATTGGCCTGAAACACTTTCACAGCTTCCGAGGAGCAGAATTGCGCTAAAGCAGTAAAAGCGCCCAAGAAGGAAGGCGCTACCTTTAAGCTCATCATGACGCCCCCCCTCAGGTCTGGCTCAGCTTGTCCCATGAGTACTTGGGCTCGCTATCTGTATTTTATTTAAAGCATAAGCGCGAATAAGTCGGCGCAGTATAAGATACATTGCTCATCCCAAATGGGCGTTACCGTTTTATAAGCCTATGTTCATTTTAAAAGCGAATCATGATCTAGTCAATTTTAAGTGGATTACTTGAAAAATGAACCGAATAAAGATTGAAATGAAAAGCGAAATTGCCTCCTAATTGTTGTCCTAGTCGCAGTATTACTTTTTTTTCCAGAATACTTTTAATCTCGACTGTAATTGTCAAGGGATCTGTTAAGAATTGTGCGAAATCTAGTGTTGGGGAAGTTGGCAGCCCTCATCTGTCTAAAATAATATTATTGGCTGAAAGCAAGGATATTTGGTCTGAGAAAGCTCCCATTAGTTGCGCAGCAGTCGCGGACACTTAACGGAACTACTTTGGGTGAGTTCAGGCTCCGGGTCAAATTAACAGATGGCATTGAGCACAGTGACGCTCTCCTGTGGCTGAATTACTCTGACCGCTGTAGAGGGCGCAGTAAAAATCTGAATAACACAACAGCAGACTGATGAATGAGAACCTACACTTAGGTATATTACATATAGCTTAAATAACCCTACTGCACATACTAAGGACTTAGCAAGTTCAACCACTATATAGAAGAATGAGGCTGAAGGCCAAGTTCCTTTATGAGGTTGTAGAGGTAACTTGCAATATCGCATTCATGTATGCTAGGGTGTACTTTATTCCTTCTAATACATGATCACACGCTTGCCTTCCCACGATACTCCAATATCCTTGGTATTTTGCTTTTTTATATGAAATAGATAGATGGGTGCAGGTGTGGAGAATAAAAGTAGAATTTAAATTGTAAAATGAAACACACTAAAAAGCAGTTAGATATTTGTTGCAACATATATTTATATCAGTTTAACATAAGTAATTTTAAAAATAACGCTCTTTCATTACATGAAGTGCACAAAAAATAAACATTTTGCCATATTATCGTCCTTCTGCATATCACTGTTCATCTAGAAAAACAAAGCAGAAGAAACAAGCATTGGCATAGCCAATAGGTCTTGCCTTTGGGACCTTTTAGTGTTTAGCCATGCAACACTTGATGTTGTTGCACCAAGGATATTGTGCTGGATAACTAAACACTTAGAAGGTCCCAAAGGCGAGACCTCTTGGCTAGGCCAATGCTTGTTATTATCAGTGGCCGATGCAGGACAGCAATAAGACAATACAAAGTGTCCAGATAACGCTGGTGATTAATGATCCTGCTGGAGAGCAATCATTTTTCTGTTAGTAGCTTTTAAATGCAGATGAACTGTGTTTTATGTGGATAGCTCAGTGGGTTACTGCCTCTGTCACAGATCCTTGTGTGACTTGGAGTTCAGATGTTACAATCCTGTCATAGGACAGTGACCAATGAACTGTCATCAGAGAGCTGCATACAAACATGAATGGTATAGTTAGAACTTCACTTTTTTGTTTTGTGATGTAGTTAGAACTGCCCCAGTCTTTCATTATTCTAATGTTGCTAAAATGAGTATGTTTGGGCAGATATACATTTTTACCAGTAAAGCTGACCTCCATGGAATACTCTTTAAATTCTATGGTTGTGTTTCCCCAGACCAAACCCTCTTAAAATATCCTGCCCGCCAGTATGGATGACACGTGAATCCTACCCCTTGCAATCCTCATTGGCTTATGTGACATTCCCTGTAGTCTAATTTACATACTTGTATGATTCATTGTCTCTGTATAATGTGTGCGTGATGTAAAGTACTGACACACACTACACCGATATGAGTAGAGCTATCCAGCAAAGGACATGCACATGAGAGAGGGGCTACGTAAAGATGAGGGGGCACTGGAGGAGGGTGGAAGTGAGGGAATCCGAGGAGGAGGTCATGAGGGGGAGGGGGAGCTAGGGAGAGATGAGGGGCACTGGTGGAGGGTGGAAGTGAGGGAATCCGAGGGAGAGTTCATGGGTGGAGGGTGGAGCTAGGGAGAGATGAGGGGCACTGCAGGAGGGTGGAAGTGAGGGAGCTGACTACATCCTCCTAGGGGACCTCAACTTCCACCTGGAGAACAACAAGGACCGCAACATCGCCGCCCTGCTGAACAACCTCCCCAACCTCGGACTCAAGCGACTGGTCAACACCCCCACCCACTATGCCGGCCACACGCTTGACCCCGTCTTCTCATCCAGCAAGCACATCACCTTCAGCCACTCCACCGGACTCCACTGGACCGACCACAGCTGCGTCCACTTCAGCTTCAGAAGAACCACGACCCACCACCACCCGCCTCAGGTTCCCCACAGAAGCTGGAGCAAGATCACCGCAGACCAGCTCACCACCTCCCTCAGCCAGAACCCACCCGCCAGCGCAACGGACCCCAACGAAGCAGCCCGCAACTTCACGCAGTGGCTGACCGCCTGCGCCGACAACCTCGCACCACTGAAGAACCCTCCCAGCAGACCCAGAAGCAAGAAGGCATCCTGTTTCACCGACGAACTCAAGGACTCCAAGAATACCTGCCGCACCCTCGAGAAAGCCTGGCTCCTCGACCAGATCACCGACAACATGACCGCCCTCAAACACGCCACCCGCAAGCACCACCAGCTTATCCGCACCACCAAGAAGAAATACCTGAAGGAACGATTGGTCAACAATTCCCACGACAGCAAGGAACTCTTCAGCATCGTCAAGGAGTTCTCCAACCCCAGCACCGGCAACAACAACATCACTCCGTCACAAGACCTCTGCGACTCCCTCGCCTCGTTCTTCCACCGCAAGATCGCCGACATCCACAACAGCTTCAGCGCACCACCCACGCACCCCACCGTCGAACCAACGCCCCCACCACCACCCTCCGCACCTGGGCCACGGTGACCACCGAGGACACAGCCCGCACGATGAACACCATCCACTCCGGATCACCGACCGACCCCTGCCCACACCACGTCTTCAACAAGGCCGACTCCACCATCGCACCCCAACTCCGGAACATCATCAACACCTCCTTCACACCGCCACCTTCCCGGAGAGCTGGAAGCAAGCAGAGCTCAGCGCCCTTCTGAAGAAACCAACAGCGGATCCCACCGACCTCAAACTTCCGCCCCATCTCGCTCCTCCCTTTTCATGCTAAAGTCATCGAAGATCGTCAACAGACAGCTTGCCGCCTTCCTCGAGACAAACGGATCCCTCGACCCCTCGCAGTCTGGTTTCAGAGCCAACCACAGCACCGAGACCGCCCTCATCGCAGCCACCGACGACATCCGAGCCCTGCTTGACAACGGGGAAACAGCGGCACTCATCCTCCTGGACCTCTCTGCAGCGTTTGACACTGTCTGGCACCGCACCCTAGTTCAACGCCTCAGCAACATCTGCATCCAAGAGAAGGCACTGGAGTGGATCACCTCGTTCCTCGCCGGAAGAACACAGAGTCCGTCTCCCCCCGTTTCGTTCCGAGGCTACCGAAGTCATCTGCGGCGTTCTGCAAGGATCTTCACTCCGCCCCTACCCTCTTCAACGTCTACATGAGACCTCTTGCAGCCATCGCACGCCAACACAACCTCAACATCATCTCGTATGCCGACGACACCCAGCTGATCCTCTCCCTCACCAGAGACCCCGACACCGCCAGAACCTGCCTACACAAAGGGATGAAAGACTTTGCCGAGTGGATGAAGAACAGCCGCCTGAAACTGAACTCAGACAAGATGGAAGTCCTCATCCTGGGACCATCGCCCTCCGCCTGGGACGACTCCTGGTGGCCCCCTGCCCTGGGCACCTCACCCAAGCCAACCGATCACGCACGCAACCTGGGCTTCATCCTGGACTCTTCCCTCTCGATGACCAGACAAGTCAACGCCGTCTCCTCATCGTGCTTCAACACCCTGCATATGCCGCAACGCCGGAACCACAGCCAAGCTACAGAACAAACTCCAACGCATCCAGAACGCCTCCGCACGACTCATCCTGGACATCCCCCGACACAGCCACATCTCCGGCCACCTGAAAGACCTGCACTGGCTCCCCGTCAACAAGAGGATCACGTTCCGGCTCCTCACCCACGCACACAAGTCTCTCCACGACCTGGGCCCCAAATACCTCAACGACCGCCTGACCTACACGCCCACCCGCCAGCTACAGTCCACCAGCCTTGCCCTCGCCGCCGTCCCACGCATCCGAAGAGCCACCGCCGGAGGAAGATTTTTCTCCTACCTGGCTGCCAAGACATGGAACTCCCTCCCCATCCACCTTTGGCTGACCCAGGACCATCGCGCCTTCAGGAGACCACTCAAGACCTGGCTGTTCGAGCAGTAGCATACCCCTTCCCCCAAGTGCCTTGAGACCCTTCCGGGTGAGTAGTGCGCTATAAAAGTGCCATGATTGATTGATTGAATCCTAGGAAGAGGTCATGGGTGGAGGGGGGAGCCAGGGAGAGATGAGGGGCACTGGTGGAGGGTGTAAGTGAGGGAATCCGAGGAAGAGGTCATGGTGTGGAGGGGGGAGCTAGGGAGAGATGAGGGGCACTGGTGGAGGTTGGCAGTGAGGGAATCCGAGGAGGAGGTCATAAGGGGAGGGGCTATGGGGAGATGAGGGGCACTGGTGGCAGTGAGGGAATCCGAGGAGGAGGTCAATAGGGGGGCCATGGAAGGATGAGTAGTAAAGGTATTTACAGAAAAAGAGGTTATTGGTGCGGCCCCAAGAAAGACTTTTGCATCAGCGCGGTCATGGCCTTTCTGTTTTTGTTTATTTAATTAGCAGTCGGGTCATAAGGGCTACTGTGGAACCTACTTTAAAGTGCATGCTAATTATATTTAGTGCTATATTCAATGTTTTTAAGTTTGAAGGTCATTTTACCAATGTTTTTACCGGGAAAAATGAAAGTGGAGCCCGATTGTGCCTGATATGGGACTGGGTCCCAAGGTCAGCTGTGAGAAGGTGCACTGGAGAGGAGTAGTGGATAATCAAGCCTGTAAGGGAGTGCGTTGCAGAGTCTGGGGTCAGGTGGAGGTAGTAATGAAGAGTCATTCTCCCTGAAGGCTCACACAGATTGAGCCAGAGAAGTGTCACTCACCTGACACTCCCACCTCAGAAACCTCCTTCGCATCAAAGGAACATTACATGGAAAAAACACTTTTTGAGAGTGATCATATTTAGAAAGATTTGGAAAAGAGTGTGTTTTACTGGGCCTTGTAAGACTAAGAAGAGAGAAAGGAGGGCCTGCCCAGACATATATGCGACAAATCGAGCCCGCAGTGGCCCACCCAAATGCACCCTTGGCCCACCCAAAGAAAAATTCCTTGAGCCGGGCCTGTTCGAAACGTGTCTCTATCGGGCTCTGTTTTGTGCCCTGGCACAGATTGACTGCAGTGACAGCAGGCACAAAGATGTGCCCTGCTCACTTCCCACGAGTGGAGAGGGTACAGCATGACATCATGCCAGGTGACCCCCCCCCCCCCCAGTTTTTCCCATTTAAAACCCTGGGTTCTTCACATGAGAGAGTGGCAGATGGGGTCAGGGGCTGAAAAAAAGCCATGCCTTCAGCTGTTTCCCGAAAAGGGGGTTCTAGGTACATGTCCCTCAGTCTCGCGGAGAGCTTGTTCCAGGCCATGGCCACAAAACGTAAAGATTTGCCTCCTTTAGGGTGAACGCTTGAATAGAGGAGGTTTAACAATTCCGCCGCAGTGCTGGTGAATTAATGAGTGGGCGCACACGTCCAATCTTTGAGTTTCTATATTATTTATCCATGTATTTTTGCACGAATTTGAAAGATTATTGTATGTTGCAAATGGATTTTACTATAATTCTCTTATTTGTAAACATTTAACCTGCTGAGTAGCTGTGCTTTTATGGATCTGATGATATCCGAATAAAGTGTCTTTGAACCTTGAACCATCGGTTAACAATGGCCTTTAGACCATCACATTATGAAGCCAAAACAGGGCTAAACTGGTCTGGGTTTTCTTGCATTTCCTCTGAGGTGGGCCTGGTCTGGCAGTACAGGGTGGACTCTTTCTATTGGAGCAGAATCAAGACTGATTTACATATGGCTGATCTGTGTCTAAAGTAGGATAGTGACAAACAAGGGTCTGAAATGTGGCCCCAGTAATTACCAAATGCAGAGATGAATTCCCGCGTTCCACCAATCGCCATCGCTTTTCCTCAACGCTGGTCTTGGGTCGCTGCACCTTGTCTCTTTTAGCAAGAGCTCAATACCTGGTGATCGCATGGCAGGACCCAGCGTGCTACAGAGCGGAGAGACGAGTCGTAGGGAGCTTGAGGTGAACGCCCTGCCCAGCTGTCCATACGAGGATGGAATCATCTGAGCTCGCAGTCACCAATCGGAGGCAGGCGCTTCTACCCCTGCATTAGCCTTTTAAACCCTGGCACCAGCCTTGCTGTCCCTGCTCTGAGGTCAGGACACCAGAGGCATGAAGGGAAAGGTCACTGTCTTTCTGAGCACAGTTTACCTTATACAATTCGATCAGTTTGTCCTTCTCTTGTCCCTTCTGCATCAAGTAGGAGACTACTTCAAGCTTAGGGGCTAGGAGAAGGGGGAAACATCTGATGTCATGAGTCCCAAAGCATAAATGATCTCACTTCTTTTACAGCCGCCATTTTGGTGACTTGTTGTTTATGTTTGAGTCTGGAACATACCAAGGGAGGGTTTCTCTAGGGAGTGGATTCAGAATGAGGCAGGTGGGATATGGATTTCGGTGTTGAGAAAAGTCAGCGAAGGTTCACGGTTCTGAGGGAATGGCGTATCGACTCCCGCCGCCATTACTCATGAACATATTCAGGTAATAAGATGCTGTTTCATTACTATGGTGACCGAATGGGACACTCACAGGTCTTTAACGTGTTCATAATGTCTATTCATACTGCCGTATTTCTCTCTTCTAGTTGTAGGACTGTGCGTTGAACGGTGTGGACGAGGAGGATATTGTCCTGAGGGTCAGACCTGCGTAAGCAATGGCTGTGGACATCACTGCAAACCAAGCCCCAGTGAGTATTGAAGTGTGATAGGAAATGGCCGACCTCAGAAGAGAAGGCTGGCAGCAAGTCTTGTGGTCCTCCCATGGTGGAACCCCTCCTCCCAGGGGTTGTGAGGGTCCTTCCCTGAGCTGTGATGCTGCCTTGAGCCTTTGTCTGATGCAATAAAGCCTTAATGCACCTGTGTCTGATAGTAAAATGGAGGCATGTGATGACATCATGAGATGGATCACTGGCTAAGATGATCAAACATGATGTGAGTTCTACATATTTTGTTTATAGTGTGCATTGATATATAACTACTGTATAGTCTTATTAGTATATTTATTTTATATGCTGTGTTTATAAAGGGCAATATTAATATTTAAGTCAGGTGATGTTTAAAGCAAACCAGACTACAGGTGCTGCTGAATTCAAAAGCACCGACACATATAACTACATTAACACTGGACACATGTCCTCGGAAATATAGCAATGGAACAAGTTACCATATTTAAATCACAATAATGTCTAAGACCGGGACATCCCAATATATATTATGAAATCAGCCAAATTAAAATAAACATTTGAGCAGAATCCCAAAGAAATAAAAAAAATAAAAAAATTTGGCTTGCTTTACCGTTTTATAAATCCCGTGTAGGTTTTTCAAAATGTCAATTGGTGGTATGCCTCAAACAGCTGAAAGCCACACTGATCTTAAACAGATGTGTGGAAGTTGGTATCACAAAAATTGTGTTTAGAGAGTAAACCAGGTATTATTAGGAAGTGAAAGTGTTCACCCTGCCAGGGCACAGGGGACACTTCACCGATTCCTTTTGCCTCAAGTAGGGGGAAGGAAGGGAGACCCCGCTCTAACTATAGGGGGCGGGTCTCTCCACACCCCCAGGTTCACCCCCGTCTTGTGTACGCAGCATCTCAGTCTAATGAAAGACTGACTGCACAGAAGGAAGTGTGGAGAAGGCACATGTAAGGCTGCAGTCCCAACCCCACCCCAGCGGAGACAAGGGAGGGTGTAGTTAATGCCTACAGCCCCCCTCCGGCTCCACAGCCTCGACGTCACCATTTATGGCTTTAGTGCCCCAAATAAATCCCAGCTCCACGCACCGACCATCAGATCAAACATCTGTCCGTTTCTAGGCGTGTGGTCACTTCTGATAAACAGGGATGCCCTGGACGTTGATCCCCCCTGAAATACCAGGGTCAGGGTCAGTGAAAGTGACATCACACACCCTTTAACATTAATGATATCACAGGAAGTGACATCACACACCCGTTGACATTAATTATATCACAGGAAGTGACATATGACTTTGAATCCCAGAAAGTGATGCAACATGACCTTGAACCTGATGACATCACAATAATTGATGCCACTCCACTCAAGAACGAAATGATTACATTTTTCAGGCAACGCAGCAGCTACTTTGCGGCGCTGCACCGCCTAAAAGGGAGAGGGCAGGAATGCCCCATATATAACATTACATGGTGCATTCCTGTCCTCTCCTTGCACGGGTGTACTTTTGTCTGTCTAGCGCAGTGAAGGCCGCTTTGCATCATGCTGCAAGTGTGCCTGTTTGCTAAGCAGGATTGTTTTTGGGCAGGAAGGGACGCCTGATGCTTTTCCTCATGAATGCAGCACACATAAAAGAGAAATAAAAGTCAAGGAAAAATCAAGATATTTCCCCTCGTTACTCCTCCCTTGGGAAGGCGTTGGATTTTGACATATTCCCAGGTCTAAGACTCATGGTAAATCTGGGACTGCGCCTACATTCATGGCGGATGTGACTCCATCCATTGAACACCTCCATGGGCAGAGTAATGGACGCTGAGACTTCTGCTGTCTTGTGTTACTCCAGATTTACCGAACCCTACAGGGACGTGCAAGGGGGCCATGCGTGGCTCGGTAAATCTGACTTTAGTTTTGCATTACTGTTGCGTTACTCCAGATTTACCGAGCCCCACAGGGACATGCAAGGGGGCCATGCGTGGCTCAGTAAATCTGACTTTAGTTTTGCATTACTGTTGCGTTACTCCAGTCGAGCCAAAGTCTAGCCCGTCTGCGCCGGTCCGCGGCCGGACGGGGCGCGGGGTCATAGCCTCTGTCACCTCTAAGTCCCTCGATATACAGTATGACAGACAAGAATTGTTAGATCTATGCCCTACCATTGCCCTTCGCTGTAAACACTCTATGGAGGCTACATCGATACATAGCTGCACTATATGCACCTTCACTCCTGATAAATGCCTCACCACATTTAACACGAAAGGGCTGCTAAAAGCGGCGTTGCTGAATTGCAGATCCCTTAAGAAACATCGTACTCAAATTTATCATCTCCTTGAGGATGAGGAACTCAACATCTTGTTTCCCACCGAGACCTGGTTGGATGAGCATTCTGACCCTGATATAATAGAGGCCATGCCACCTGGATATTCCCTCTCCAGACTCTATAGGAAGGATGGCAGAGGTGGGGGTATTGCTATAGCAACTAAGGCACCCTTAGAATACTCCCTATCTCCCCTCTCAATAGATCATAGTGAAGCAGGTTCCTTCAATATCTTAATAGGGCCGAAACACTCCCTTTCAGGTATCCTTGTATATCGCCCCCCAGGAAGGCTTCACGACTTTACATCTAGCCTTATTGAAGCTACAACTCACCTAGCACTGAGAAAAACCAGATTTCTAGTGCTGGGAGACTTGAATGTCCACTTTGACAATCCCCTTGATAGTGAGGCCTCGGACCTAAAGGATGATTTGCTCTCCTTACAGTTAGAACTCAAAAACCAGGACCCAACTCACCAACTAGGACATTTGTTGGATCCCATTTTTGGGAACTGGAATGGAGTACTCCCTCTGCCCCCACTACCGATACCCTGGTCTGACCATTTCGTGATTCCGATGCAAATACAGATTGCTGCTACCGAACTTAGTCCTGATACTGCTCAACGCTATCAATGTAGAAAATGGAAAAATTTCTCCCTTGACACCTTCATTAAGCTACTTGATAATGCTGGTCCTCCTGGAGGGTTTGACTGTGAGACAGTCTATAATCCGCTACAAAAACGCATCTTAACAGCTTTAGATAGCACTGCCCCTACTCGCACGCTGACCAAAACCAAGAGGGCCAGTAAAGCTAATCCGTGGTTCACCCAGGAACTACGTGTAGCCAAATCCGCATGCAAAAAACTTGAGCGGACATGGCGCATCAATTTCTGCCCAAAAATTTAAAACCTTGTATAAAAAAGCTCAAAAAAACTATAACAAAATGATTCGAGCCTCCAAAGCATCCCACTATAACACTCGTATCACAGAAGCAGAGAGTTCCTCGAAAGAGCTTTTTAAGATCTTTAAAGAAATCTCTATAATGACTTCGAACAATACTTTCCATAATGATTCGGTGGATACTTGCAACAAGATCGCCAAGTATTTTGCTGGCAAGATCACTGACATTTATGCCAACTTCTTGGGTAATATAAAACCAGGACACGACTTTGAGAGGGAAGATGCCGCTTCCACAGACTTCTGCCTGTGTAATTTCACGGTCCCTCCCCCGGAAACCTTTATAAAAACATGCCAAAGCATTAAATCTGGCTCCCCTCGGGACCCTGCTCCTCCCAAAATAGTAGCTGCTAGTCTAGCTGTCCTGGAGCCGCACCTTAGATATGTGTTACAAATCTCCTTCTCTACAGCCGGTCTGCCTGAAGACTGGAAAAAAGCAATCGTACTTCCTATAAAAAAAAGCCCAATGTGAGTCAGGAAACCCTAGAGAATGTAAGACCTATATCTCTGCTACCTTACCTAGCAAAAGTCGCAGAGAAAATAGCCAATACTCAACTTATGTCTCACCTTGAATCTCAAAATGCTTTACATAGCTCTGTCTGGTTTTAGATCGGGCTACTCAACAGAGACAGCGCTCCTGAGAGCGACTGAAACCTTACGGGAGGGAGCAGATGAGGGTAAGACCATGGCACTCATTATGTTGGACCTCAGTGCCGCGTTTGACACTGTAG
The DNA here is from genome assembly GCF_964261635.1 of Lissotriton helveticus. Classification (NCBI taxonomy): domain Eukaryota; kingdom Metazoa; phylum Chordata; class Amphibia; order Caudata; family Salamandridae; genus Lissotriton; species Lissotriton helveticus. Next base: position 1,705,603,845 of record NC_136069.1, on the reverse strand, counting down.
CACACTCCATCTTGCTACAGTGTCTAAACAAAGCTGGGGTCACCGGGAAGGCATTGGGTTGGCTGAAAGCTTTCTTAACCAACCGGAGCTTTCAGGTTCAGAGAGGCAACTTTCTCTCGGACAGCATAGCTTTAGACCAGGGGGTACCTCAGGGCTCGTCCCTGAGTCCCACCATGTTCAACCTCTACATGGCCCCGCTGGCAGGGGTGGTCCAATCGTATGGCATGTAGCTAGTCTCTTACGCCGACGATACCCAACTGCTGATCTCCCTGTCCCAAGCCCCCTTCTTGGCTGCCGAAAACTTTAAAACCTGTATGAGCGATCTTGCAGATTGGATGACCCAACACTGCCTCAAACTTAACGGCTCTAAAACTGAGGTGTTAATAATTGGAGGTAAGGATACAAGCTGGACCAAAGAGTGGTGGCCATCCTGTCTGGGGTCTTTACCCACTCCTAGCAGAGAAGCTAAAAATCTAGGTGTTTGGGTGGATACCAAAGTCTCCTTTGACAGCCATGTAAACAAAATTGTAGGGAAGTGCTTTGGGGTCATGAACTCTCAACCGTACCCTGGACCTCCTCCCTTTGGAGGCCAGGCGTACCATGACTCAGGCCCTAGTAACTTCTCGTATGGATTATGGCAACGTGCTTCTTCTTGGTACTTCGGAAAAGAACGTTAGGAGACTGCAGGTACTACAAAATTCAGCAGCACGGTTAGTATTGAGACTTCCTAGTAGAGCGGCTTCTAAACCCACCCTGGCAACCCTTCATTGGCTGCCTATTAGGAAGAGAATTCTGTTTAAAGCACTCCTCTTGTGCTATAGAATTATCTCTCATAAAGCACCATCCTACTTGTCTGACCTAGCTGTTTTGTACGAGCCAAACAGAGCACTTCGCTCGATGGGAAAGGGCCTCCTCATGATCCCCTCTATAAAAAAATCCAGAATGGGAGGTCGGTCTTTCCGTTCCCTGGCAGCAATCAAATGGAACTCCCTTCCCACCAATATTAGGCTAGCAAATAATGAAGCCACCTTCAGAAAACTACTAAAAACGTACCTATTTGCCCTTTAGGCTCCCTACCTCCACTGTTCTGACACTTTCCTTTAGCGCGGGGATATGCCGGGAGGTGTCACCAGGCGCTTTATAAACCCCTTTATTATTTATTATTTACCGAACCCCACAGGGACGTGCAAGGGGGCAATGCGTGGCTCAGTAAATCTGACTTTAGTTTTGCATTACTGTTGCGTTACTCCAGATTTACCGAACCCCACAGGGACGTGCAAGGGGGCCATGCATGGCTCGGTAAATCTGACTTTAGTTTTGCATTACTGTTGCGTTACTCCAGATTTACCAAGCCCCACAGGGACGTGCAAGGGGGCCATGCGTGGCTCAGTAAATCTGACTTTAGTTTTGCATTACTGTTGCGTTACACCAGATTTACCGAACCCCACAAGGACGTGCAAGGGGGCAATGCGTGGCTCAGTAAATCTGACTTTAGTTTTGCATTACTGTTGCGTTACTCCAGATTTACCGAACCCCACAGGGACGTGCAAGGGGGCCATGCATGGCTCGGTAAATCTGACTTTAGTTTTGCATTACTGTTGCGTTACTCCAGATTTACCAAGCCCCACAGGGACGTGCAAGGGGGCCATGCGTGGCTCAGTAAATCTGACTTTAGTTTTGCATTACTGTTGCGTTACTCCAGATTTACCGAACCCCACAAGGACGTGCAAGGGGGCCATGCGTGGCTCAGTAAATCTGACTTTAGTTTTGCATTACTGTTGCGTTACTCCAGATTTACCGAGCCCCACAGGGACATGCAAGGGGGCCATGCGTGGCTCGGTAAATCTGACTTTAGTTTTGCATTACTGTTGCGTTACTCCAGGTTTACCGAACCCCACAGGGACATGCAAGGGGGCCATGCGTGGCTCAGTAAATCTGACTTTAGTTTTGCATTACTGTTGCGTTACATTGCGCAATGCAAGGGCAACACAACACTTTGATAAATGTGGCACCTAGTGTATGTATTGATAAATAAAAGGGACAGTTACATAAAACATGTTTAAGAAAATGGTCAACCCCACCAATATAAATCAATATGCAACAATGCAATAATATACCCTCCATTAGTGCTGATTCGACATGCATTTCTTTTACCAAACAAAGTGTAATGTCCCAATCAGAGCTGTAGAAATTAAACCGCACGATTACTGCATGGGTTACATACTGTTCTTCATGCCTCTTTTGCCACCTGTGAGGCCAGAGTTTGCAAAGGCAGTGCTAGGGGTCTGAAAGGGTAACCCCAGAGCCGCACCCCCTGGTGAGCCCTAAATGATGTGAGGTCTGCAGATCAAAAAACAAAAGCAAGGGGGTGCTTGGCCACTCCCCACTGCAGAGGTGTGAGCTAGCTGTGTTCATATGGGTGTGATTACCCTTTCAATGAGTATCTGTCTCTCTGCCCCACATTGGGGATGGGATAGATAGTGAGACAGCGAGAGATGGTGAGGAGGAAAGGAGAATGAGAAAGGGAAAATTGTGAGAGTTACAAAGAAGGACAAATTGGGAGAGAGAAGAGATAGTGAGAGGGCAAGTGAGATGAGAGCAAGAGGCAGAGAGAGAGGAAAGGCAGAGATTAGAGGACAGATGGAGAAACACGAGAGAGAAGAGTGGAACAGTATGACACAGTGAAAGGGGAAGTGTGAGAGATGCAGCGAGAGAAGGATAGAGGTGTGGGAAGGGAAGATTTCGCAGACTACCAGAGAAGGAAAAATGGTGTGAAAGAGAAGAAATCCAAAGAAGCAGAAGGAATCAGAAGGGAAAAGAGAGGAGGGAGAAAATCATACCAATTGAATTTCATGCATGATCCTTCACTCATACCCTTTCACATTCACACATGCCATTCACATAAACCTCATCACATGAACAATACCCTTTTCCATTCACATACACCCCTTCACATTCACACACACCACTCTGATTCACATACACCACTTCACATTCACACACACCACTTCACACACACCACTTCACATTCACACACACCACTTCACATTCACACACACCACTCTGATTCACAAACACCCCTTCACATTCCACTCTGATTCACATACACCCCTTCACGTTGTCCCATATCCTTTAACATTTAGACCTACCATACACTTTCAAATGAATCCTGTTGTATTCAAACATGCCCATTCACTTTCACACATACACTGTCATATTACATTTACCCTTTCACACTCACACATGCCCTTCCATATTAGCACGTCATTCACATTGAATTATACCCCTTCACATTCAATCATACCCTTTACATTCATATAGGCCTTTCGCATTCACACATAGCATTAAATGTTCATATATATACCCCTTCACATTCACGAATACTCTTCACAAATACTCTTTTATATCCACACATGCCCGTTTACATTCACAAATACACTTACACACTCACACATACCATTTCCATTCACGTATACCCTTTTATATACAAGCAAGCTGGTATATCCAGGCCTGGACTGGCCATTGCGGGCACTGCAACAAAATCGGCTGAAAAGCGGCACAGGCAAAGAGCTCTGTCACCCCCTTTTCCGGGAGAGGGTTGGGGGGCAGCCGGCCGAGCACTTTGCCAGGGCCAGTTTTCGTTCCCAGTCCGTCCCTGGTTATATCCTGCCGATTTAATCATATGTATCCCAGTTTACCTTTTTTCCTGGATTTACAGCAATAATCGCACCTTCATCACCTATCGCTTTTCAGATATGCGTTGCAGATCGTGCGCTATCTCAGCGATAGAAACCAGCGATAGGCGGCAATAATTATCCTAGCGCTAAGTGTGCTTAGCCATAATTAACGTCGGTTGTTGGTGATATGCCCCAATGAAGGTTCACGGTTCTGAGGGAATGGCGTATCGACTCCCGTCTGCCATTACTCATGAACATCTTCAGGCAATAAGATGCTATTTCATTACTATGGTGACAGAATGGGGCACTCACAGGTTTTTAACATGTTAATGTCTATTCATACTGCCGTATTTCTCTTTTCTACGTGTAGGACAGTGCGCTGAACGGTGTGGACGAGGAGGATATTGTCCTGAGGGTCAGGCCTGCGTAAGGAATGACTGTGGACATGTGTGCGAACCAAGTCCTAGTGAGTATTGACGCGTGATAGGAAATGGGCAGCTTGAGAAGAGGAGGCTGGCAGCAAGTCTTGTGGTCCTCTCATGGTGGAACCCCTCCTCCCAGGGGATGTGAGGGTCCCACCCTGGGCTGTGATGCTGCCTTGAGCCTTTGTCTGAAGCAACAAAGCCTTAATGCATCTGTGTCTTATAGTAAAATGGAGGCATGTGATGACATCATGAGATGGATCACTGGCTAAGATGATCAAACATGGTGTGTCAGTTGTACATATTTTGTTTATAGTGTGCATTAATATACAACTAAGGTATAGTCTTATTAGTATATTTATTTTATATGCTGTTTATAAAGGACAATATTAATATTTAAGTCCGGTGATGTTTAAAGCAAACCAGACAGCAGGTGCTGCTGAATTCAAAAGCACCGACACATGTAACTACATTAACACTGGACACATGTCCTGGGAAATATAGCAATGGAACACGTTACCATATTTAAATCACAGTGATGTCTAAGACCGGGACATCCCAATATATATTATGAAATCATCCAAATTAAAATAAACATTTGAGCAGAATCCCAAAGAAATAAAAAAAATTAAAAAAAATGGCTTGCTTTACCGTTTTATAAATCACTTGTAGGTTTTTCAAAATGTCAATTGGTGGTATGCCTCAAACAGCTGAAAATCACACTGATCTTAAACAGATGTGTGGAAGTTGGTATCACAAAATTGTGTTTAGAGAGTAAAAGAGGTATTCATTAGGGAGTTAATGTTCGTAAGCAGCCCCCCGCGGGGCCTCTGGTGCACATCCAGAGGCTGCTCCCAGTGGGCTGGGTTTAAAGCGCCCTGAGGCCAGATTACACAAGTACAGCATCATTACATCCAAGCAGCCGCCCTGCCAGGGCACAGGGGACACTTCCCTGATTCCTTTTGCCTCAAGTAGGGGGAAGGAAGGGAGTCCCTGCTCTAAATACAAAGGGGGGGGGTCTCTCCACACCCCCAGTTTCACCCCGTCTTGTGTCCGCAGCATCTCAGTCTAATGAAAGACTGACTGCACAGAAGGAAGTGTGGAGAAGGCACATGTAAGGCTGCAGTCCCAACCCCACCCCTGCGGAGACAAGGGGGGGTGTAGGTAATGCCTACAGCTCCCCTCCGGCTCCACATCCTCGACGTCACACTTTATGGCTTTAGTGCCCCAAATAAATCCCAGCTCCACACACCGGCTAACACATCAAATATCCGTCCGTCTCTAGGCGCGTGAACAGTTCTGATAAACAGGGCTGCCCTGGACGGTGATCCCCTGAAATACCAGGGTTAGTAAAAGTGACATCACGCACCCTTTAACATTAATTATATCACAGGAAGTGACATCACACACGCATTGACATTAATGATATCACAGGAAGTGACATTATATGACTTTGAAGCCCATAAAGTGATGCAACATGACCTTGAGCCTGATGAATTCACAATAATTGATGCCACTCCCCTCAAGAACGAAATGATTACATTTTTCAGGCAACGCAGCAGCTACTTTGCGGCGCTGCACCGCCTAAAGGGGAGAGGGCATGAATGCCCCATATATAACATTATATGGTGCATTCCTGTCCTTTCCTTGCACGGGTGTACTTTTGTCTGTCTAGCGCAGTGAAGGCCGCTTTGCATCATGCTGCAAGTGCGCCTGCTTTCTAAGCAGGATTGTTTTTGGGCAGGAAGGGACACCTGATGCTTTTCCTCATGAATGCAGCACGCATAGTAAGAGAAATAAAAGTCAAGGAAAAATCAAGATATTTCTCTTCGTTACTCCTCCTTTGGGAAGGCGTCGGATTTTGACATATTCCCAGGTATAACACTCATGGTAAATCTGGGACTGCGCCTACATTTATGGTGGATGTGACTCCACCCATGGAACGCCTCCATGGGCAGAGTAATGGACGCTGAGACTTCTGCTGTCTTGCGTTACTCCAGATTTACTGAGCCGTGCAAGGGGGCCATGCGTGGCTCGGTAAATCTGACTTTAGTTTTGCATTACTGTTGCGTTAATCCAGATTTACCGAGCCCCGCAGGAACGTGCAAGGGGGCCATGCGTGGCTCGGTAAATCTGACTTTAGTTTTGCATTACTGTTGCGTTACTCCAGATTTACCGAGGCCCACAGGGATGTGCAAGGGGGCCATGCGTGGCTCTGTAAATCTGACTTTAGTTTTGCATTACTGTTGCGTTAATCCAGATTTACCGAGCCCCACAGGGACGTGCAAGGGGGCCATGCGTGGCTCTGTAAATCTGACTTTAGTTTTGCATTACTGTTGTTACTCCAGATTTACAGAGTCCCACAGGGACGTGCAAGGGGCCATGCGTGGCTCAGTAAATCTGACTTTAGTTTTGCATTACTGTTGCGTTACTCCAGATTTACCGAGCCCCGCATGGACGTGCAAGGAGGCCACGCCTGGCTTGGTAAATCTGACTTTAGTTTTGCATTACTGTTGCGTTAAATTGAACGATGCAAGAGCAACTCAACACTTCGATAAATGTGGCACCTAGTGTATGTATTGATAAATAAAAGGGACAGTTACGTAAAACATTAAGAAAATGGTCAAACCCACCAATATAAATCAATATGCAACAATGCAATAATATACCCTCCATTAGTGCTGATTCGACATGCATTTCTTTTACCAAACATAAAGTGTAATGTCCCAATCAGAGCTGTAGAAATTAAACGGCACAATTACTGCATGGGTTACATACTGTTCTTCTTGCCACCTGTGAGGCCAGAGTTTGCAAAGGCAGTGCTAGGGGTCTGAAAGGGTAACCCCAGAGCCGCACCCCCTGGAGAGCCCTAAATGATGTGAGGTCTGCAGATCAAAAGACAAAAACAAGAGTGCTTGGCCACTCCCCTCTGCAGAGGTGTGAGCTAGCTGTGTTCATATGGGTGTGATTACCCTTTCAATGAGTATCTGTCTCTCTGCCCCACAGTGGGGATGAGATAGATAGTGAGACAGCGAGAGAGAGATGGTGAAGAGGAAAGGAGAATGAAAAAGGGAAAATTGTGAGATTTACAAAGAAGGACAAATTGCGAGAGAGAAGAGATAGTGAGAGGGCAAGTGAGATAAGAGAGCAAGATGCAGAGAGTGAGGAAAGACTGAGATGGAGAGATTAGAGGACAGATGGAGAAACACGCGAGAGAAGAAGAGTGGAACAGTATGACAGTGAAAGGGGAAGTGTGAGAGATGCAGCGAGAGAAGGAAGGAGGTGTGGGAAGTGGAGATTTCACAGATTAACAGAGAGGGAAAAATGGTTTGAAAGAGGAGAAATCCAAAGAAGCAGAAGGAATCAGAAGGGAAAAGAGAGCAGGTAGAAATTCATACCAATTGAATTTCATGCATGATCCTTCACACTCACATACCCTTTCACATTCAGATAAACATCACATTAACAATACCCTCTTCCATTCACATACACCCCTTCACACACACACCACTCTGATTCACATACACCCCTTCACATTCCACTCTGATTCACATACACCCCATCACATTCACACACCACTCTGATTCACATACACCCCTTCACATTCACACACCACTCTGATTCACATACACCCCTTCACATTCACACACCACTCTGATTCACATACACCCCTTCACATTCACACACCACTCTGATTCACATACACCCCATCACATTCACACACCACTCGGATTCACATACACCCCTTCACATTCACACACCACTCTGATTCACATACACCCCTTCACATTCACACACCACTCGGATTCACATACACCCCATCACATTCACACACCACTCTGATTCACATACACCATCACATTCACACACCACTCTGATTCACATATACCCCTTCACGTTCTCCCATACCCTTTAACATTTAGACCTACCATACAATTTCAAATGAACCCTGTCGTATTCAAACATGCCCATTCACTTTCATGCATGCCCCATCACATTCACACATACACGGTCATATCACATTTACCCTTTCACACTCACACATGCCCTTCCATATTGGCACGTCATTCACATTGAATTTTACCCCTTCACATTCAATCATACCCTTTACATTCATATAGGCCTTTCACATATAGCTTTGAATGTTCATATACACCCCTTCACATTCACGAATACCCTTCACAAATACTTTTATATTCACACATACCATTTCCATTCACGTATACCCCTTTATATACAAACATACTGGTATATCCAGGCCTGCACTGGCCATTGCGGGCACCGTGCAATCCCCCTGTGGGCCGCAAGGGTGGGGGCCGATTTTGGGCCCCTGGGGGCTGTTTTTGTTACAGGGCCGTTTTTGCAGCATCGCTGCAAAATCGGCCCTGTAACAAAATCTGCCGAAAAGCGGCCCAGGCAAAGAGCTCGGTCACCCCCTCCCACTTTCCTGGAGGGGTTGGGCGGCCGGCCGAGCACTTTGCCAGGGCCAGTTTTCGTTCCCAGTCAGGCTGTGGTTATATCCTACCTATTTAATCATATGTATCCCAGTTTACCATTTTCCTGGATTTCCAGCGATAATCGCACATTCATCAGCTATCGCTGGTATTCCTATCGCTTTTGAGATGAGCGTCGCTGATAGCGCACTATCTCAGCGATAGCCGGCGATAATTATCCTAGCGCTAAGTGCGCTTAGCGATAATTATCGCCGGTTGTTGGTGATATGCCCCAATGAAGGTTCACAGTTCTGAGGGAATGGCGTATCGACTCCCGTCTGCCACTACTCATGAACATCTTCAGGCAATAAGATGCTATTTCATTACTATGGTGACAGCATGGGGCACTCAAAGGTTTTTAACAAGTTAATAATGTCTATTCATACTGCCGTATTTCTCTTTTCTACGTGTAGGACTGTGCGCTGAACGGTGTGGACGAGGAGGATATTGTCCTGAGGGTCAGACCTGCGTAAGGAATGACTGTGGACATGTGTGCGAACCAAGTCCTAGTGAGTATTGACGCGTGATAGGAAATGGGCAGCTTGAAAAGAGAAGGCTGGCAGCAAGTCTTGTGGTCCTCCCATGGTGGAACCCCTCCTCCTAAAGGTTGTGTGTCCCACCTTGGGCTGTGATGCTGCCTTGAGCCTTTGTCTGATGCGATAAAGCTTTAATGTACCAGTGTCCTACTAAAATGGAGGCATGTGATGTGATGGGATATCATGAGACTGATCACTGGATACACAGCGTTGGCTAAGATGATCAAACCTGATGTGTAAGTTCTACATATTTTGTTTATAGTGTGTATTAATATATAACTACGGTATAGTCTTATTTGTATATTTTATGTTTTGTGTTTATAGAGGGCAATATTACTATTTAAACCCTTCCATGCTGATGACTGCCCCCAGCCTTCATGCACTATGGGGCTCGTGTACTGATGACGGCTGGGGGCCGTCATAAACCCGCCCACTCGCGATTCTGCCGCACAGGCGCAGAATCGTGGCCGCATGGAAGGGTTTAAGTCTGGTGATGTTTGTTGGCAGTTCAAAGCAAACCAGACTAATGGCGCTGCTGAATTCAAAAGCACCGACACATATAACTACATTAACACTGGACACAAGTCCTGGGAAATATTGCAATGGAACAAGTTACCATATTTAATTCCTAACAATGTCACTTACAGGGACATCTATCTATATATATATATATAAAACCTACTGGCGGTCGCCAGTAGGTAGTTATAGTTAGATTCGTTTTCCATAGGAAATCCGCAACATTCTATTGGGAATAACTTTGGCGCCGAAGGAGGGATCTGCCTGTAACTTTCCTTAACTTTGCCTCGCTGCGCTCCGCTCCTTCCCTGAAAGTTTCAGGGGGATCCGTCAAGCGGGGGCCGAGATAAAAGGGGTGTCCCAAAACGTGTTTTCCCCCATGTTAATTTCCATAGGGCGGTTGGACTCACTTTTAGCCCGAACGGCTGAATGGATTTCCACCAAACTTGGCAAAATTGTAGGAACTGGTACCCCGATGTGCCTTTGCTATGTCTCAAGATATATGCTCCTGTGTTTTTTACGAAAATGAACTTTGAAAAAATATATATTGGGCTACATTGGGCTATATATATGTTAGAACCCAAATGTAGCCCAATGTAGCCCAAAGATGGCCACCAGAGACAAAAAAAACAAATGTAGCCCAAATATCAGCCAGATGTAGCCCAACTATAGCCCAATGACAGAATGTCCCAGAGTGTTCTAAAGAACAACTAGAGCGCTAACAGTCTTACTTATGACAAAAGTATGGCACACCTGAAGTCATCTTGATTGGAATGAAGTGTTAACACTTAATACATTGAAGTTGAAAAGGAACAAAATGAGGGGTTTCACTTTGCCATAGAAATTTTATATATATATATATATTCACTGAAAAAACCATAGGTTTTACACCAGTTGTAGTTAGGTGGACATTTTACTGATATAAAACCAATGAAATTCCACATTATAGTTAGTTGGACTCACTATAACTTGCGCGTGTAATGCACTGCTGATGACGTCACATATTACATCACTCATGACACCATCCAGTGAATGTGTGTCTTTCTGAAAAATAAATGTTATATATGTATATATTATTGAATATCTTAGTGAATACATATATTACTGAGTAATGCTTAAATATTTAAATATATGTATTAGTGTTTCACTTTGTGTATAAGTGGCTGCATGGGTTGATGAGTAGGTACATGTGTATGTATATAGGTTATTAGATGTTTTTCTTAGTATCAGTATGAGTGTTTGCATGGTTTGGTGGAGGTATTACTTAGTACATAGATGCAAGAATGACTGAGTCTCTGTATGTGTTTTGAAGACAGCATATGTGAAGGACTGTATGGGTGGATTAGTGTGTATATGTCTGTATTAGTGAGTGAATGACTGTCTTATTAGTGTCTTTATCAGTAACTACATATGTTTTAATGTAGTATATGTGAATATTGCTGTTTATAAGTGACTATATGTGAGAGTGAGGGATTGTAAGAGTTCCTGTTTAAATTAGTATGTGTTTCTATACGTGATTTTTTATGAGAGTAAGTATGCGTAAGTTTCCTTAGACGTAAAGTGGTAGTGTGTGTATAGCTGTTTATGCAAATAAATGGATGTTCAATAGTTTATTTGCATGTGTGAGTATGTGTGTGAATAACTTTTGGATGATTGTCAGTGTGTAACAGGATGTGTAGGTGTATCACTACATATGATTAGTGAATATATGTATGAGTGACTATATAGAACTGTTGGTGAATTAGTGCATGTGTATATAGATGGTGGAATTATTGAATTGGTTGTTGTAACTGGTATGGGTATCTCCATTTTTTTGAAAATGTTAGTTTCAATTGTTGAATGTGTTTCAAGGGTTAGATTACAGTGAAAGGAGGTCTGTCACTGTCACAAGGATGGTGTCATCAGTGATGTCATGAGTGATGTAATATGTGACGTCATCAGCAGTGCATTACACGCGCAAGTTATAGTGAGTCCAACTAACTATAACGTGGAATTTCATTGGTTTTATATCAGTAAAATTTCCACCTAACTACAACTGGTGTCAAACCTATGGTTTTTTTCAGTGAATTTCATAGGTTTTGTAAATGCTACTTCCTAACTATAACGTGTGTAAAACCTATGGTTTTTTCAGTGAATTTCATTGGTTTTTAAAATGCTAATTCAGAAATATCTCGTGTATACAACCTATACTTTTGTCAAAGGTCTGGCAATATTTTTTTCGGAAACAAGCCGTTTTCTTCACTGTTCAAGTTGCATAGAGACTCCTTGTAAAGCGATACAGAATTAGAAAGTCTGTACCTTGCCTTTTTTTGAACGCATTAAAATTTGTCTGTAAATAAAAATAGCCTTTCTAAACTTTCGTGCGCGACCCGGTGTGCGCACTCTCAGCAACAGTTCTCAATAAAATGGATAGCGCATTTCCAGGCTTTCGTGCGCGACCGACTGCGCGCACCCGCCTATATATTTCGTGAAAACTTTGCAATCTGAACTTATTGAATTTCTTCACAGACCCATCAAAGAACTTATACTACGTCAAAGACACTAAACCTAGGCTTCTTTTTTATTATGAAAATTTACATTAAATGGAGCCGAATGTCTTTTTAAACTTTGGTGCGTGACCGAATGTACACACCTTGGTATTTTAAAAAAAAATATAAAAGGTTTTATACTTTAACAATTCTATGCTTGAATCGAGCTCAGAAGATATATTAAATCCGGATGTGTTTGGATTTACTCCTTTTCACGTTTTGAAACTTCGCTGAATTAGACCGCTCCTTCCAAATGGCGTACGTGACCAGATACTGTCACCGCCTACACGTCCCGAAACGCGCATGTGAAGTCATGTGACTCGAAAACAACACTTCCAATTGGTTCTTAGTAGTTTCTATTCTGCAATTTACACGGAGCACTCCACCCACTTATCTCACTATCTTTTCTACTCTCCAAAGAGAACAACGTTCAACATCTTTCGAAAGACTTTCTTTTCACGCGATAATGTGAAATACTGAGATTGTTACAGGATTTTCTATCAGCTATGTGTTCCCATTTCTGTTGAAGCACTAACACCGTGGAAAATTCCACCGATAGCAGTGATATTTTTAACGCCGAGCACCGGCGATTTTTATCACTTAGAAGCCTTCCTATTAGGAAGGTTTATCTCCTAAGTCTCTGATTCTCAAACTGTGCAACGCGGCTCCCCTGTGTGCCGTAATGAAGTGCTAGGGGCGCCGCCCACACTCTAGTGTGACTAACCATCTATAAATTCCAGACATCTCTACCCTGTTATCTGCAATTATGAGCATCAAAAGGAGCTACGCTACGCCCCTGTGAGAGGCCTCACTCCCACTGCTCGAACAGCTTGGCAGTCCTCCAGATGCACAGGAACAGCCCCTCCGATCCATTGAAGTTCTCTGTCGTGAGAGGCCTCACTCCCACTGCTGCAACGGCTTGGCAGTCCTCCAGATGCACAGGAACAGCCCCTCCGATCCATTGAAGTTCTGTGTCGGTCTCAATACCACTTACGAAATGAAAATAAGCACTGAAGAATATTCAAGCATGTAGTACTCCTCCTGCTACAGCATACAGAATGCATTGTATTACCTATAAAAAAGTGAAACACCCACGCTACAATCATATAGAATACTTCCTCTAAAGAAGCCTGTGAATAACTTTAAAACATCAGGTTAACCTTTTTTTACTCTCTCATCATTGTTAAAGATAAGTATTTACAATACTATATTAAACAATGCCATGGTTGTTGCTTTTTAATTTTAAAAATCTTGCAATCTTTCACAAACCCAATACTCATGGCTTCTTTTTCGTGACAAAAATATTGCAATATTACATACCTACATAGAATAACAGAAAAAACATAAAACTACAAAGGCCAAACAGTCTACTAAACGCGGATTTGTAACCTATGGGGCAGATTTATGTTAACTACTTCATACCCAGATATGCACCAGTTAATGTGCACCACAGTATGCTAGTGCTCCGTTACCCATGGTGTGCCACATTTGAAATGTGGCGCACCATGGTACAAAAACACCATACATGCGTAACACATCTGTGCTGAAAAAGTAATACATTGCTAGAGTTGCATCGCAACTGTGATGCAGCTCCAGCAAGGCTCACCAATGCACTATATTCACAATCCTGCGTCAATACCTACGCCTGCTTCAAGCACATGCACAGTTTTGAAACAGCATGGGCCTGAAAGTCACTGAGTGAAATATCATACATTAGTCAGCCACTTTCAAGACGCAATCCTTCAGAGGAACACTTACCGTTTATTAGAGGTAGATCGTCCGACTCCACCGGAGGACACCCCTAATAAAAAAGACATATATATATATAAAATGCGGACTAGCCGCTGTATCGTGCTAGCAAACTTTAACTTAAAAATCGTTAGAAAAAACAAAAGGAATCGAGCAAAATCAGTAGGCCACTGATAGGATCTCTTTTTGACCTCGCTAAAATAGAAACATTAGGAACAACCCCTCATGAGAAATATGAAACTAGTAAGAGAAACCGAGCTCGACGCCATGATGGCTGCAACATAGCTCGGCTCCGCCGCCCACCCCGCCCAAAATAATGACCAACCCTATGCAAATATTATAAATAAATACAACACACCAGCAAAGTAACAGGGTAAAACGTTTTATTAAATAACTATTTACATGGCAGCCTGCTGCAACATGAAAACACTTCCAATTGGTTCTTACTAGTTTCTATTCTAATTTACACGCAGCACTCCACCCACTTCTCTCACTATCTTTTCTACTCGAGAGAGAACGTCCTACATTTTTTGGAAGACTTTGGTGAAATGGCTACCGTATCTCATTCATCTTCCGAATCTGAACAAAATGATCGACTACCTTTAAGAAGAAAAAAAGAATCTTTCATCTGGCAATTTTTCACTTATCCTGAAGATCAAAAGTAACCTGCACGATATGTGACTCGTTTCTCTCAAGAGGAAATCCAACAAAAAAATATTCCGTTTCCATACATACCATGGTGCGGCAAGTCAAACAAGTGCACCCTCTGCAATTTGCAGAGGCATCGACAAAAGTCCTGGCCACACTATTACCATTAGAGGTGGCCAGCACATTTTCTGATCGACGACCTGTATCTCCATCGAGTGCACTGATGGACTTGAGATATTTAACTATATATGGTCTATAACCTATGGTTTTTTCAGTGAATTTTCAAGGTTTTGTAAATGCTAATTCCTAACTATATATGGTCTATAACCTATGGTTTTTTCAGTGAATTTGCTCCGTCCCCACCCCGCCCAAAATAACGTCAAATCCTATGCAAATATTATAAATATATACAACACACCAACAAAGTAAGAGGGTAAAACGTTTCATTAAATAACTATTTACATGGCAGCCTGCTGCAACATCGATCCAAATGCATGACACTGTTCCTGTCAAGGTAGCATAGCTGGCGGCCTAGGGGTAGAGGACCGTTGTGCAAATACCCCGGGGAGGACTCTGGATATGCTTGGTCCCTGAGATTCTTCGATGTCACTGCCTTCCAAAAATGGCATAAGTCCTGGATGTTCGGTGCCATACTTGAGGGTTTGACCTAAAGACACGTCCTACGGTGCCCAGGTCCAACCATCACATATACCTGCGCCAGGAGATGGCGTGGGGTGCACTGGAAGGGAGAGGCGGGGCGAACGAGCCTCCCCCACCTCCCCAGGTGGAGGTTTCTCAGCTGCACCCCAGCACTTCACTCGACATAGGCGGCCGGCTCCCGGGGTCCGGTGGAACTTTCATCCTTTTGGTGACTCTTCCATTCTGGACCTTGTCCCACAATCCATTTGACCTGAAGACACGTCCTGCGGTGCCCTGGTCCAACCATCACATATACCTGCGCCAGGAGACGGCGTGGGGTGCACTGGAAGGGAGAGGCGGCGCGAACAAGCCTCCCCCCACCTCCCCAGGTGGAGGTTTCTCAGCTGCACCCCAGCGCTTCACTCGACAAGATGAGTTGCGCCCGCTCCTGTGGCACATTGCCTCGCTCGGCCAGCTGAATTATGCCTGCTCTTGCTATTACAGCGTCTCACCCGCCATCCGGCTGAATTGCACCCACTCTTGCGGTACAGCGACAGGCGGCTGCCACGGAGCTCAGGAAATGGCGGTCAGCTCCACAGACTTGGGCCTGGCCTGCAAGGATGGCTCTGGACAACCCTGGAACTCGGACGCTTGACTGCTACGGCATGGGCCCCACTCCCAAAAGCGTCCCCTCAGCCTTGAAGATTCTACAAGAGTCACCGGGGCCCCCGACTCCCGCAGACTTCCGGTGGGGAGCGACTGCCATGATTGCTCGCGGAATGGCCACGACGTAGCCATGGGGTGCTCTCATGCTGACGCCAGCTTGAGTCTGAAACTTCCAGAAACACTGTAGACTACCAATTCAATCAGTTCCGGTGGAGCCCCAACGACGTATCGCGTTGTTGCATAATGCGTCATATGACGCGCCGTGTTTGCGCACCCAGAAGTGCTCCGGTGCGCGAGGCGCAGCTTCCCGGAAGCAATCCGGGGCGCGGAGCGCGTAACGTAAGCATAACAGGTCATGTGACTTGATGATAAAACTTTTCATTGGTTTAGAA
This sequence comes from Lissotriton helveticus, assembly GCF_964261635.1. Classification (NCBI taxonomy): domain Eukaryota; kingdom Metazoa; phylum Chordata; class Amphibia; order Caudata; family Salamandridae; genus Lissotriton; species Lissotriton helveticus. The sequence goes on along the minus strand of NC_136069.1, from coordinate 1,705,587,579 downwards.
ATATTTTTTGTCCCAAATGATGAAAACCCTCCTTGTTTCCTCTTGGCTCCTGCCCCCTCCCCAAGTCTTGCTCGGCCAGCTGAGTTTCGCCCACTCTTGCGGCCTACGACATGGATACGCCGGGGCGTTCTGGATCAGTATGAGCAAATATACACTTGGGGATTCACAAGCAACAACAAGCCTTTGTATTTGGGGCTCTAAATCAACAACAGTGACAGAGAACAGAACCGAACCGAACTAAGCACTCAGGGGCTACGTTTAAACGTAACATCATCTCCCCAGAGTTACATCACCTTACACACACATCCACTCTGATCTCCTTGGCCTCAGTCAAGCATCAATAGTATGATTTTCATAGGTGAGTCTAGGTTCATGGATTTCCATCCACAGACTAAAAGCCTGGAGTGGGAGTGAAAAAACCATAACTAAGTAAGAAGGAAGGCAGAAACAGAATCTTCCTCTGCAACATCCGGCTCTGCATCGCTACTTACTTATAAATGCAGAAAACTCAATTAACACAAGGGCTCTTTACAGAGCCACCTTGTATCAAAGCACTGAAACTTCTGATTTATCTCAGTTTTCACACGCTTGTAAATAGGTGTGCGCGCCCGAGTGCGCGCACCCCGCAACTTTTTAAAAAAAATAAATATATATTTTCGCCTTTAAGTACCTTACTGCACACCCTGAGAACCTACGCAGCAAAACAATCTCTACCTTCTCCCCTTTCCATGTTCCAACGCTTTGAAATGAACAATATATTTACTCGCAGTGACAAAATGGCGGTCAACACTTCCTGATTTCCTTCGAATCGAACGTTAACAGACGTCACGCAGCAAAAAAAAAATTCCGCGCGCAGCCGCTTCAGTGCGCGCACCCGTGCGCGCGTATACATATATAATTGACTTTAACTTTAATTTTCTCAGCAACTACTGAACGGATTTATACCATTCCAAAAAAAGCGTAATCTGCGAGCCGAACTCTACAGTTTTGCCAAATTTCTTATAAATCCATTCAGCCGTTCGACCTGTAGCCGTGTCTAAACGTCCTATGGAAAATAACATGGAGAAAACACGTTTTGGGACCCCCCTTTTATCTCAGCCCCCACTTCACCAATCCCCCCCAAACTTTCAGGGAAGGAGCGCAGCGGACCGAGCCATCTTCTTTGAGAAATTCGCAAAGATTCATCCACCAGGGCCAAAGTTAATCCAAATAGAATGTTGAGGATTTCCTGTGGAAACTAGGTCCTAACTATAACTATCTACTGGCGACCGCCAGTAGGTAATATATATATTCACTGAAAAAACCATAGGTTTGACACCAGTTATAGTTAGGTGGAAACTTTACTCGCATAAAACCATTGAAATTCCCACGTTATAGTTAGTTGGACTCACTAAAACTTGCGCATGCACTGCTGATGACGTCACATATTACATCACTCATGACATGGTCAGTGACATCACTGACATCTCAAATGACATCTCAAATGACATCATCCAGTGAATGTGTATCTTTCTGAAAAATAAATAATTTTTATATATGTATATCTAAAGGTTGATGGAAGAATAAATGGGTTAATTAATGTCTAAATGGATGTTTTTTTGTGTAAAATTGATTGGTTAACTGACTTATTAAATGTATTTTAGTGAATACATATATTAGCGAGTAATGTTTAAATATTTAAATATCTGTGTCTCACTTTGTGTATAAGTGGCTGCATGGGTTGGTGAGTAGCTACATGAGTGTATATGGGTTATTAGTTTTTTTGAGTATCAGTATCAGTGTCTGTATGGTTCGGTGGGGGATATTACTTAGAGCACAGATGCATGAATGAGTGACTCACTATTTGTATGTATTTTGAAGACAGCATGTGTGCAAGACTGTATGGGTGGATGATTGTGGGTATGGGTGGGTTACTGAGTATGTGTTTTTATAATTGATTGTTTAAGAGGAAGTATGTGTAGCGGTGTGTATATAGCAGTATAATCAAGTAAATGTTGTTTGATAGGTTATTTGCATGTGTGAATTTGTGTGTGAGTAACTATATGGATGAGTATTAGTGTGTAACAGGATGTATAGGTGTATGAGTACATATGATGAGTAAGTACATGCATGAGTGACTTTATAGAACTGTTGGTGAATGAGTATGTAGATGTTGGAATTACCTAATAAGTTGTTGTAATTGGTATTGGTTTCTCCTTTTTTAAGAAAATGTTAGTTTCTATTTTTGAATGTGTCAAAGGTTATTTTATGCTGATAGGTCTGCCACTTTGTCACAAGGATGTTGTCATCAGTGATGTCATGAGTGATGTCACTGACCATGTCATGAGTGATGTAATATGTGACGTCATCAGCAGTGCCTTGCACGCGCAAGTTATAGTGAGTCCAACTAACTATAACGTGGGAATTTCAATGGTTTTATGCGAGTAAAATTTCCACCTAACTATAACTGGTGTGAAACCTTTGGTTTTTTCAGTGAATATATATCTCTCATAATAGTCCATACTTGGAACTAAACCAGTCCCTTTGAAATGATCAACAGTTTAGCATAACCCCAAAGAAACGAACATTTTGTTTGCTTTACAATTCTATAAATCAGATTCTATATATCAATTTGTGGTATACCTCAAACAAAGCTGAAAGTCACACGGGGGCATATATACAAAAGGCTTATTGCCGCAGGAACCTCACGTCTTGCGACGTTCCTTTGGCCATAAACTCTTCACGTTATTAACACAGACTTTAAGCCACTTACCGTGGCTTAACGCCACCTTGTTAATAATGCCGCGTTTCACGCTACAATTAGTAAGGGCTGGGAAAGGTTGTTGCATTGGGCATTCGGTTGCAAACACTCTTTGATGACGCTGCTCCCTATTTACAAGGGTGGTGTAAATAGGAGGCAGCCACAAAATTAAGACAAAAACCCCCCAGGTCTTAACATGGCGAAACAAGGAGAAATTGTTTATTTCTCCTTGTTTTTGCTGTTTCTATCTGTTATATTCTGTAGCATACATAGCAAGAGCAAATCGCCATGAATGACTGTTCATTTGCAGGAATGTGTCCCTTCCTGCACATAAACAATCATTAAAAAAATGAGAATTTGCAACTTGTTAGTGTCCTGCACAATGCAGCACACATAGGAGTTACTAATCGCCATTAGTGATTGTTTATGTGCAGGAAGGGATACCTTCCTGCACATTAACGATTATCCCCTCAACACAGACACCTTTGCACTATGATGCAAGGGTTCCTGCGTTGGTGCTGCAGCTGAACTTAGAGCCAGCGCTAGAGGAAATGCAGGGCTATGCAGTATCATCGTAAATACGGCACAGCCCTGCCTTTTCAGAATGGCGCAGTGTGGTGTTAGCGATTTCGGCTTAATGCTGCGCTTCACCATCCCCTAGTAAATATGCCCAACTGTGCTTAGACGTGTAGAACTTGGTATAACACCTTTAAATTATGTTTATGGAGTCGACAAGGTATTCATTTGGCAGTAGATGGGTTAATGTTAAGTCCGATAAGAGATTTCCAAGCAGGGACCACCCCCCTCCCCCCTCCCCCCCGGGTCTTTAGTGCACATCCAGGGGCTGCTCCCAGTGGGCTGGGTTTAAAGCGCCCTGAAGCCAGATTACACAAGTACAGCGTCATTGCATCCAAGCAGCCACCCTGCCAGGCACAGGGGACACTTCCCTGATTCCTTTTGCCTCAAGTAGGGGGAAGGAAGGGAGTCCCCACTCTAAATACAAAGGGGGGGTCTCTCCACACCCCCAGGTTCACCCCTGTCTTGTGTCCGCAGCATCTCGGTCTAATGAGACTGACTGCACAGAAGGAAGTGTGGAGAAGGCACATGTAAGGCTGCAGTCCCAACCCCACCCCTGCGGAGACAAGGGTGGGTGTAGGTAATGCCTACAGCTCCCCTCCGGCTCCACAGCCTCGACGTCACACTTTATGGCTTTAGTGCCCTAAATAAATCCCAGCTCCACACACCGACCATTAGATCAAATATCTGTCAGTTTCTAGGCGCGTGAACAGTTCTGATAAACAGGGCTGCCCTGGACGGTGAGCCCCTGAAATACCAGGGTTAGTAAAAGTGACATCACACACCCTTTGACATCAATGATATCACAGGTCAGGAAGGGAAATCACACACCCTTTGACATCAGTAAACAGACGGTGGGGAGAGGGAGAGAGGGGACAGTTGAGAGACGTAGAAGAGAGGCACACACATACCGCTCACTTTCACATAAATCATGTCATGTACAAACATACCCATTGAATTTCATGCATGACCCTTCACACTCAAACATACCCTTTCACATTCACACATACCATTCACATACATGAAACAGCCCTAACCACACAGCCTAAACTGTGCATGACTAAACAACGCAGGCGGCACCACGCATATGCCTTTACCACGCATATGCCTTCACCACGCATATGCCTTTACCACACGTCTTTACCACACAATTGCGTGGTTTAGACGTTAGTAGTTAACACTTATTACTCGAGGCGAAGGGTCAGAGGTGACTTCCTGCCTGGACGAGAAACTGCTTGGTGAGTATGATTTCTGGGACTTAAGGGTCGGGTAACTTTTTAGGGTTTTAAGGCTCAGGGCCAGTGGTCAGGATACTTTATAGGGCAGGATACTTTATAGGGCAGAGAGGCCGGTTTTAGGGTTCAGTGGGGGGCCGGGTACGCTGCAGGTCCGTGTTTTGGGCCTTCAAGACAGGGGTCAGGGTACTTTTACAGCTGCAGGGAAGTTTTTAGGGCGGGAGTCTGGGGTGTTTTTTTAGGTCCAGGGCCAAGGTTTTAGGGCAGGGGGTGTTGGGGTCAATTTCAAAGCTGGGAGCTGGGTTTTTAGGGCTCAGTGCCTGGGAGGGGGGGGGCCTTCATTTTTAGAGCTGGGTCCGGGCTTTCAGAAGTCAGGGTGGGGGGTTGGGGTGTTTTTAGGGCTAGGGTTGTACTCTGGGCGGGGGGCTGGGGTTTAGGATAGGTTTTAGGACTAAGGGGAGGCGAGGGCATAACTTTAACTGCACATATGCCTTTACCAAAAATGCTATTACAGCTAAATCCGTTGTAAAGGCATGCGTGGTAAAGGCATGCATAGTTAAGACACGCATAATTAAGACACGGTTGTTGGTAAGACCGCGTGGCTCAGGCATGCCCTGTGAGGGATTGCACCCCTTCACATTCACACATGCCACTTTGATTCACATATACACTTCACGTTCACCCCTACCCTTTCACATTTAGACCTCCCATACACTTTCAAATAAGCCCGGTCATATTCAAACGTACCCATTTAATTTCACGCATGCCCCATCACATTCACACATACACCTTCATATCACATATACCTCTATGCATTCACTAATACCCTTTCACACTCACATTTACCCTTTCACACTAATTTCCCATTTCACACTCACATTTACCCTTTCACACTCACATGTTGTTCACATATACCCCTTCAAATTCAAACATACCCTTTAGATTCATATATATCCCTTTACATTCAAGCATGCCCATTCACACATAGCTTTGTACGTTCATATAGTCCCTTTAACAGTCATGCATACCATTCACAAATACTCTTTCATATTCACACATACACCTTTACATTCACACATAACCTTACACATTCACACACACCCCATTAACATTCACAGATACCGCTTTATGTTCCAACATACCCCTTCACATTCATGCTTACCCCTTCACATTCATGCTTACCCCTTCATGTTCACACACAGGTTGTAATATTCATGTATACTCCTTCATACTCATGCTTATCACTTCACATTCAAAATTACCCCTTCACAAACGCACATACCACCCTGAATCACATTTTCCCATTCACTCCTACCCTTTCACATTTAGACCTACCATACACTATCAAATAAGACCTGTCTTATTCAAACCTACTTATTCAATTTCATGCATGCCACAGCACATTCACACATACACTTTCGTATCTTATATGCCCCCACATTCACATATATTCTTTCATATTGACATTTACTCTTTCACACTCACACATACCCTTTGACATTCCCGTCGTTAGCATTCACTTATACCCCTTCACATTCAAACATCTCTTAATTCACATTTATCCCTTTCACATTCATACATGTCCTTTCACACTCCCACATGTCCTTTCACACTCACACATAGCTTTGTATGTTGATATAAACCCCTTCATTCACCCATACCCTTCTCAAATTCTTTTATATTCACATATGCCCTTTTTATATTCACACATACTCTTCCAAATTCACACATACCATTTGAATTCACATATACTCGTTTATATTTAAACATACCCCTTCATATTCATGCACACCCCTTCCACAGCTCTTAATATTCATGCATACCCCTTTGTACTTGTGCATAACATTTTTCAAAATTACCCCTTCTCATTCTTTGATACTCCTTTCCATTCCTGCACACCCCTTCACACCCCACTATGGCCCTTCAGATCCATTCTTATCTTGTGACAATCTTGCATTTCCTCTCACATTTATGCGTTCACTGTCGGATTCATGCTCATTGACTTACATTCACATATTGCCCTTCGCTTTTAGGCATATCCCTTCACTTTCACACACACCCCTTCACATTCACACATAGCACTTCACACTCAAGCATACCCACTACATTCATTCACTACCCATCACATTCCCTCATAAGTTCACAATGACATTTAAACCATCACATTACGAATTTAAATCTGGCCTGGGTTTTCTTACATTTCCTCCGAGGTGGATCTGGCCTGGCACTATAGGGTGGACTGTTCCTATTGCAGTGGAATCAAGACTGATTCACATATGGTCTATCTTTGTTTAAAGTAGCACATTGACAAAAAACAAGGGTCTGAAATATGGCCCAGTAATTACCAATTGCACAGATTAATTCCTGCATGCCACCCGTCACCAGTGATTTTTCTCAATGCTAGCCTTAGACCTCTGCACCTTGTAACTTTTAGCAAGAGTTGCACACCTGGGGCCTGATTCGCAAAAGTAAACAGACTAAAGTCTAACTTTATGATTTTCGGTATTCACAAAGGGCATTTAGGAGTAGTAAAGTTAGACTTTTGTCCCAGTTACATTTACGTTTTGATCTTAGGGCCTAAGAGTAGGTTGGAACATCTGATGTCATGAGTACCAAAGCATAGATGTTGTCACTTCTTGTACACCGGCAAGTTCTGGTGACTTGTCCATATTTGACAGTGGACTGCATAATTTATTCTTGCACCCACTATGGCTTGAATAGTGGGATAGCTAGTGTTGTCAGCGATGAAAGAAATTCTTTCCCCTAAAACTCCGAGGTGGAAGAAGCAGCCCTAAGATATCTCAGGATTCAGGATCTTGAAGGAAATGTCCTCATCAAATATCCTACCAAGATTTGCAAGAGACCTGAAAGAAGCTGGGTTGAGACCCAGTGTGTCAGGTCAGCAACCTGAGAAACACATAGATGACCCAGATAACCCAGCACCCTTAGCAGAGTTATGTTGAGTTAAGTTTAAGGCATTTTCTTGTCATCCAGCATGCAAGTGCTGTGAATCCCCTTTGTAATGTATTATGGACCCCAGTGGTGTTTCTATCAAGGTTTGGAACCAACAAGGTATAAGACTTACATGAAAGATGGTATGTAGTAAAGAGAGTGGGAGGAGTTACATACAGATTGAAGAGTCCTGCTTAATGAGGACTCCTGCTGGCGTCTGCAAAATGTGGGTAGCCAATGACTTAAGGGGTGGGATGCAGCGCTCCTGGGTACAGCCCACTAAGAAAGACCAGTCCAACCCTTGGACTCCCCTTTGACGCCCGGCCTTACAAGTCAAGATAAATCTGGTCATTGGCTGTAGAAAGGTCAAGAAGACTCAGTGGCAGCTCTTCCTCGGCCAATGATCATGCAAAGCTCTTTTTGAACAGTTATCAGGCCCACAGTAGTGCAGCGCTGAGCCCCACAACCAGCTTGACCTGGGTCTAGCAAAGGTGCATGCATTCCTTCCATCACATTTTGTATGTTTGATGTACAGCCTTAAGTGGCAAAGTTACGCTCAGACGCGGGTCCCGTTCTCACAGTGCGACTAGTAGCAACCTACACCCGACTGAGCCCCAATTAGTGCAAAACTAGTCTTGCGTTACTAGTGTTATGGTTCAGGAAGGAAGTCTCCTGGCTGTTCGGGCTGGACTGTTCCTATTGGCGCAGGGTCAAGACTGGTTTGCATATGGTGCTACCTGAGATGGCATGATGGGGGGGGGGGAGAATGCTGGATTAGAATGCTAGTGAGTGTCCGTGGTCATACACTTTGAAAGCATGTCTCCCATCTTTTGTGTGTTTAATAAACTACTGAGAACGTCACATGGTATCTGTGCTCCTATTTCCTCTACATGGAATTCTTCAAAGCATAGATTTAGGCAAAGGTGTAATGGAACCCGCTGTGCAAACATATATATATATATATTCACTGAAAAAACCATAGGTTATAGACCATATATAGTTAGGAATTAGCATTTAAAAAACCTTATTTTACTCACACAAAACCATTGAAATTCCATATATAGTTAGTTGCACTAACTATATATCGCGCACCCGTAATCCACTGCTGATGATGTCACATATTACATCATTCATGACATGGTCAGTGACATCACTGATGACATCACTGATGACATCACTGATGACATCTCAAATGACATCACTGATGACAACATCCAGTGATTGTGTTTCTGTAAAGTTTAAATATGTTTTACATATTGAAGAATGAGTGGATGTATAAGTGTCTCAATGAAGGTTTTAGTAGGTGCGTGATTGACTGTATGAGTGAGTGATTAAATGCGTCTTACTAAATGCACGGGTTAGTGACTAAACTGTCTGAAAGTGTGCATCAGCATGTCTGTTGTTGTGCAAGCTGCTGCATGTGTTGATCAGTAGCTATATAAGTAGCTATATGGGTTATTGATTGGTTGCACAAGTATTTGTATGGGAGACTGAGTGTGTGTATGACTGGCTGGGAGGTGTGTAACTCTGTGCAGATCAATGTGTACTTGTATCAGTGATTCTATAAGAGAGTAAGTATGTGTTAGTATATGTTTTAAAATGTAAGGTACTCTATGTTTAACTGTGTAGATTAGAAAATGGAACTGTGATTGATTCTTTACAGGACTGACTAGGTGTGTGAGTAACTCCATGGATGAGTGGCAGAGTGTGAGTGTCTGTATAGGTGTATGAGTGCATATGATAGTGTTGTAAAGATGAGTGATTGTATGTATGAATGATTGTATGGGTGAATGAGTGAATGTGTGTGTAGACGTAGGAATCAGTGAGTGGGTATGTAGTAACTAGTATTGGTGTGTCAATGGTTTCAAAAATTATACTCTGTATTTAACACTGGGTGTAACAGAGGTTATATTAAAGTGTGAGGAGATGCATTGTATTGTCACATTAATGATATCATCATTGATGTGACCATTGATGTCAAATGAGATATCATCAGTGATGTCATTTGAGATGTCATCAGTGATGTCATCAGTGATGTCACTGACCATGTCATGAATGATGTAATATGTGACATCATCAGCAGTGGATTACGGGTGCGCGATATATAGTTAGTGCAACTAACTATATATGGAATTTCAATGGTTTTGTGTGAGTAAAATAAGGTTTTTTAAATGCTAATTCCTAACTATATATGGTCTATAACCTATGGTTTTTTCAGTGAATTTTCAAGGTTTTGTAAATGCTAATTCCTAACTATATATGGTCTATAACCTATGGTTTTTTCTGTGAATTTCATTGGTTTTTTAACAGCTAATATCTGTAGCTGTAAAATGTATTCTTCTTTAAATCCAAAAATATATTTTATATGTTTATGAATAATTTTTTTTTTTAAATATTTTTTTTTCTTCGTTCCCGCTTCGCGAATCGGGAAGCTTCCCGTTAGCTGACCTTGATGCCGCGAAATAGACCGCGAGCCGGTAAACGTTTCTTTACCGCAACTGCCGCGTTAGAAAACAACATCGTGACGCCTCCCGTCCGCATGACGTTTCGCGTTGTCGCGTGATACGTCATATGACGTGCTACGTTAGCGAACTCGTACGCTTACCGAGTCGCAAAGCACAGGTTTCTGGAAGCAAACCGGGAGGCCCTGCAAAGCGCGTAACGTAAACACAGCAGGTCATGTGACTTGGTAATAACACTTTTCATTGGTTCATTTCACTTTCGGTTTCCTAATGATGTAAGACTAGGTCATATGATCTAAAATGAACACTTTTCATTGGTTGAGAACTATTTTTTTTCCCAAATGGTGAAAATCCCTCCTTCTTTCCTCACTCTGACTTTCATCATTGTGAGAGAAAGACCCTTTGTTACCAGTGAGCAATGGCTTCTTTACTAGCTTCAGCTGGTGCTTCCCCACCACCTCCACCACATCCAAGGAAGAGTGGACCACCTGCTAAAGTTATAATTCAGCAAGAAGAGGAAGAAGAGGAACAGGACGACCTAGATAATCTCCCTATTATGGCCAGAAGATCTGTTGTACCGGAAGTAACGGGACCAGAGGGCAGGGAGATGGTGCCAAATATACAAACGAGATTTCGTGAAGTAAAACAAGTCTGCGTACATTGCAGTGGAATCATTTGCTACGCAGAAAGTAGCATCACTCTGATCAACAGAGCTATTAACAATCATGCTCATGTTTGTCCGAAACTCCCCAAACAATAAATTCTTTTTTTTGTTTTCTTCCTCCTGTTGAGCCCTTTACAATGAATCGTTTTCGTTGCCCCCTCCGAAAAAAAAACAAAAAAAATATAAAACTGTTCAGAAAAATTCAAAAAAAGTAAAAAAATGTTCAGAAAAATAATAAAAAAAATATAAAACAACAAAAACAATTTAAAAAAAAGTTATTTTCAGAACTACCTCCCCGTTATAAAAAAATTGGTACAATATTTGCAACTGTGCCAACCTCTATTTCTCTTAGTTCGCTTCCCAGTTCGCTCCCCGGTACGCGAACCGGAAGCGAACCAAAAATTTTTTTTTATAAAAAAGAACAGTAAGTATAAGGGAAGGAAACAGACAGTTATGTTAAAAGAAAGACAGCTATAGGGGAGTAAACTAGAGATACTATTACCCGTAATCCACTGCTGATGATGTCACATATTACATCATTCATGACATGCTCAGTGACATCATCAGCAGAGGATTGCGGGTAACAGTATCCCTAGTTTATTCCCTATAGCTGTGTTTCTTTTAACATAACTGTCTGTTTCCTTCCCTTATACTTACTGTTCTTTTAAAAAAATTTTTTTTAGATCTGTCAGAAACAGTGAAAGTAATGAAATATAAAAGACTACGTAGAATATGAGCACTGTATGCAACAACTTTGACACTGACAGAAGCCTCACCTTCTCCATGCCTCCTACACAGTTCTACATGTACATCATAAATGCAAACAGAACAGAATTAATTATACATGTTAAATGGTTTATTTTTGCTGTTCTCAGAATGTATCAAATTTCACTAAAACAGTGACTTGAAGGTATTCATCATATAACAGCGGGAAAAAAAAAACACAATCAAAATGATTGTGTTTAAAAAACCCATACATTACAAATCAGAATTCAGAACTCCTTAAAGTTAACTTACTTTCCATGACGGCCAAGGATGTCCTATGAACAGCTTACACTCTGTTGTGCTGTTATTACTTTCAACCCGCCACTTTCTGAAAGAAAACCTCCATCGTTTTCAAAAACATGTTACATACAATAAATGACTTCTCGCTCTCTACCACACGATTCCACAAGGCCAAATCGTGTCAGAGCCATGTATAACTCTTGGATTTCTTGTAAGCCAATCCCGTCTTTTCGCATTTCCGCAACTTTCAGAATTAAAATGTTGAAGATCATTTACACAATCCTGGACTAGTAATATCTTCCCCTTCTTGCTCAATCATGTTCTACATTTCCTATCACACTGATACTGCTTACTATGAAGCAGACTTACACTACCTTTATGACTAGTACAATTATTTAATTCTCTACATCACTTTTAATCACAAAGCAATGTAAAACAGTAGACAGCATTGCAGACTTACATTCCCTCTACTCCATGTTTTGATTCGCTGCTTCAATTAGCTTATAAAAAGAAATAGTTTTTCTGAACTCATTCAAAGTGCACGTATTTCTCAATAACGTCCAGTGTTATGGTAAAAAGTTATGTCTCTGTACTACACTTATCCTCAAGGCCAAATAGTGTAGGAGCCATGAGAACTTCTTGAAATTCCTCAGAGCACATCCCGAGATTCTTTCCCTAAAATTTTGGTTTTAAAAACACCAGGTAAGAGTTTTTAAGGTCATATGGCAATTTTTTTTTGAAAATTAAAACAGAATCATTGCAGAATGACCAGCCATTTCTACACTTTAAATAAGCTGTATAATGTCCTGATGTTATTGAAGGACCATCATGATATATAATTGCTACAGTTACAAAAGTCCTTCCTGATATTGACAACTGTGAAGCCACAAAATTTTTAATTAAAGTTGTCAATTTTGTTCCATCAGGCCTACATCGTTGGAACATTAAAATGACATACTGGCCATATGTTCGTATAAATAAAGTGGACATCATTTCAGATTTACATTGGCTACACTCCATGTTGTGATCAGCTGCTTTTACTAGCTTATTAAAAGAGACTGATTTACTGTCTGGCAAAGTTAAATATATAAATCTTTCTGAGTCTACACTAGTAGTAGCTGATACCCTACAGTTCTCGCAGTCATGCTGCCATTGATAAGAAAGCCCAAACAGGTGATCTACATCTACACCTTCATCATGCAATACATCAAGCATATACATTAAAAACTCCTGACAATCTTGCTGACTATTTTGAGAGAATTGTGTTTGGCCTGAACATCTGTCTAACAGATTTCGAATTTCAGACACACTTTCTATGTTTGTTCTATCAGTGCTACATTTCTCTAACACAGAATTTAACAAACTGCAAAATCTTTGATCCGAATTGACCACAATCTGTTCTTTTAAAGTTTCTAGAGAAAAGACAACATTAACCACTACATTAGCATAGCAGTTGACACCAGAACTGTTTTCAAATTGAAAACCAACAACATCTTCAACAGAATCCTTTTTGTTTCTGCTTATAATTTCAGGTTCATCAACTTTTCGTCTTTTTGCTACAACCTCCCCAGTATTGGTCACATTTCTTCGTTTCCGGCCTACCACACGTTTCTCAAACAAAGGATACTGAGGCAAATGTGGCGCATACTCTCTTCTCAACCTATTGTATTCCTTAACACAATCTAGATCCGCACAAATGTTTGTGACATCACACTCAATCAAGTACAATCCCGATAAAGTCCTAACTCGTGACAATGCCACATATGCCATACCCTCCTTGAACACAGAACTGCCAATATTCACCAATGCACAGTCTACACTTAAACCTTGCGATTTATGGATTGTCACCGCATATGCCAAGCAAACAGGAAACTGCTTACGACGAACATATAAGTCTTTTACAAGCAAAAATCTAGCAGAACAACGAGCAATTAGCTGTACTTCCTCAATGCCATCAAATTTAATTTTTAAAAATTCAATTCCATCTCTATTTCTGTATTTCACAAAATCAACAACATTACCCATTGATCCATTTACCAGACCTCTTTCAACATGTAAATTCCTTCTTAAAATTATACGGCAGTTCAAGCACACATTCAGAGTCTTTTCAAAACCCGCAGTTTTAGATATACTCTTCTCTAATGAATCCAATTTTGTTTTCAGATTCTCAGACAAAATAATTGTTGATCCCATATGCTCTACTCTGTCAATAGCTTCCAATTTCACAATCTCTTGCTTTTCTAAATGCAACATTTTGTTGTTGAATTTGGCACATTCTGCAAGAGTTGGCATCAAACATATTCCAGATTTTTTCTCAGTAACTTTCTGAAAAATATTCTCAGGCACAACATCTTCGTCTGGATATAAATTTGTCAGTAATCGTGCATGTAAAGCTTCTTTCCCATGCTCGGTCACTTTTCCAATTCTAACATCTTGTAGAATAGTCTTGTAAACTTCATCCTTTGCCTGACGCATATTTTCATGCAGTTCAGCATAATTGAAGTTTAACCATATATTGACGTTGCCAATACTCCCTAAGCACTTCCTGGTATCTTCATGCGTGAGCATTTTGAACACAGGTTGCCCTTTCACTGGTGTCAGCTGCAGAAGATCTCCAAAAACAATGATGTGTTTGCCACCAAATAACACATCATACTCTGTTTTGAGAACTTCTTGCATTCTCAAATGCACAAAGGCAAGCATAACATTGGAAACCATGCTTACTTCGTCAATGATAAGAAGTTTCATTTTCCTCAAGACTCTTGAAACTTCAAAACAAGCATCTCCAGATAGCTTGTGATATTCTAATTTGTTGTCATGCTCCACTGGCAGCATCAGTAAACGATGTAAAGTAATCCCTTTAATGTTATGTGCTGCCAGTCCAGTTGGAGCGGTGACAACACAAGACAGCGATGACTCTGTCCTTTCCTGCAAATAACATGAAATTGCTTTAATAAGGAAACTTTTTCCAGTTCCCGCTTCTCCACTCACGTACAGTCGGACAGGCTTCAACGACGTACATGAGCACTCTTTCTTGTCATGACTTAATCCATGATCAATTTGCATGGTAAGTTCGTCATATATTTTCCCCTGCTCAACGTTGAGTTGTCTTTCCAACTCTTCTAAGTTAACCGCATCCTCCTGAGCATGTGCCATGGCTCTTTCCACTTCATTCATAGCAGTGGCAGCTTCATTTTCGATAAGAGGTCCTCCTAGTGGATCCTGACTCAATGAAGCAGAACTCTGACTGTCCTGAGAACTGTCTCTGGCAATCTCGGCTGCAATCGTTGCTTCCTGCTCAATTTCCACATTCAACATTTCTACATATTTGGGAAAAGCAGGACATTCTATGGTCTCCTTGGCAGCATTGAAAGAGTCTTCGTAACAGAGGAAATCTCCAAGCAGTTCCTCTTCTGCACGCCAAGGCTTAAAAAGTTGCAAAAGTGCTAAATAGAAAAACTCCTTTTTTTCACGAGATTCGCCACTCAATTTTCGATGGTTTATCAAGTGGCATTTTCTTTGCTTGACCAGACATCCCTCACTTCCTATTACAGCATACACTCCTTTCTCAGTATCTTCTTTGATGTTCCTCTTGAATATGTAATTTTGCAGAACCTCATACAGACAAACATTCTCGAGGTGACTGCTTCGATTTGGATAATATGTATCCAACATGTTGCTCTTCAAAATGTCGGTACTGTTTGGCTCCTTTTCCGCCAAATACTCAATTTCCCGCACAGGTTTCAGAACTCGATTACGCGTTGCAGCAAGACCAACACTCGCCCAAACGATACTCCTGGACTTGGCATAGAGACTTGCTGAAGACAACCGGTCAGAACATTCGTAAGCTCCGATTTCTCGATGCGACAACATCTTCAGACTGAAACTGTACAACTTCTTGCTGAGGCTCTTTTCATGGGAAATGTCCTCCCACATATCCTTCAATTCTGTCTTCTCTTTTTTGGTGATGTAAGATGTCACATACCTAGCCACAGCCATACAGTTATCAGCCACAAACTGTATATCCATGTTAGCATTCCACATGGACAAAATCACCGGGTTGTAGTCGTTGATGTACTTAGACTCTTCGTTCCTCTTCAAATTGTATGTGTTTTTAGGTGATTTCTTCATCACATTATGTCGCAGCGAAGACATCAAACTGTTCACTCTTCCTTTAGAAATCACCGATCGTGGAAAGCCGAAACGACATTTGGTGTAGAACTTGTCTTTGTTCCGGAATTTACGACGACAGTACTTTCCACATCGATGGCTTTGGAAACGTAGAACTTTTTCTCTTAGGTTTTTTTTCTCCTTTGCGTTTGGAACAGCACACGTAGAATACTGTTCTATGAAACTCATCACTGAGTCGTCTGCATCCGTTCCAAATTTAGGTGCATCCTTGATCCACAGCAACATATGTATATGAGGAGCACCTCTTGCTTGGTACTCCTTCCTCCAGAAGAAATCCAACACCTCTCCAAGAGGTGGATTCTTCTTATTCATGATGAAAGACATCATACCTTCAAATCTATGATTGAAGTACCTACATACATTGACTGGATCCAAAGAGCACAGTTCTCCGGGTGTCTTGAATTCGATGTTTTCTACGTTAGCATTTGCCTCTCGTAGAAATTCAAGTAAGTCTTCCCAGCCATACTCAGCACAGCTCAAAGTGAGGAACCATGTGGGAGTTCCTAAGTTCCTCAGCATACATTTTAAATCACCATGACGACGGTACCAGTACTCATTAGTACCACGCTGACACGCCATGAGATTAATCAGGTGAGAATCCAAAATACTGTCTTGGACATTGACTTTATCCATAAAGTCACTTGCCGAGATGTTTTGCATGTGTATACCACTTTTCAAGATGTGGTTCACTGCATATGACAGTCCAGACAGATCGCTTTCAAACAGGAGATGAAACAAATAAGGAATGCATTGTCGAAACCTAGGATCTCCTGCATACAATCGCAAAGTCCGGTATTCAGAAGCAGGAATTTGATGAGGTCGCTCATCATATCTTCCTCCCTGACCTGTTGGAAAAAGCTGTGGGAAACACCGAGCTTCCAAACTTTCCTCACAAACACTAATGGGACTCCCTTTCGCTTGTTTCATTTGAAACAACTCAATAGCATTCCCCATGACTTCCTTGGAATGCAAAGGATGAACACTATAATGTTCATATATTTCTTCACTAGTACAGGGTTCTACTTTCTCAATTTGACCAGCACACAAATCGCTATCCTCTTCCTCACTTACTTCCTCTTCTGCAACATATACATTTTTATAGTATTTATTATATTTTTTCAAATACAATGTTGCCCTTTTGACTTTCCTAACATCTACTAAATCTTGCCATATTTTCTTATTCTTTGTCGGAACCCCATTAACTAAGATAACCAGAGGTTCCTCTTCCACTTTTTCTACTCCAATTGTGTTAATGTTTTTCTTCAAATCTAGAGGCAAATAAACAACTCTTCCCTTTAATCCTCTCTGTAAATCTGATGGAGGCAATTTCCCTGTCTTTGGCTCCATTCTTACAATAGCCTGAAAGGGATGGATACTTTGAATCAAAATAGATTCATAAGTATTTAAATCCTTCAATTCAGAAGGAATTTCAACCAATTCCAGATTATTATGAACTGCTCTAGCAGGCATCTGGTTTTGATTTAATTTGTTACAACAATAAGTACACACACGTTGATCCAATCCCAAATCAAAACAATTTTCTACCATCAAGTATGTTGTAAAATCCTTCCATTCACTATTATTTTCCCTTTCACTTTTTCCATATAAATCCACTAACTTAGTCTGATTCTTATAATAAGTGCGTCGACAACACACACAAGTGAAATTTGGCCTCTCACTTGATTTCACCTCAAACGTCGCAATTTCCCTCTGGAAATTATCTGTACTGGAAACCTGTACACTATCTTCCACATTACTCTCTTCTTCTTGGTCAATTTCAACATTCTCCTCTTTACTTCCAAAGTAACAAAACTCAATTTCTTCACATATATTCTTCACATCTATTTCAGAACCATGCAAAAGAGCAGCGCATAATTGTTTTAGCATAATTGCTGGACTCTTAGCATAATACAACATTCTAACTAATTTCCTCACTTTATTATGATGCACTGCTAGCATCCTGAAATGATGAAAAACACTCTGGCATACTCTCCTGGAAAGACAAGCCAGTGAATGACCATGCAAACCTATCACTTCTCTCACTCTGCAAGGATCTAATTCTTGCAACAACTTCATTTTCTGCTTCAAACTTTTCTTACTAAATGACCGTATAAAATCACAAAGCAAATTGATGGAATCCTGTCGTACACTGCAAATACTACTACACTTCCAGGTGTACACAGGACCCTTAGGACGTCTCCCTAAAACCTCATTACCTAACACCTCTTCTGCCTCTGTTCTCACAAGTTTTTCTTTTTCAACTGGACAACCATCTTTCACTTCATAAGCTCGACCACTGGTGTCAACTGCATGCACCAAATCATTATCCTGGAAATAACTCTCCTCATTAAAAAATGCCTCAGAGCTTGAACTATGCATCCATTCTCCAGAAAAAACTTCACAAAAATTACTACGATTAACTATTCTCTTCCATCTACTATTTCTTTTGAAATCATAAATTACCTTGTTTAGCTTCCTAATTCTATTGATTGTCAAAATAAATAACTTACGTTTAATTTCAAATGCCTGATCAATAACTTTCTCAACTATTTTTTTTCTCTTATAAAAAACCACTTTCTGCTGACCTTTCTTAATATTTTTTAACAAATTCCCAATTATCCTGTTGCGGAACATTCGTTTACGAATATCCCTAAACTGTTGTTTCCTTCTACTTTCATGCATAGAGTTATCTCTTACTCTAGCAGTAACATTTCTCATTGGCCTTTCCTTACCATTTGAATTCGGTCTCCTTTTCTGGAGTGAAACATTTTCTGTAGTAATATTTTTTTTACTACACATATTTCTTATGACTGTTTTTCGACTCTTACCCGGTGCTTTCTTGGTGACTTGACAAATCTTTTTGTTAGAGGACTGTTGCAATATTCCATGCTCCTGCTGTCTTTGACGTTTTCCAGCCTTTCTTACTCTTTCTTTGCTAGGCATCCTAAAATCTTGAAATAATGTGCAGTTGAATCTGTGGTAAAATATAATAAAAAATGTTATTAACCACTATTACCCAACAGTAAATTAATAACAGTCATCAAAAACTTAACACACTACTTAAGTATATAATATACTGAAGCCTATCTCCAATTTTTCACTGAACAGGACTCATCTCTTCTTAACCTTGGATAAACCTCACCTACTCTGTGTCCCCTGCACATAATTAAATGTAAAGGGGCAGATTTATATTAACTAGCACATCCCCAGGGATGCACCAGTTAACGTGCACCGCTGCTCTGCCACCCACGGTGTGCCGCATTTACAATCAGATAGGACAAAGCTACATCAAAACCCTGCGCCTGCTTGAAGCAGGCATAGATCTTGACGCAGGTAGGCTGAAAGCTAAAGCAACAACTAAGTGTCGTGTGCAGAAGTTACAAAAAAGGAAAAATGGCGTTTAAACCAGTAATGAGACCATGCTAACGTAATACAGAGTAAAAATATCCAGGATCTACATCAGTTTGGGGTTCACGAACCTGGCAGGTACAAGGCACTGAGGCTTTCCACCGTGCATGTCTCATCCCAAAACATATGTTGTTTGTGAATGAAACAATTTCCCAGACCAAATGCTTTGGATTGGCTACTTCTAAAAAATTAAACACCCCTACTATCCCGGAGTTAGAGGAATACGATGGTTGGAGTAATTTTACTCGTTGTCTATTAAAGATTTACAGGCCCTACTCCGTAATTCTTCCTTTAACATTTCCAGTATAAATCCAAAAGGTTGACTGCTTTGGCAACGTGCCTTATCCACGGTTTAATAACGCTGCCTTTTGCTTTATATAAGTTTTCAAATTGTATGAAATATATACCAATAGGTCGTTATTAACCTTTAGGTAGTGGTTTTCTTCATCAAGTCTGGTCGCTTCCATACACATACAGATTTTCAAAGATGATCAAGAACTTTATCTGAATGGAGAGGAATGCACTGAGACGCCAGATCATTCACTAATGTGTAGGCTCAGACAGTTACACGGTTCATGCAACAAACACCGACCAAATATGGCTTGCGTGTTGCAAGGCACGCCAGTTCCTGCTATCATCCCCACGTTCAAGTTCTTGGAAAATGGTAGTTATTTGATGCTCAATAATGAAGATTGTTCTGGGTTAATTAAAAGTATTCATTTTATCGTAACAGTAAATGAACGGGTTATTTGCTGCAGAAATGTTCTATTTCCTCCCACACATGAACATAGGGAGTCTTCAATCTGGCCACAAATACCAACCTTGGGAGCACATTTCAACAGCATGGCAAGAATAAGAGCTCTTTTGTCTCAGAGAGAGGTGGCCTTGAGTTCGGCCCGTGAAACTTTCGTGCTTCACATAGCGAACACCCGTACAGAGGTGCAGACCCTTTTAAATACAGATTCGACTTTGCATTTCAGCAAGATTACCCATTCATTTCCATGCAGCAGGAGGCCCATAGGAATGAAGGTGCAATTTGCGATTAGCAATTACCTCATCGCAAATTACGAATTTTTCCGACGGTGCAGGGGTATCTCAAGAACACCCTGCTGCACCCCTGAAAAAAAAATTTGGGGTCATATGGCGCACATAAATTTTGAAAACATTCCTTTACCTCAAAAACGATTTTCAACTCATAATTTGAAAACACTGCACATGGGGAAATGACTTAAAATGTCCTTAAGACACATAAAAGCATTTTTTGATTGCCTTTGCAGCATGTTTCAGTCACCTTTAACATGCCTATGTAACGGAAACATTCAAAATCTAAATTTGCCATGCACAGGTGGGAGCATATTTACAAGCAATTTGCTCCACAGACAAACTTCTTACATTGAAATGGGAAAGACTCTCAATTACCTTATAAAGAAGCAGACACCATTATGTCCTTCTCATCAATATTAAAACCATTGCTTTTTCTCAAAAACGATTTACAAGTCATAATTTGAAAACACTCCACAGCTCCTATGCACATAAAAGCCCTGTCAGTACTAATACTTCACATTTTCTCCAATTACAATTTCTCAAACAAACAAAATCTATTTGTGAAACACTTGAGACAAAGCAACATTTGAAAAACACAACTTTCTTCATAATTTTCTCCTTAAAGCACACTATTTTCTATCTAAATTAAAGAAATTTTTTCTCACCTTAGCAAGTACTTTGAGTTTCAAAACAGTCTCAGAAACACACCAATTTGTCTTCAGCAGAGCAAAAGGTATGCACTCCAGAGTCTGCAGCTATCAAAAGCACAGAAATGCTGTAATTCCTCACACATATCTCTCATGTCACCCAATCAAAACTCTTCCCTCACTTTTTTTCAAAGCAAAACCCTTCCCCCCTCTGCCCCCTCTCTGCTTTTTCTGCATAGCAACCACCTCTTGCAAGACCTCTCACACAACAATGTTGCAATTGAACTCTGAACTCTCAGTGCACCTGCATATCCAAAGCATTCTTTCATTTAATGATTTTTTCTTCGCCACTCAAAATACATCTTTCAACGAACTCATCCATGCACACTAACTTTCTGTTTTCAGCAATCAAAATCCACCAATCACTCTTACTGCTTCATTAACACAGAAACTCCTCAGTTTTTTTCATTTTACACTCTCATTTTTTCAACTGCCATTTCATTGCCACACTTCATCTGACTGCAGGAGAACCTTCTCTCGCCATGTTTTCTGTCTGGATTGTTGGACATAGCTACATCTATTGGGCTCAAAGGTACGCTGAAAACAGGAATTTACCTAACCTCAATTTACAAGATGTGGAAATTAAGTGGTTTGGCCACAGAGGATTAAAATGTCACCAATTGATACCATTGGTGAAAACCTTTATGCATTTGCCAAAACCTGACCTGTTAATTGTGCACTGTGGAGGTAATGATTTGGGCACTTTGACTGGGGTAGGTCTGGAAATGCTTTTAAAGGACACCTTTGAGCAATTGATGGCACTTTTTCCTCAGACTGCCTTGGTATATTCAAATATATGCCAATGACAGAAATGGAGGTGGTCGAACCAATTTTGTCCACAAATTGAGAAATCGAGGAAGCATGTAAACAAATCTGTTTCAGCTTACATGAGAGACCATGGAATGGGCTCCCTGTACAACAATAACTTGCGTTACTACATGCAAGATATCTACAGAGGAGATGGAGTTCACTTCTCAGATGAGGGCAACAGAGTTTTCACTCTGAATTTAAGAATGTGCATTGGTACCTACTTATAAGTACCTAAATGTACCATAAACCCAAAAGCTCTTCTCAGAGCTACCCTACATCTGATCACTCACAATTATTATTGTACTCTAACTTTTTTCACTAATTTTCAAGAAAGTACGCTCCCCAGAACGCTTCCCGGTTCGCGAACCGAGCGCACTCCACGCAAAAAAACTAAAAAAACGGTATATATTTTTTTGCCCTGCGAGAACCTTTCAAAGCCTCCACATCAAACCTAGGGGGTCAGGGACGATCTACTATGCCCCCTTATGGTCATTTGCCCCTTCGCTTTGGCCTCCTCTTGTCTCTCGATCCTACCGAGAGACAAGATGGCGGCCGCTACGGACTGTTTGGAATGTTTACAGACGCCGAAAAACCAATCAGCTTCGCAAACCTCCGTAACGCGAAAAGTACGCGAAGCGGAGCGCTGTTACAGATATATATCTTTTTTTGAACGTTAATTTCTCAAAATCCACTGGAGCACATATATTGAGACCTAGCAAAGGCACATCGGGCTACCAGTCCCTACAATTTTGCCAAGTTTCGTGCAAATCCATTCAGCCGTTTTATTATTATTATTTTTTTTTTTGCCCCGCGGGGCCCTTTTAAAACCTCCACATCAAACCTAGGGGGTCAGCGAGGATCTACTATTCCCCCTTATGGTCATTTGCCCCTTCGCTTTCGCCTCCTCTTGTCTCTCGATCCTACCGAGAGACAAGATGGCGGCCGCTACGGACTGTTTGGAATGTTGACAGACGCCGGAGAACCAATCAGCTTCGCTTCACAAAGCTCCGTTGCGCGAAAAGTCCGCGAACCAGACCGCTGCCTGGTCCGCGCTTACAGATATATATCTTTTTTTAAACGTTAATTTCTCAAAATCCACTGGAGCACATATATTGAGACCTACAAAAGGCACATCGGGCTACCAGTCCCTACAATTTTGCCAAGTTTCGTGCAAATCCATTCAGCCGTTCGGGCTAAAAGTGAGGCCAACCGCCCTATGGAAATTAACATGGGAAAAACGTGTTTTGGGACCCCCCTTTTTTCTCGGCCCCCCCTTGACGAACCCCCCCCAAATTTTCAAAGGCTGCTCAGAAACAAAATGTGCCATTTTCCTGAAAATTTCAGCCAATTCCGTCCACAAACGGCAAAGTTATTAGACATAGAATTTTCAAAAAACCCATAGAGAAAAAATCCTAACTATATATACCTACTGGCGACCGCCAGTAGGTAATTTTCCTACGTTCTTCAGTAAAACATTTTGCCTTCGGAGAAAGCACTTCTCCCACACCCCATCAAAACTGAGTGTGATCCATCCCTTGGCTCAAATAAATCTCTGGCCATTTTGAGGGAGGGAGGGGTTGATATTAGAGTTCCCCTTGGTGGGATTTATGACTGCGGGTGTCTTTCCTTTCATAGTGGAGGAATCCACAACAGTAAATCTATTTATTGCTGCCAGGAATCCCTTTGTGAATATGTGGCAGACTGAAGTGGAGATTTTTTCAGTACACTTCTAAACTAGTCAAGAGCTTCTGGTCAAGGTTCAACATTGGCCAGGTTAACCGTTCTTATGCAGATTACTTTGTTGTGCTACCTCATTGATCCTTAACTTTGCTTACAAACCATGCATGGCCTTTTATTGAATTTGTATCCTTGTTTTTCAGAATAATAGGATCATCATCTGCATCCAGGGTCTCAACATTCAATGTCCACCTGGCCCTGGCTCTTCTCTCTTTGCGCCAATTGAGGATGGAGCAGTTGTGGCATTGTTTGCGGATGCTGTTTGTCGCAACTTTTTATTTATGATATTGTTTGGTACACTGATGCATAACAGGAAAAATAAAGATGTATTTTAATATCAGAATCCTGCTATTTAATTTATTGCAGATAGTTTCATGCGTTGACTACAAAAATCTTCATAAATTCATAACATACGCTTTCATGATGCATACCGTTGTTGTGAAGGGTCTTTTGGGCTTGGGTGAGCAGTATATAATAAGATTTTCATACAAAAATACAACTTGAAAATAAAATATTCAAAATACATAGAACAGAAACAATATTACAACATTTCCAAGTTATATATTTAAATTCTTATATTGTTGTTGGTTAAGTCAAACAATCCGGGGCTTGTATAGCGCAGTTACTCACCCGTGAGGTCCTCCAGTCACTGGGGGGGGGGGGGGGGGGCTTGCGGGTCCTTCCGGGTGTAGGATCATTAGAAGAACTAGGTCTTGAGGGCCTTCTTGAATTGGGTCAGTGACGCAGATTGCCTGAGGTGGAGGGGCAGGGTGTTCAGGTCTTTGTGACAAGGAAGAAGAACAATCGTCCTCTGGTTCTGGTCTTGTGGATCCTGGGGACGGAGGCTAGGGCAAGTTCGGCGGAACAGAGTTGCCTGGCGGGTACGTGGAATGCAAGGCAGTGGTTCAGGTATGCTGGTCCTTCATTGTGGAGAGCTTTGTAGACATGTGTGATGAGCTTGAAGGGGCTTCTCTTGTTGACTGGGAGCCTGTGGAGTTGTCGGAGGAGTTGGGTGTTGTAGCTGTGGCGAGGGATGTCAAGGACCAGTCTGGCAGCTGCATTTTGGAAGTTCTGTAGTTTCTTGAGAAGTTTCGGTTGACGCCAGCGTAGAGTGCGTTGCTGTAGTTTAGTCTGCAGGTGATGAGTGTGTGAGACCGTCTTTCTTGATTCTGTGAGGATCCATCTGAATGTCTTTCGAAGCTGGCGGAGCGTGTGGAAGCAGGCTGAGGAAACCGCATTCATTTGACGGTTCATTGTGAGCTGTGAGTTCAGTATGATGCTGAGGTTGCGTTGCATGGTCCGACGGGGTGAGAGGGGATCCTAGAGCGCCTGGCCACCAAGAGTCCTCCCAGGCTGAAGGGGTGGGTCCCAGGATGAGTACTTCAGTCTTGTTTGAGTTTAGCTTGAGGAAGCACCTTTCATCCAGGTAGCATCGTCCTTCATTCCGCTGTGGAAGTTGGTTTTGGTAGTTTTGGGTTCGTTGGTGAGGGAGAGGATCAGCTGGGTGTCGTTAGCATAGGAGACGATGTTGAGTTTGTGGCTTCTGACGATGATTGTGAGGGGGTCCATGTAGATGTTGAAGAGGGTGGGGCTCAGGGAGGAACCCTGTGGCACTCGGCAGCTGATCTCTGTTGGTTCTGAGAGGAGCGGGGTGGTTTGACTCGCTGAATCCGGCGGGTGAGTAAGGAGTGGATTCAGTCCAGTTCCTTGCTGCGGATGCAGGCGTCGTGGAGTCTCGTCATTGGGGTGCAGTGGGAGACCACGTTGAAGGCGGCCGAGAAGTCCAGTAGGATGAGGGCTGCAGTCTTGCACCGGTCGAGGAGGGAGCGCATGTCATCAGTGGTGGCGAGGAGTGTGGTCTCTGAGCTGTAGTTGCTTCGGAATCTGGATTGGGAGATGTCCAGGACGTGGTTTACTTCTAGGAACGCAGATGAAGAGTTGAGTGTGAATGTCCTTCTAGATTACCTTGGATGTGAAGGGGTGGAGGGGGATGGGTCTGAAGTTCCTGAGGTCAGTCGGGTTTGAGAACTGCTTCTTCAGCTGGGTATTGATCTCGGTGTGTTTTTAGCCATCGTGGCAGGTGGCGGTTTTGAGGGAACAGTAGTTTGTGCAGCGAAGCTGAGGGGCTATGGAGGTGGCTGCTCTATGGAAGATGTGGTGCGGGCAAGGATCTGACGGGGCTCCTGAGTAGATGTTTTTCATGGTTAAGTGACTATATAGGTATTCTCCAGTTATAGATGAATGAAGTAACTATAACTTGCTTACTAGCCATGTATGCCTTTTGCCCGTTCATATGACATCACCTATTACATCGCTCAGTTCTTGTTTTGTGATATCATCGATAACATCCATAATTACATATGATAGACAGGATTAATGACATCACCATCCATGGCAAATGCTTTTTTGAGATTAAAATGCTATCTTTTAAGTTACATTTACATCTAACTTTGGCATCACTTTAAATTTTAACCATACATATATATATACACCCGAAAAAAAATGCTGCCCTGTTCTACCCACGACCCTCTCACACAGCCAGCGCTGACTTCCGCTGGGCAGCTGATACGAAAACCAGATGCAACTGAGACTCAGAATATGTCTCGAATAAATAAAATCAGCATATATATGTTCCGTTGCATAGCGTTAGACACAGATTACACATTTCAGACTAAACGCAACCTTTCTCTGACCAGCATTTTGTCAGTTTTTCTAAAACTTTGACTTATTCAGCGTTCTTGAGTCACAGTACAGAACATAAAATAGGATTACAAACTTTGTTACAACTTTCGGATACAAACAGCTGCCAAATTTGAGTAGGGTTTCTTTATTATATCTAATATATTACTGAAAGTCAAACACTATAATATTGCACATACTTTCCCATATTCCATCCTTTCAGAAAATTCTGACAATCACTAATTAAACATTTCTTGAAATTAAAAATTAGACCAATCTAGTCCAAGTGGACATTCTGTCATTATAGATGGTTTATAGTTCAAAGGCAAACATATAAACATCCCCAAAGATACACTCGAAATGAGTATCTCTGCAAAACTGTCATTCAAATTTCTCCTCTCCCCCGGCTTCTGATAATTTGGGTATATCATACCAAGTTCACAAAAAAAAATAAAAACCATGACATTATAAATGTACAAGAAAAATAAGTAAATGAAAGGAGAAAGAGTTTCAATTTAGAGACAGCTTATCAATCAGTCCATTGTAATTGTGTTGCTACATTGATATACCCTTATTGATCCAAATGAACCCACAGTTCTTTGCCCTGATTCAGACCTCCTGGATAGTTAGTTTCTAATGCACTAATGCGCTCCAATTCTAACTTTGTCAGGAATTCTAGTCTAACACCATCTCCTGGTTATATTTCAACACAATCAATGCTTAAACACAAGTTTAGTTGCATCACTATTATGTTCAAAAAGGGGTTCTCCGATATTTCCAGAATTCAGAGTTGAGGTTGTGGTTTCAACATATCTTCATTATTAGACAACCATGAATCCATTTTGCCCTCGCCAACAGGTGTTTCTTCTCTTGCTGATAATGTTGCCTCAGACCTCATCTGTGCCGCAAACATAAATATAATCACAATTTAAGGAGGAGCACCTAAGTATTTAAGATCCCATCACCTGGGTCAGACTCCCTTATAAATATCACATGATCAACATCGGCCCTATGTCGATAAGTGTGAGCGGTTTAGGTCTGAATTGAAAACATTCTGAGTCAATTTATTTACAAATTCTCATCAATATGGTATTAGTTGGTAAAGTGAAGGTACTTGTCAAGACACCCTATGACCTGCACATACTGGTGTCACCATTCATACATGTGCCCCCTGGGACCACGTAGTAGTCACAAAAGGTCTGAAGACTCACCTAGTCTTCCGGTAATGTATGCAAATGATAAAAAGAAGGCGGATTGTCTTCGAGTATTGTCTGTAAACGCCTCTACATAAGCTGGAGTCTGGTTGTATACAATAAATTAAATCTAAACTCTTACCTTATATGGCCCCACAGTCCTGTATGGAGTCTGGGGTGCTGTGTGGCTGTTATACCATTCTGCTGTGGAGAGAAATATATGTTGTACTTAAGCAAACTACCCAGTACCACCCTATCTATTTCTATAGTGTTAAACTGATATATAATATAATTGGTCTGTCAACTACAATTTTTCATACGCATCCTTTCATACATTCTTCTCTCACTATCTGGTGTCACACATCCTTCATTGTTATCCATTTGTGCCCCACTACTAATCACCATACTGCTCATGTAGGAAACTTCCAATGTAATCAGATATCCCCCAATCTATCATCAAATCCTTATAGGACCCTCTGTATTTGGTAGTATTCCGATTATTATCTCATGATAGCCCTCCATATCATCATGCAGCTCGTCTTATTTCGATTGACATCATATCCCGTGTCCACCCGTGACTCGCATACAGTCACAAATCCTCCTAATTTATCCATCCCCCACAGAGGGTGAAGGCTCTTGTATCACTGCTACCACGCCTGCACTAGCATACACTGTTGCCTGTATCTCACATCCGCCTGCACCTCGTTTACCGTCACAGCTTGCACCACAAAAGCTACACTACACCCTCGGTTTCGGGGTTTCACAATAACCCCGCACTCTGCGCCACTCCTACATGCACTTGATATAACATTTTCTTTCACAACTTCCCTTCCCGCCAAGAAAGCCACTACACTTTTCCGTCTCGTGGTGGTCAATTGTTGGCCGCATTTTATTAGGGTTACTAGGAAACATGTATATATTTTGAATTTCGCATGTTATGTCATTATACACTTCCTTGGTATTGTCTCTTGGCCCTTCTGGGCCGGTTCTTTTGTAGGTTGGAATTTTCTTGCGCCTCATTTGCACGGGAAGGGGGTAGCCTTTGTCCCAGAGTTAGGCCGCCTCGCTACCTTGTCCGACTTTGTTGTGCCCTCTGCCTTTTGTTTACCGAGCCCCGCTTTCGTGCCAAACTGGGTCCCCCGCCCCCTCCTGCCTGCGGGCTTGATGCAGGGTTATGGCGCCGGCTCCTGAGCCCCCTTTGGGGGCCTGCCTCTGCAAAACCCACTCATATCAAAATAACCAGGCCTTGTCTATGTTATTATATGCCTGTGTCTCGTCAGCCAGTAACTCGCATACATCAGCAACAGAGAATCCCTGTACACACCCAGTTCCGGGGTCCCTAAATGGTACTCGTAACATACTTACATACTTTAAATGTTTGAAATGCATTCCTTAGGGAGGATGCTCCTGTGTATACACTCACATGGCATGTTGTGGAGCTCAGCATGGGGGCCATGTTCAATCTAGTATAAGTAGGCAGTGTAAGAATAAAGAGACTACCTGTATTCAGAACTCTATTTAAATACACAAGTAATGAGGCACACAACACGTAGTCCATACAGTAACATAGATGTGTAACCGTAAAAGAAATTCAAAGTAGTCCAAATAGGATTTCCTTCTTTTATTTTCTGGTCTTATTAAAAAGGGGGACACACTGGCAGCCGACATGTGTTTCTGCCTATGGACTTTTTCAAGGACCACAGAAATGAGATGTCACGGCCATCCGGGGAAATCAGAAATAACTGGTCCCAGTGAAATATGTACTCCTTAACATATTTCTGAGGAATGTTCTTGCCAACAACTATGGAAACATCATAATCCTGGACTCACTTCAAATTATTTTTTTGTTGCATATTTATATAGTGCGTACTCGGGCCGAAGATCTTGGAGCGCTTTACATGAGCACCGTATTTACATTGCACATTCAGGCACAGGGAGATGAAGTGATTTGCCCAGGATCACAGGATGTGGACGCGACCTCGAGGCTCGAACCTTTGTTTCCACCACCAAAACAGCAGAACTGGCCGACGGGCCACATCCTCCCCCCCTCTCTCAATGGTGGACCCACCCACTTAATTCCGGCGTGAACTATATGTGGCCTTGATAGGCCTGGTAATTATCCTGGAGACGAGGAGATTATCTCACCGCTGTGTTGAATGCTGAATACGTGTATTCAGAGCTCTGCTGTCTATACATGAATGTGGGTGCCATATTCCAATGATGGGCATTGGCATAGAAGTGAGCCCAGGAGTGTAGTAACTTAAAATTGATAGTCTCTATTCATCATCACAGTCTTTATTCGGTAAAAATATCACCATAAAAGAACATTTTATACAGTTATACATTACTTTGAGTTAAAAGAAGGGGAAAGAAGAACATTAGATGAAACCTAAAACAATAAAATTCCCTTATTAATAAAGGATAAAACCTGCACCTTATACAGTAAGGTTGGGTAATTTTTGTAAGCCCCAACCAAACATTCACATCAATACACTGTTGCAAAAAGGTTGGATTGACTTGAAAAACCATGCTGATCTCACCATATCATCCAGCCAGTAAGGGCCAGCTATCAGTTTGGCGGGAGAGAGTGTTGCTTCATCCTCCTAATACGAGTCAACCATGCACTGCTTAGAAATTTGGCCACCCCGCATACCATAGCAGGGGAAGACGGGTCAGTAGTGAGAACTCGTAGGGCCATTCTATGGCACCTCACACCTAACCCCATGCATACTGGTTTCAGCCAAACCGTCCTAGCAACTTTATAAGCGGGGCAGGCAAAAAGTAAATGTGCCACAGACTCCTTTGGAGCCGCACACCCGGGGCAGGAGCGCGGAGAGCCACCAGCGTTAGACCACCCCGAGGTAAACTCGTGCACCGGCAGGGTCCCATACCTGAGTTTTAAATAAAGGGCTCTGTCTAGGGGCTTGGCTATGAGGTCGAGGAAGGGTTCCAACCTCCTAGACCATTTAAACTCTAAGAATCTCTCTGTGTACACCCCCAACCCCACTACGTGTTGCCTCTGCCTGAACCCAATCCCAGTATATCTTCTTAACCACTAGTTTAGGAGGTGGCATTTGGCTCGCCCACGCATCCCTCAGGCCCAATTGCACCACCAGCTGCCTCACATTGCTCAACCACCTGATCTTATTATCGATGTCCAGCAAAATTAGTTCGTCCAGCACGGCAGCATAGTTGGCGAGTTCCCTGGTTCTTCGCAGCCGAACCCAAAACAGTAGGGGGCGCAGCCGCGCTAGGTCTTTAAAGGAACGCCTGCCTAGATCTAGCCGCAAGGGGATTAGCGGGGTAGAGCCAGGAAGAGCCACCAAGTCCCTCATGAATTTGTTTTCCGCTGCAACTAGCTCTGCAACATTTTCGAACCCCCACAGCTCTGAGCCGTATAGTGCAGCCGGGAGTATCTGACCCTCATAAATTGCCATGACTGGTGCCACGGGTTTACTCGTTGACTCCCGATGCTCTCTGAGTCACCCCTGACACTCTTTTATGGCTAAGCAACATTTTAGCCAGGTGGTCCTTCCAGTTCATCCGACTATTTACCCGAACCCCCAAATAGTCGAATGAATCTACCAACTCCAAGGGTGCCCCATGAAGTGAGAAATTATTTCTAAATCTTTTGGAGGGTGAAAGAGCCATGAGCTTAGTTTTCGAGGTGTTAATGGTGAGTCCTCTATCTGTACAAAAGGTACTAAATCGATGTAGGAGCCTTTGGAGTCCCACCGGGGATTTGGAGATCAGTATGGTGTCATCCGCGAAGAGTAGAGTGGGGATTCTTACCCCCGCCAGGGATGGTGCGTCCACCTCTTCCTCTCTCAGATGATCCACCACTCCATTAACGAACAGAGAGAAGAGGGTTGTTGCCATAACGCATCCCTGACGTACTCCCCTCCTCACGGGCACTCTGTCTGTCAACTGGCCCTGGGTGCCCCATCTGATCCTCGCATAATTCCCCTCGTGGAGCCTTACAATGAAACTCAAAAGAGACCCGGGGAAACCCATCTTTTCCAACGTCTCCCACAGCCTTGCTCGAGGGACCAGGTCGAAAGCCGTCCTGAGATCTATGAAAGCCATATAAAGGCTGCCCCTTTAGATGGTAACTGACTTCCAATAGATCCCAAAAAAGCGAAAGACCTGGTCCATCGTGCCCACCTTCTGGCGGAATCCTTGCTGAAGGTGGGAGAGGATTTGTTCCTCTTCCATCCATGCTCCAACCCCTGAGATAATGACCCTGCCAACCACTTTCTGAATCACGTCTATCAGACTGATGGGTCTGTAATTGGCAGGGTCCTCTCTAGCCCCCTTTTTGAACACAGTGACCACCTCAGTGCCCTTCCAAGAATCTGGCACGGGGTGACCCCTGGCAATGAGGTTCATAATAAGGGCAATTAATTCGGCCCAAGCCCTAGGTTCCTTTATCAAAAGGTCCCCCGGTATCCCGTCCGGTCCGGCCGCCTTCTTCGGGATCAGATGTCTGATAGCCACTTCTACCTCCGAGGGCAAAAATGGATCCTCAAGCTCCCTTATAAGTTCCCCTTCACTACCCCTAGCTGCCGTTAAACAAGGGGCGACTTCAGGTCCACCATATAGTGTCGAAAAATTATCTACCCATTGCTGACTTGTTATGTGGGTGGCTAGTGGCTGTGTGCTCTGTTGCCTAGCTTTATTGATAAGGTCCCAGAATACCCTTGAATTCCTCATGCTGACTGCACAGGTTAAGTCCTGCCAATATTGTTCCTCCCACTCTCGTTTGGCCTGTGCCACTACCCTTAAATAATCCTTCCTAGCCGCTCTGACTAGTGAGGAATCTGTCATGAGTAGGGCAACTGTTAACTCTTGCCTTTTCCCCTTAAACTGGGCCGAGTACCAGGGGTTACTAGAAATGGGAGGTCTATAATTAGTTCTACGGCTTTTCCCTTTAGATGAGAAATATTGGCTCACCTGCTCTATTGTATTTTTATAGGCTGTATCAAAAGCAATGGGCGGCTCCAGGGCACGTCCCAACCCCTGTTGCTGTGCTACCAAGTCCAAGGTCAGATCTACCACAAGAGATTTTATTCTCCCAAGTTGATCTTCCTTTAATTGTACCTTGTCCCATTTCAACCTGCGGTTGCTATTGTAGGGGACCACCTCTTTGGTTGACCTCAAGGGAGCACTCGTCTCCCCACCCTTTGATTTACCCCACCTAAACTTGGTGCAGAGGGGGTTGTGGTCCCTATCCTGTGTAGCCACCACCTCCATATCTATTAGGTCTTTCCACAGTCTAACGTCCAGTAAGATATAATCAATTCTAGATGGACCATTAAGCCTATTGAATGTCATTGCACCAGCCCTATCGGAAATAGTCCTACCGTTGAGTGCTCTTAGGTTGTGTACTCTGGTTAGGGCATTGATTTGTATTGCCCTTGCTGACCATTTACGAATAGGGGAAAGTGACAAAGCTGGGATAGACCATCTAGAGTCTTCCCCCTCAGTACCCAAGGGATCATCCCCGCTAAGAGGTTCGAACGTGCAATTAAAATCCCCACCCACAATAATTTTAGCAGAAGGGGAACAATTAGCTATTGCTGAATCTAAACTCGTTAAAGTTGCTGAGGATGTATCCCCCGGTGCCCCTCTAGTGTAGACATTAAATAATTCAAACCTACTCCCCTCAGCGTATCCCCTGAAAGAGAGATGTAGGATATCTCTACACACAAATTCATGAGTAGCAACGTCCCGATTCAGATCAATTTTGATCCAAACCAGCAGTCCTCCCGCGGGTCTACCCTTCCCACTACTTACTGCAGGGGAAAAGTGTGTAGTATAGCCTGATTTGTATAGTGGGAGCAGGCTCCAGGTCTCTTGGAATAGGCAAACATCAAACTTCTCGATGAATGTGTGCCATTCCGGTAGGGTCATCTTCCTTTTTAACCCTGCCACCTTCCAGGATAACAGGTGTATAACCCTGTGGCCTATAGGAGAAAAACTAGGAGCCCCCTTACTCCCACTCCATCCCCCCTCCTTAGGTATGGGAATGACGTCCACATAGGTAGATGGCTTGGGGGATTCAATGCTACCAACTTTGGTGTCTATACACGGTGCATCTGTCGTGGCTCTAATAATGCTACTATCCGAGCTTTGTACTACCAAGGGACCTGTATGTCCATTATCATTCCTCTTGCCACCCTTAGTTCCTCGAAATCAATGCCCTTTGGGTTAGCCATACTTGGTTGGTCCTCCTTCTCCCCCCATAATCTGTGAACGTCAGTCACAGTCTTCCATACCAGATAGCAATGAGAATCTGTTGCCTGTCTCCAGGGGAGTAAAGGGCCTCAGGTGCTCCATTCTACTATTGGTATTTCTGTTGTTTCTCTGGGGTGCCGTGATCCAACCAAAGGGGTCAGCCGCCTGGACAGGAAGCTGGCCATAAGGGGTATACCTATTACTATATAGTGGAGGAGGGTTAGCATGGGGAGGGTACAGCCCGTTTGAAAAAGATGGGGGAAGCACCACAGATCTCAGGTAAAAATATGTCAGAGCTCGTGGGGTGGTACAATTATCCCCGCTCCCAGTGGGCCAATTTAATATGTAATCCACTGCACGCGGGTCTCTAAAATTGACCACCACCAGGTCGCCCTCAATATCTTTACATCTGCTGCCCAACCAGTTAAGCCGCCTGACATGCACTATCTCCCCGTCGATGTTATGTGAAATAGGCCTATAAGTACACAGCCAGTGCATTATTTTGTTTTTCAATTGAGCATAGCCCTCTCTCTTATTATCTAATAATGGCGGGACCCCGGTCAAGACGACCACAAAAGGCACCGCTTGTGGAGGTATCTCCACTTGTGGCCTTTTGGTCGCTGGAACTCTATTGTGCCTGGCGGTTCCCTGTTCCTCCCGCGTATTTCCGGTGGGGGCCCTTGTCAATCCCCTCTGGGAGTCACCCACTGGCCCTGCTACTGGGATGTTTGGGGGCTTTGGAGGGGTCGATCTTTGGTGTACAGGGTCGGCCCTACCAGGGGGATGTGGCTTCGTCTTGGGGGGCTGGGTTGGAGCTATTGGAGCATTGGTAGCGAGTGGCCTTAAGGTGGTAGCGGGCGGAGCAGCCCCAGTCACCTGGGCCTTGGCTAAGGTAGCCATACTACTTATGGCGGTCTCCAAGATGGTGAGTCTAATCTCAACTTTTTTTATGCTCTCACTAATGGGCAGGAGCAGGGACCTAAGTAAGAATTCCAAATTCCCTAGCGACATGATGGGAGGTAATGCATTGGGTACAGGGTCACCCGGAGTGTTGGCATGGTCTGTGGTGTTAATACCCAAGACCGAAGGAGCCACTACTAGCGGTGTAGGCAGAGTTGGATGAGATTCTGGCACCTCCACTGGTACCATATCAGGGATGGGAAGGGCCTTTGAAACTTTCCCAAAATCGGAATGGGGGATTTTGGCTTTACCCTGCCCTCAGCTTCCTTCTTCTCTTACTTGGAGGTGTACCATGCATCTGTACCACAACAACCTGTTTTGGCTTAGTCTTCCTTGGCTTTGCTGCAGTGGGGGGTCTGGGTGATTAGATCAACAGCCGTACAACTGAGACTGGGAGGGGGGGGGGGGAGTCATTTGCAACCTGGTCGGAAGGTAAACCGGGATTGGGAATACAATCCCGCAATAAAAGAGGAACGCCATCCTGAGATAATGGATCCTCACTAATGTTTGGTGAGCCTCTCTCCTGGGCGACAAGATGAGGAGTGGTGTCGGTAAGAGGCCTGTTTTTCATATTTTCAATAGAGCGACGACGCTCTGCCCTACGCTCAACCAAAGACGTTTCCTTATCACCATTACCCGGGGCCCTAGAGAAATAATTGTACAAAGTCCCATTTCTAGCTGCCGCCACCCTCCCAGTAAGTCCCTCCATAGCCGGTGATGCCATCTCCGTCGCCTGAGTCAAGGTCCACAGTTCCGGGAAAGCAAAGTCGTAAGAGAGTAGGCCCTTCCCAGCCTACACTGGCCTGCGAGGGCCTTAGAGGGCCAGCCCTTTGCCCGGTCTTCACCCTGCGCTTCGTCCCGCGCCGCGGAATGATTAGCCTGGTTTTATCCTCCCAGGCGTGTGGGCGTGTCCGCTGCGGGAAGAGCCTGCAGGTGTGTTTAGATCTGCCTCGCAGTCCCGCAGCGGTGTGGGCGGGTCTGACAGCACTGCCGAGGAGCGGGTGCCGCGACCGGGAGCCAGGAAAGCAGGAAATCCTCCGGTGATCCAAGTCTTCAATGCCCCGTAAGAACTGCCTGTGAGTAGCACCCGCGAAGCGGCGGGTGCTGCGGAAAGTTATACTGGAGCCAGGCGTGGGGGCGTGTCCGCTGCGGGAAGAGGCTGCAGGTGTGTTTAGATCTGCCTCGCAGTCCTGCAGCGGTGTGGGCGGGTCTGACAGCACTGCCGAGGAGCGGGTGCCGCGACCGGGAGCCAGGAAAGCAGGAAATCCTCCGGTGATCCAAGTCTTCAATGCCCTGTAAGAACTGCCTGTGAGTAGAACCCGCGAAGCGGGTGCTGCGAAAAGTTATACTGGAGCCAGGCGTGGGGGCGTGTCCGCTGCGGGAAGAGGCTGCAGGTGTGTTTAGATCTGCCTCGCAGTCCCGCAGCGGTGTGGGCGGGTCTGACAGCACTGCCGAGGAGCGGGTGCCGCGACCAGGAGCCAGGAAAGCAGGAAATCCTCCGGTGATCCAAGTCTTCAATGCCCCGTAAGAACTGCCTGTGAGTAGCACCCGCGAAGTGGGTGCTGCGAAACGTTATACTGGAGTCAGGCGTGGGGGCGTGTCCGCTGCGGGAAGAGGCTGCAGGTGTGTTTAGATCTGCCTCGCAGTCCCGCAGCGGTGTGGGCGGGTATGACAGCACTGCCGAGGAGCGGGTGCCGCGACCGGTAGCCAGGAAAGCAGGAAATCCTCCGGTGATCCAAGTCTTCAATGCCCCGTAAGAACTGCCTGTGAGTAGTCTCTATTCTGAAAGTATCATAATATATGCAGCTGGCCTGAACTCACTATAATGAGACAATGGCCTCCCATGCTGGTCTGAGTAATGCAAATGCCAGCCATTGTAAGAATCACTACCGGGAGGATACTGGCAGCCATATTAGAGTGTGTTTTCTTACTGAACAAATTAATATATACATGGCCTGCAAATGGTGTAGTCCGTTCCAGGGGTCATATATGGCGGCCAGATTGGTATATTGGATAGCAGTTATTATAATGTGTAAAGTTATATGTTATGGCATATGTTCACAAATCAATGCTGTGAACCGCTCATAGAAAATTGCTCAAAAGTGGGTATTTATATGAAAGGTTGTGTATATTCTTGAACAGGTCCAAGCTGATGCTGGGTACTCATGTGATAAGCCAGACTGTGCCATCAATGTCTGGCCTTATTATGCCTGCCGTTGTCCTCATTACAGTTTGACGCTATATTTGTCTACTCATTTGTGTTATAAGTGAAAATCAAGGTGATAGAATGAGAAAGCTTCAGAATGTACTCCAAAATATAGAGAACAAGCATTGGCATAGCCAATGGGTCCCACCTTTGCGAACTTATAAGTGTTTAGCTAGATATTGACTTTGCCTATGTCTTTTAGCTGTGCTGTACAGAAGTATGCAAAAACAACAATTGATGGACAGAATGCAAAACAATGTCATACACTCACCCCAGTACAGAGATTTGGGCCTAAATCCATCGTTTCTTTGCACTCCACACCACCCCAGTTCAGACATGGCCATATGCAAATCAGCCTTGACCCTGTGCCTCATGGGAACAGTCCAGCTCGAACTGCCAAGCCATGTCTTTCCTGGACCGGAATCAAGCATCCTAGGACCGATTTCTGGCTATCAGCCATCTTCAGCCATGATAACTTGACTCCAGTGATGTGGAGAGCATGGGACTCACGTCTGAGCATACCCACCCCACTCAGGGTGACAAATGCAAAAACAACAATTGATGGACAGAATGCAGAACAATGTCATACACTCACCCCAGTACAGAGATCTGGGCCTAAATCCAACGTTTTTTTTTGCACTCCACACCACCCCAGTTCAGACATGGCCATATGCAAATCAGCCTTGACCCTGTGCCTCATGGGAACAGTCCAGCTCGAACTGCCAAGCCATGTCTTTCCTGGACCGGAATCAAGCATCCTAGGACCGATTTCTGGCTATCAGCCATCTTCAGCCATGATAACTTGACTCCAGTGATGTGGAGAGCATGGGACTCACGTCTGAGCATACCCATCCCACTCGGGGTGACAAACGCAAAAATAGAAGTATGCAGCATGCTGAAAAGTTATAATAATGACCTGTCAGAAGCATTTTTGTTAACTTAGATATGACCAAAAAAGCATTATGTGCAACTGAACGACCATATTAAAAAAGTATTAAAAATAATGTCTAGAGTTTTTTTTGTCCTTTCAATGCTGGCAACTTGTATCTACCTGTTCCAATGGTCAGTCAGTTAGTGAGAGTGAGTGAGACAGTCAGTTAGTGAGAGAGTCAGTCAGTGAGAGAGTCATTCAGTCAGTGAGAGAGTGAGAGTTAGGGAGAGAGTCAGTCAGTGAGAGTCAGACAGTCAGTGAGAGTGAGAGAGTCAGTCAGTGGGAGTGATAGTGAGTCAGTCAGTCAGTGAGAGTGAGTGAGAGTCAGTGAGAGTCTGTCAATGAGAGAGAGTCAGTGGGAGTCTGTCAGTGAGAGTGAGTTAGTCAGTCAGTGAGAGAGAGAGAGAGTGGGAGAGTCAGTCAGTGAGAGAGGGGGAGAGTCAGTGAGTGTCTGTCAGTGAGAGTGAGACAGTGGGTGAGAGTGAGTCAGTCAGTGAGTGATAGAGAGTGGGAGAGTGTGTCAGTGAGATTCTGTCAGTGAGAGAGAGTGGGAGAGTCAGTCAGTGAGAGAGGGGGAGAGTCAGTGAGTGTCTGTCAGTGAGAGTGAGTCAGTCAGTGAGTGAGAGTGAGTCAGTCAGTGAGTGAGAGTAAGTCAGTCAGTGAGTGAGAGAGTGGGAGAGGGAGTCAGTGAGTGAGAGAGAGTGGGAGAGTCTGACATACTTGCTGTGTTTCCTGTTATCCATATGCATCCACAGAAGTTGTGCTGGGAAATATTCTGTTAAGGATGGGCCATGACAACGAGGGATGCTGAAAACGTTTCGGTGACTCCCAATTTCACCACCACCCTTTCCAATCTCCCAGGAATGGCTTTGTTAACGAGTCTCTGTCGTTTGCCTAATGATATATTGTTTTAACACGATGAGAGGCATCCTAAAGTATGTCTGATGGAGAAGAAAATGTGTACCGCCATCAGAGCCATTTTAGATCCAAAACAAAAACAAGGCGTTTTAAAAAGGCTCCGCGCTCTAAATATTGAATATACCAGAGCAGAAAAGGTCTGGCAGGAGCTATCATGCTGATAGTACAACCGCAACAAGATACTGGTGCGAGATATACCTCAATAAACAAAAGAAGAGAGGTTAATGTCTCTTATAAGCCACTTAGATGGAGCCAAAAGACTCGAGGAGTTCGCACCCTATTTGGGTTTGAGAAGAAAGCCCTCACACACCGACCTAGTCAGTGTCATGCTTCATCATCGGGCCCCACCGAAGAGACCTAGTGCCTCTTCGGTGTGCTGCGACGCCAGGAGACTGCGGAGCTGGTATTGTGTGATGGGTGTGTTGAGAGGTTAAATTAAACTTAAAAGTGTCTAAAGGGTATCTGAAAAAGTTTATTAATGATCCCTAGGACACAAATAAAAGGGTTCTATGTGTCTGAATTATAAAGCCAAAGGTAATGGATGGTTTAATTCAGATTTAACTTAGTCAACATGTTTCAGCCTTAGTATTGGCTTTATTTTACCTAGGCATTCGTCAGGACAATAATAAACCCCGGCGGTATGTACTCTCTAATCGTCCACCCTAACCTGGGGGCGTGAAAGTGAAAAATTAATGAAAAAAAGTGTTTAAAGTGCATAAAAATTGGAAGAGCGAAATGCTCATTCCGAAAAATCACTCCTAGTTGTGGAGTGTCTCGGCACTTTAAGGTTTGGCGCTATCTGCACCATGGGTCTCAGGAGGGGGGTTGGAGTGTCCCTGGCACATCGCCCTCAGCACTCGCAGCCCACTTGTACACCTCGTACTTCCTCAACTGGACCCCGACGATTATATTGATATACCTCTACAGTGCGCCCAGAAAGGGCCAACTAGGAGCTATCATGCTGATAGTACAACTGCAACAAGATACTAGTGCCAGCTAGCCCTTTACAGCGTGACCAGAACAGGGACTGCTAGGCGCTATCACACCAGCGTTCCCAGCTGTTACTAGCGTTCATGATGATACGATCTACAAAAGAAACTATCACACTGGCAACACAACCAGAACAGAGGCTGTGAGGACCAAATCACTCAACCAATCAACCAGAGGCGGGGTTTCAAGGAGCTATAGCATTAAAACACAACTAGAATTAGCAGCCACAAGGAACTATAACACAATTATATCTAAACCACGGCGCTGCTAGGAGAGATCACACCGCAGTACTACATGCAGCCTTTAAAGATCTAGCATACAAAAAAGGCAACTTAGGGCCTGTGATGAATTACCAGAAGACTAAGGACTGGAGGCTACCAGGAGCAAATGCACCTGCAGAATAAATCAAGCAGGGCAACCAGGCAAGGCGCAATCACAGCACACAAAAACAAGCATTTTAAAGATGAAATTGTTCTTGTATTGAAGTAGACAACTTGGGAAGAGGGTTGGGAAATGTTTCTCTTCGAAGAAG
The DNA here is from genome assembly GCF_964261635.1 of Lissotriton helveticus. Classification (NCBI taxonomy): domain Eukaryota; kingdom Metazoa; phylum Chordata; class Amphibia; order Caudata; family Salamandridae; genus Lissotriton; species Lissotriton helveticus. The sequence goes on along the minus strand of NC_136069.1, from coordinate 1,705,547,402 downwards.
CTGCTGAAAACCTTTAAAAAGAATGCGCGTATTAAAACGCGCTGAAAGTTTGAACAAGCATTGGCCGCGCGGATGAAAAAGTAACGCAGCGCGGCCGCGAAATGGAAAAAAAAAACGTGAGTGGTGACGCGAGTTGTGCACACGCGCGCGACGAGGAAAAGTGCTGTGCACGTCCTGCGCGCTTGTGCGCGTTCTAGCAAGTTGGTGGCCGGCAAAGTACTGCTTTTTGAAGCAGCTACAAATGTCTTGCCAGGGCAGCGCATGCGCTGACTCAAGCGAGACCTAAAAAAGGTGCCAATATGAATGTATTGGGGGACGCGCTTTGCCAGTAACAGGGATGTAGCCAGGTTCAGGGACTCAGTCACCCAGGCTCCCCTGCACCGTAACCTGCTTTCTACACACCTGCCATCCATCCAAGCCAACGGCGTTTAAATCGTGCTGCAGGACATCGCTGCACGGAACGCGCTGCGGTACGTGCCCGGACGAAGCCTGGACCAAGGACGGGCCCGTCTTTGCCCGTCATTGGCTGGAAGAGGCAGGGCAGGGCAGGGCCACACCTCTAACATTGCTCCATGACAACATCTTTAACATTAGAGGTTCTGTTAACCCATCTGCTTACGCCATACTTTAGAACTCTGTACCAATCGTTTTTTGTACTCGCAATCAGAACTAATTTGACTGACTCTCTCATTAAAGTTCAAGTTCAAGTTCAAGGATTTGTATAGCGCACTACTCACCCAGAGGGTCTCGAGGCGCTTGGGGGATGGTGGGTGCGTTATTTATTGAATAGCCAGGTTTTTAGTTGCTTTCTGAAGGAGAGGTGGTTCTGTGTAAGTCGGAGGGGAGTGGGGAGAGAGTTCCAGGTTTTGGCCGCTAAGTAGGAAAATGATCTTCCTCCCATGGTGGATCTGTGGATGCGCGGAATTGCGGTGAGGGCTTGATTGGATGATCGTAGTTGGCGGGTGGGTGTGTAGAAGGATAGTCGTGTGTTGAGGCATTCGGGTCCTAGGTTGTAGAGGGCCTTGTGTGCGTGGGTGAGGAGACGGAACGTTATTCTCTTGTTGACGGGAAGCCAGTGGAGGTCTTTCAGGTGACCAGTAATGTGAGCTTGACGAGGGATGTCCAATATGAGTCTGGCTGATGCGTTTTGGATGCGTTGGAGTTTTTTCTGTAGTTTGGCTGTGGTTCCGGCGTAGAGGGTATTTCCATAATCCAGTCGGCTTGTGACCAGTGCGTGGGTGACTGTCTTTCTTGTTTCGGTGGGGATCCAGCGGAAGATTTTTTTGAGCATGCGTAGGATGTTGAAGCATGAGGATGAGACGGCGTTGACTTGTCTGGTCATTGAGAGGGAGGAGTCAAGGATGAATCCCAGGTTGCGTGCGTGGTCTGTAGGTATGGGTGCTGTGCCCAGGGCCGGTGGCCACCATGAGTCGTCCCATGCGGAGGTGGAAGATCCTAAGATGAGAACATTTAAATGGCTGTTCTTCATCCATTTGGCTACTTCTTTCATTCCTTCGTGTAGATTGGTTTTGGCGGTGTTTGGGTCTTTGGTGAGGGAGAGGATCAGCTGGGTGTCATCTGCGTAGGAGATGATGTTGAGGTTGTGTTGGCGCGCGATGGATGCGAGGGGGCTCACGTATACGTTGAAGAGGGTGGGGCTGAGTGAAGATCCTTGTGGTACACCACAGATGACTTCGGTGGCCTCTGATTTGAAAGGGGGGAGGCGGACTCTCTGGGTTCTCCCGGCGAGGAACGAGATGATCCAGTCCAAAGCTTTTCCTTGTATGCCGACGTTGCTGAGGCGTTGTATGAGGGTGCTATTACATACTGTGTCAAAGGCGGCGGAGAGGTCAAGTAGGATGAGGGCAACTGTTTCTCCGTTGTCCAGTGGCGTTCGGATGTCATCTGTAGCTGCGATGAGGGCGGTTTCGGTGCTGTGTTTGGCTTGGAAGCCGGATTGTGAGGGGTCGAGGGAATTGTTGGATTCAAGGAAGGCGGCGAGCTGGCTGTTGACGGCTTTCTCGATGACTTTAGCAGGGAAGGGGAGGAGAGAGATGGGGCGGTAGTTCTTAAGCTCAGAGGGGTCCGCTGTGGGTTTCTTCAGAAGGGCGCTGAGTTCGGCATGTTTCCAGCTTTCTGGGAAGGTAGCAGCATTGAGGGAGCAGTTGATGACATCGCGGAGATGGGGTGCGATGATGGAGTTTGCTTTGTTGACGATGTGGTGGGGGCATGGGTCAGTTGGTGAGCCGGAGTGGATGGAGTTCATCAGACGGATGGTGTCTTCAGTAGTGATTGGGTTCCAGGCGTAAAGGTTGTGAGAGTGCTGTTTAGGTTCTGATGTGGGTGGAGTGGGTTGTTCTTCAGACAGGTTTTTAAAGCTGTTATGAATGTCGGTGATTTTGTTGTGGAAGAAGGAGGATAGAGAGTCGCAGAGGTCTTGGGAGGGAGTGATGTCGTTGGTGCCGGCGGTGGGGTTGGTGAATTCTTTGACGATGTTGAATAGTTGCTTGCTGTTTTGGGCGTTTTTGTCGAGACGGTCCTTGAATGCTGATTTCTTGGTGGATCGGATTAATTGGTGGTGTTTGCAGGTTGCGTCTTTGAAGGTTGTCAGGTTGTCAGTGGTTGGGTTTTTTCTCCATGATTTCTCGAGGGTACAACATAACTTCTTGGATTTCTTAAGGTCATCGTTGAACCAGGGGGCCTTTTTGTTACCTTGTTTGGTCTGGTGGTTTTTCAAGGGTGCTAATTCGTCAGCGCTGTGGGTGATCCATTGTGTGAATTTGGTGGCAGCTTGGTTTGGGTCCGATGATAAGGTGGGGGGATTATGGTTAAGCGATGTGAAGAGCTGGTTGGAGGGGATTTTGTTCCAGTTTCTTCGGGGAATAGGTTGTGGTGGGATGTGGGTCGTGGTCTTTTTGTAGCTGAAGTGAACGCAGCTGTGGTCCGTCCAATGGAGAACTGTGGTGTGATCAAAGGTGATGTATTTGCTGGAGGTGAAGATAGGGTCGAGCGTGTGTCCGGCTAAGTGGGTGGGGGTGTTAACAAGTTGTTTGAGTCCGAGATTGGCTAGGTTGTCCAGAAGGGTGGTGGTGTTGTAGTCGTTATTCTTTTCCAGGTGGAAGTTGAGGTCTCCCAGTAAAATGTAGTTCTCGGAGGTTAGGGCATGTGGGCTGATGAAGTCAGTGATGTCTTCGTTGAATTGGGTGCGGGTCCCTGGTGGTCTGTAGATGAGGGTGCCTCTAAGTGTGGTCTTGCGGTAGGTGTGGATCTGGAAGTGAAGGTGTTCGGCGGTCCCGAGGTTATCGTCGGAGGTGGTCGAGATTCGGATTGTGTTCTTGTGGACGATGGCGATGCCTCCTCCTGTTTGGTTGGTTCTGTCTTTTCGGATGATCTTGTAAGCGTCCGGGATGGCTATGGCTATGTCGGGTGCTGATGATGCGTTCATCCAGGTTTCTGTGAGGAAGGCGATGTCCGGTGACGCAGTGTTTAGTAGGTCCCAGAGTTCAGTGGCGTGTCTGTGGACCGAGCGGGTGTTCAGCAGGATGCACTTCAGGTGGTTAGAGTCGGAGTTGTGTCTGGAGGAAGTGGATTTGGTGTAGGTCTTGTTGCAGGCGAACTTGCAGGAGTGGCAGGTGAATGGGCCGTGGGTACGTCCTGGTGCAGCTTCGTAGCATTGTGTTGTGCGTCCGGGGTTGAGGGCTAAGAGAGAGACGGCATCAAACGTTATGCGGGTGGAGTGCGGTTTGCGGGGGCCAGGGGGTCTGGCGCTGGGCGCGGTCCAGGCGCGGACGGGCGTAGACGGGCTTACCTTTGGCGCGCCTTCGGCGCGCATGGGGCGCGACCGCTGCGCGTGAACGCTGCAAGCGAAGGCATCTGACATATGTGGATAGTGGAAGGGGAGGGGCGAGGGAGGGTCAGCTGGGAGGTGGGAGCGGGGTGGAGCTACGGGCTAGGGAGCACAACAAACAACAAAATGGCTGCACAGGTATAAATCGAAACTGGGCAAGACTGGGGCTCAATCGAGCATAAAGTAATTCACAGAAAACAATGCGAACACACAATGCGCTGATTGAAATATGCAGCGCTATAGAAGTCAATTGCACAATGCAGGCAGCGTCAGTAATGCGGGGGTCAAATATCGCTAATTAGAGGCAGCAGAACGAGCGGAGCCCGGACGCGGTGGTATGAGTCAGCTACGATACCGCTATCTGCTTCAGGGCGCTCTGGAGTCACCAGGTCAGCAAGCCTTGGGAGCGTGGGGGAGCGACCTCTTCTGAGCAGGTCAGGAGAGTCACAGCGCGGGGAAGGGGGTGCCGGTGTATTACTATTTGTGGGAGGGAGGGTCAGCTGGGAGGCGGGAGCGGGGTGGAGCTACGGGCTAGGGAGCACAACAAACAACAAAATGGCTGCACAGGTATAAATCGAAACTGGGCAAGACTGGGGCTCAATCGAGCATAAAGTAATTCACAGAAAACAATGCGAACACACAATGCGCTGATTGAAATATGCAGCGCTATAGAAGTCAATTGCACAATGAAGGCAGCGTCAGCAATGCGGGGGTCAAATATCGCTAATTAGAGGCAGCAGAACGAGCGGAGCGCGGAGCTCGTAGAGCTTTCCGTGTTATATCCAAGTATATTCTGTAAGCATTTGGTAAATAAGTGCACCTCTTTAATAGCCTTATTGTTTATAAGTATGGGCAAAAGAAAGGCTATGGACGATCTGGGAAGGGGAGGGGTAGGAAAGGGCAAGACATCAAAAACGCTGAAGAAAGGTGTTTTGCCTAAAGGGAACAATTGTGTAATGAATCGTACAGATTATATAATAAGTGAGTGTGAGGAGGTCCTGACAGCTCCCATGGGTTAAGATGTATGCACTTCTGGGGCATTAGCTATCAAACATCCCTCCTCCCAGCGTACTCTAAAATCTATACCAGCCATGTTTAAAAAGTCCATTCGGCGAACATCTGTAAGTTCTGACACAGGGGTTGGTGTAGGCGCTGGTTTGGACATACAAGCGTCCTCCCCACCCCATTGTGAGTAGTGATTTCCAGCCAGAGTTTGCCGTAGTATGTACCAACAGATTTAACCCACTGACGAGTATAACCGAGGACAGCATGTCCGCCCAAGTGAATATTAGACCTGTGCCACCAGGAGATCGGTCGATTCAGTAACCCAAGCGACATGTACCTGTAAGTGCCTGGGTTCTTTAAACAAACAGTCAGCCGACTTGGTAGCTCATATAGGAAGGGTTGCGGAATTAGTAAGCTTAGTGAAGGGGTTGATAGAGCAACTAACTGACATCACAAAACGTATTTTACAGAAAGATACCCCCCTTCTAGCTAATTGACAAGGTAGCTACCTTAGCCACGTCATTCCAGAACAGACACATAACTGCTAGTACTCTTTGTAGTGCTTATAAAGGCAGATTGGGTAATGACCCAACATCTTCACAGCAAACAAAGCTAAACTCCTGTCCACCACCCAACGAATGCCGACAACCTAACCAAGCAACAGGGTATGTTTCCGCAGGTGCTAAACAGGCTCATCATAGTGATTACTGAGATCAGAATAAGGGGTTCTGCAGACTGTGCAAGGTCTTATTCCTCCAACATTAGGAGCTCTAGTCTATTGATGCCTGGGACTGTTAAAAGGCAAGCAGAGTCTATTAACCCCTTCCACGGGGGGCTAATTCCCCCGCAAGGCGGGGGATGGGGTGGCGCTGCGGTGATCGTGACAAGCTCAGCTCATCATGCTGCACAGTGGAGCTGTGCTCATGACAAGCTGAGCTCATCATGACTCCGCCCACTCAATGGAATGCCCTGCACAGGAGGGGAATTAGCCCCGCGTAGGCGTTCCGCAGACGTTATGACAAGCTTAGCTCATCATGAGCACAGCTCCACTGTGCCTCATGACAAGCTGAGCTCGTCAAGAGCGTCCAAGGGGTTAATGGGTGTGGGAGAGTAGGATCTGCTTCACATGGGTACCCCCACCACTGTTTGCTGATGTTTCACTGTTTTTCGACCTTAGTCTAGCTGGGGCCCTGCTATCCAGGACCCCAGCCTAGCTGCTTCCTCTCTATAATGGTTTCCATGTACATTAGGTACATCTCTGATTCTATTCTGGAGCACCCTTATAAGTCCCTAGTATATGGTATACTATGTACCCTGGGCATAGGTACCCCAGAGGCCTACCAAGGGGTGCAGCATGTATTATGCCACCCATGGGAAGCCCTCCAAAATGACACCACAGGTCTGCTACTGCAGCCTGGGTAAGGTGGTGCATGCACCGCTTACTGTGGTATAGGTCACCTAAATCACTACCAATGCACACACATATAAACCTATAAGTCCCTCCTATGGCAGGCCTTAACAATCCTGAAGGCAGAGTTCTTTGTTTTTATGTGAGAGGGTGCCCCTGCATGAGCAGAGCCCCTTTGCAGCGTTCGGAGTCAATCCTCTGATGCTGTTTGTGGTGCAGCTGTGTTAGCCTTTTACTCAGGTTTGTAGATCTAGCATAAAACTTAGTGGCATTTGACATAAGAACCTCTCACATGAGTACTTCAATTATTAGGATTAAAAACAACCCCCTACAGTCAACATTAGCAACTGTTTTAACAAATCAGACAAATGTGGTATTGAGGGGTCCTCCTTAGAGAAGGTTGATTGGAGGTTAAGGAACCTTCAATTACCCTCCCAGTTTAGGGACAACACTAAGAAAGGGGACAAAGTTGGTTGTAGTAACAAGGCCCTTGCAGCTGATGGCCCAAGTGGGATGGAAGTGGGTACCAAGACAAGGGAGGAAGACCCTATCAATACTCTTTTGGCTAATCTGTCTATGCCTACTTGAATCAAAATACGTTTCCAGCTAAGGATAGGAATGAAGTGTATTTTTTCCACTAGTCAGGGAATTTTTAATACCTTGTATCTTTTGTAAATGAGCACACTCCCTACCACTCTCACAACCCACCACACATATAGTCAATCCACATAAAATCAAGTGCTCCCACGTAGTCATAGGCCGAAGCACGCCCCGCCCTGTAGGGGGATGGGAAGACACCTATGAGGAAGCATGACACTATGGGATTCATAGTGTGTGAGGGGTATTTTAAAAACACTTAGTGCTTTCCCCTTACATTCTTAAGGACTAGCTATTTCACACATCACAAGAAAATAAATGAAAAAAGAAATAGGATAGAATCTCGTTGTTTATACTATGCCTACTTGTACCCCAGGTTCAGAAGTGTTGGCCAAGGCTCACCCACTCTATACCCCGGTGATCTCTAGTGCTATGATACAAGGGCACCAAAAGTCAAATTTGGCATTTGTCTCCTGGTGGGACTATCCTAAAAAGTAGCACCAATAGAATGGCCAGCATTCATTGAAGACCACAATATTTGGACTTTTCACTTCAGGAGACATGGTCATTGGACCAAATTTACCCTCTTGGTTTTCTCAACTTTCAAAAGCAGCACTGGGGGGACAGCGAGGTCGTCCACTAGGTGGACTTACCATTTGGATTAAACAACAAGCAGGATACAAAGTGGAGGAAGTATTCATTGATAGTCCTGATATTATGGTTATACAGCTTCGTCTGGCAAACGCACCTGATATATTGATTATCAATGTATATGCAAGAGTGTTGCCGGGTGCTAAAGGATATAACACAGTCACCCTTCTTGATAGTTTTTTAGAAAGTAATAGAGGACATTGTAACCTAATAATTGCTGGGGATTTTAATTGTTCCTTCGACCCCTGAGATCAGGATGATGGTGATCTTAGTGTAGAGGAGGATGCACAGTGGAATATTCCATCCCAAGACTTACGTCCGATTAAAAAATGGACCGAAGCCGCTATACAATTAAAAGGTCTTTGTTTGGAAAGGGGAGTCAGGGCAGTTAAAAGGTCACACTCGGATAGATTAGGCTTCTCACACATTTAGTAATGGGGTGAGAAGTAGACGTATAGACTATATATTTCTAAATATCGAATTTTGGTCCTTCCTCTTAGATATGGTAGTACAGGAGCGGACTGAAAGTGACCACAACCCATTGATATTATCTTTGCAGATAGAGGGATTATTCAGCCATAAAAACAAGATAGTCGAGAAGGTAACAGCAGATGTCCTGCGTACCAATGATATGAGGAGAGTTAGATGGGCCATGATTATTGATAATGACAGGGCTATGGAACAGATAAAGGGTGCGATCGTTTGCACCCGAGCAATCCTCCAAAACTGCAAATCACAGGAGAACATCAATTCTATCATTTTGCAGGTCCATAATGATATGTTCTCTGGACACGAAATCTCGCCCCAGGGCAGGATCATGGTTTAATCAATCCTGTAGAGATGCCTATAAGTCCCTATCTATAGCCATTAGATCGAAAGCAATGGGTGTAAAGCAGCAAAGGTAAGGTACAAAAAAATTCAACAACAGGCAAAGAAGGACTGGGGTGAAAAACGTGGGCAAGATTTACTTCTAGCCAGCAAAGGGAAAAATATGAAAAAAGTTTGGCAGCTTGTCAAATGGGGAAGTGGTGATTCCATCCAAACACCAGTTAGTCATGTAGCCCTTGAACTGTGGTCCTCACATTATGAGGCCCAGTTTGCTTCCACTTTTAATAGTAAAGAACAATTCCAGCTCCCAACCCTAGAAACCATGCTGCATTTTGAGAGTTAAGAGGTTGAATCCGTACTTAAATCAATCCCGAGAGGTAGGGCCCCAGGTCTGGATTCTATACCAGCTGATTTGTTTCTGCATGACAAAGGAAATTGGGTAACCTATATTCAGATACTCGCCAATGCAATAGCCAGTGGTGCCCCATCCCACATACATGGAGAGGTGCGGAAATCCTCCCAATTTACAAAAAAGGTGATCGATCCCTACCAGGCAACTATAGGCCAATAAGCCTCATAGACTCTATCCAAAAGATTGTTGCCAGGTTAGTGTTGTGCAAAGTCCAGTCCTGGAAAGCAGATAATGACATCTTGACAACGCTCCAGGCAGGGTTCCACCCACACACTGGCACCATAGACCAGGTTTTTAGGTTCATGTTAATCTATTGGCGGGTTGTTATCATTGGAGGGGGTACAATTTTCGCTGCTTTTATTGATCTCAAATCCGCCTTTGATTTGGTCCCTCATAACAAAATGTGGAGTGCTTTTGCGGAAATGGGGATTGTTAGACCTGACATCATTGGCGTGAGTTTACCTTCCATTTTTGACGGATTGCCTCCTCTGTTATGATCTATTTTTGCTGGTTGTATGTTTTGGGCCCTGTGCCACTGCTAATCAGTGCCACAGTGCAAGTGCTCCCCATGTTAAATTGATATACTGATTGGATTCCATGATTGGCTTATTTGATCTACTGTCAGCCCCTAGTACAGTGCACCATGGGTGCCCAGGGCTTGTAGAGCAAATGCTGCTGGTGGGCTTGCAGCACTGGTTGTGCCACCCACAGAAGCAGCTTGTAAAGTGTGTCTCAGGCCTGCCATTGCAAGGCCTGTGTGTAGTCTGTGACTACCATGTCGACTTGGCCATGTGCACCCACTTGCCAGTCCCTAAACCTTCCCTTTGCTTCATATTAGACACCCCTATGGTAGGCCCAAGGGCAAGGTGCATTGTAAGTATAAGGTAGGACATGTTCTGATGTGTGTAGCATGTTCTAGTACTGAATTGCAGCCATTTTCATTTTTCACTATTGAAGGCTACCTGTTGTCATAGATTAGACTGGGCAGTGAAGATTGTTACATCCCTACAATCCTAACTGACTCCGGAAACATGGTAGAAATTCGAGTTTAGTATGCCTGAACTCAGAATAATAAAATACATCTTTTAGTAAAGTTTATTTTAGTATTCTGTGTTTGCAAATACCACTTTTAGAAAGTAGGTATTTGCTTGCCTAACCATTTGAGACCGCCTCTGCTGACTTGTGTATTCCTTGTCTGGGTTTGTGTGTGACAGGGCTGGGGAAATTCCAGGAGACAGTCTGGGACAGCCCAGTGGTGATTAAGGAGATTTACCTCCAGATGGGAGGGGGAGAGTGCACCTGGGACCTGAATAAGGCTGGGCCTTCTCTCCACGATGCTGGCTCCACCCCCTGTGGCTTGTCTGAAGTCTCTGCCCTGCACAGTGAAAGGAGAAGGGGAATCCTGTCAACAGAGTACTCCAGAGCTGCATCTTCCCTCCCCTGTGCTGGCTCCACCTCCTGTGGGGCGTCTGATGTTTCTGCCCTGCACAGTGAAAGGAAGAGAAGAGTCATGTAAACACAGTGCTCAGGAACTGGTTTAAACTAGGTAGAGGCCTCTCTGCCTTCAAAGAACAAAGGATTTTTTGGTATAAATATTGGGACCCAGTCCCACAGACTTCAGATCACTTCTGGAACAAGAAATCTTTCTGCCAAGGAGAAGAACCAAGGAAGCTGCAGGAGTATGGACTGCCCCTCTGCCAGTGTGCTGTTTGCTGAGTTGGCCTGCAGTGGTTGCTTCATTGCCAAGGGAAAGGAGAAGGAACTTTGTAAGGATTTTCATCTACAGAATATTCTCCAAGGGCTTGAACTGTGCTTGCCTCCTGCTGAAGTCTCAGTGCCAAAAGACTTCACCTCCAGCTCCTTCCTGAATTTCCTTGCTGGGAATTCTGACTCCAGTCACTTGCGTGCCGCTGGGAGCTGGAAGCGCGACGCTTTGAGAAGAAGCGTGTCGCCGCCGCAGCTGAAATCATCTCAATGCCGGAGAAGCAAGAGTTCATCGCATCTCCCTGGAAGCGTGTGTTTATCGAAGCTGTCTGCTGTCTAATCGCCGGAGAAGCGCGACCCATCGAGAGAGCTGTCATCGTATCACCGGAGAAGCGCATCGCAGGGCCTGTCGCGGCTCCAAAGTGCAGAGTCGCCGCAAGGCTGCCAGGTAGTCATCGCATCACCGCATCAAGGGCGCCATCTTCTCACATCGCAACTGGATCATCGCATCGTCATCGCATTGCCTTAAGGCGCCATCTTGCGCACCGCAACAGGTCGAGAATCTACGCATCACCTCCGCACCGGTAAGGCTCACGACGAGTACCCTACTCTGCGCAAGCATTGAGGAAGGAAGCAACCGTTCCCCCGGGTCACGGAACCGACGCATCTCCCCTTTTGCAAGCCTTTTGTTCACTTTGCGTGCCACATCCAAGAACTTTGTTAAGAACTTTGTCGCATTTACCATCAACTTGAATTAAGAGACTTTTATCATCTTTTAAGTAACCTTTAGTATAGTATTGTGGATTTTCGTCGTTTGTGGTCTTGTGTTTAAGTCTATACCTATTTTTTATAAAACCTGTGTTGTGTCCATCTGTAGTGTTATCACTGTATTACTGTGTATATTCACAAATGCTTAACACACTGCCTCTGAGATAAGCCTGTCTGCTCGTGCCAAGCTACTAAGGGGGTGAGCAGGGGTTATTAAGGAGAGTAATCCCTTTGCCCTGACTTAGAAGTAAGGGTCCCTATTTGGACAAAGGTGATAACCATTGCCAACTAGAGACCCCCAGATCTAACAGGGATGCCATTGGAAATACTGGCAATCTTAGTTAAACTTCATGATTCTAATTATGCACAGGTTCGCTGGGGCTCGCAGGGGAGTGTCACGCACAGGTTCCCTGTTTCTAAGGGTGTATGTCAAGGGTGCGTTTTGGCACCTACCCTATTCTCTTTATTTATTAAGAGGGTTGTTCAATATTTTTCTACCCATCCAACAGATGTCCCCACATTAGCCTGCATGAAGTTACCCCTGCTCATGTTCGCAGAAGATACCTTGATAATTTCAAAGACACAAAAGTGGTTGCAGTCTGCCCTGACTAGATTTATAGAGTTCTGCTGTGATCATGAACTTGTGTTAAAGTGGAGAAGACCAAGTTTATGGTCCTCCACAAACACAAAGCCATTAAAGGGAGAGTCTTCATGAGCAACATACTTTTAGAACAGACTGATGATTTTACATATTTGGAGATAACTTTAGATAGGAAATTGCAGTGGAAGCCACATATTGATTTACTGGCTCTAAAATATGCTCGGCTAGCTGGCGTACTTACAAAAGAACAAAGGCTTTCACAGACTAGGCCAAAAAGCCCCGCATTGAAGATCTATAATTTCAAGATCAGTACCTCTATACTTTACAGTGCTCAACTTTGGGGCTTTGATGATTTTTCACCCTTGATTGCAGCTCAAAACAAATTTGTGAGAGCTATAAAAGGCCTTCCATAGTCAACACCGCGTAAGCCCCTTTACTCAGATCTTTGCTGCCATACTATAGAGGACAAGGCACGCTACAGAGCGTTAGCATCTTGGAGAAGGCTTTGGTCAACCCCTGAGTTGTCTGCTTATGCCGAGGTGTTCTCTGATGTTCAGGGGGCAGACTGTTTGTGTTAGATTGCCTGGTTATGCAAGATAAAAAGTTTATTGATAAATATGGGGTTGAGCAATCTGTGGGAAGACCCAGCAAGTGGCACATCCCCCTCGAAAAAAGAGTTTAAGGCAGCATATTGGAACATGGTCAAGACCAATCAGCTTTCATCTACTCCGGGGCATACTTTGTCCGGGGCATTCTTGGAGTATAAACAAGATACTGAGTTTGAATGGTACTGGGATTTTATCACTAAACCAAGTGAAAGGAAGCTGTTCCATCAATTTAGGATGGGTTCCCTACCTACAAAATCATTTACAAGTAGATGGCATTCCTTTATGGATGATGAATGTAATACATGTCCAGCTCATATTGAAATGCTAGCACATTTGTTATTTGAATGGTCAGCTTACAAGTTAGCAAGAAATAAACGGTTGAAACCAATATGCTTGAATCTGGGCACAAGGTCCGTTATCCAGGCGCTACGGATCCTGAAGACCAACATGCATGAGCCTATAGTAATTGCTGTGGCTACATTTTTTAGCCGGATGTGGGGCATCCGAGCCACTACGTTGAGTGTACTCTAATTCTTGTCAGTCCCACCTTATGACTCTATCCTCAGTGGATTAGCATTGTAAGTTCACTCCCAGTATGGGTGGTTGTCGTTGATGGGGAACATCCTTTACAACGCAACTTTTACAACGCACTATTGTTATTGTTATTGTTATAGCGGGTTTATATAGCGCCGAATCACCTGCAGGTCTCAGGGCGCTTTTGACCACAGAACATAACAACCGGGATACTGAAAAAAGGGAGGAGGGAAGGGGCAGGACTCAAGCTAAGCTGAGTGCTGTTCAGAAAAGGTTGGTTTTCAGGGCTTTCCTTAAGCGGAGTAGATTACCCTCCTTACGGAGTGCCTCAGGCAGGGCGTTCCAAAGGTTTGGTAGTAGGACCGAGAAAGATCTCCCTCCCATTGTGGCCAGTTTGAAATGTGGGCATACAAGGAGTTGGGCGTCTGAAGACCTGAAGTTTCTTTCCGGTCTATATATCTCAATCCGTTCCTTGATGTAAGCCGGGGCCTGCCCGTAGATGGCTTTATGGGCTATACAGAGGCTTTTAAAGACGGACCTCTGCCCGATTGGCAGCCAGTGTAGACTCTTTAGTAATGGAGAGGCATGTGCTCTCCTCGGGAGATTAAAGATGAGTCTGGCGGCATCGTTTAGGACTACCTGAAGTCTGTTTATTAGCATTTTTGGCAGGCCTAAGTAGAGCGCATTTCCATAGTCGAGTCTTGACACTATGGTGGCAGAAACCACTGTGCGAAGCATCGACTGGGAGAGGAGAGGAACTAGCTTGCGCAACTGTCTTAAAAGACCAGTGCAGATACCAACCACGGTAGAAACCTGGTTGGTCATAGAAAGGGCACTGTCTAACTTAATGCCAAGACTCTTGACTGTGGCAGCTGGCTGTGGAGTTGGGCCCAGCTCCTGGGGCCAGTACATGTCACTCCAAGAGGAGCACTTGGATGGTACTATCAGCACCTCTGTTTTTTCCGGGTTGATTTTTAACTGGTTAGTGGCCATCCAGTGGACTGTGTATCTGAGTATGTCCTGGGCGTGTGACTGGGCTTGTACGGTGTCGTCTATGCCCAGCAACAGCTGTGTGTCGTCGGCATAGTTAAACACTCGACAGCCCATCCCTGCTAGTGTGTTAATCAGAGGCTGCAGATATAGGTTAAACAGGAGCGGGGATAGTGCTGAGCCCTGGGGGACACCACAAGTCAGACCTCCCACTCCTGATATGCTGTCTCCCATCTGGATTCTCTGGGTTCTCCCAGATAGGAATGATTCCAGCCACCGAAGAGCGAAGCCCTGAATCCCAACCCCAGCCAGCCTGTCCAGCAGAAGGGTATGGCTGACTACCATTACGACGCAACTTTTACAACGCATGTCATTACAACGCATTGCGCTGGGGGGCGCTCTAGGATAGGGAACAGATTTAATTTACTATCCAACACCTTCCCTACTATCCACGGGGACTGGAGTTGGAATAGTAAATTAAACTATTCACTATCCAGCACCCCTCAACACTATGCGTTGTAACAGCATGCGTTGTAAAACCTGCGTTGTAAAGGTAGTCGTTGTAAAAGTATATGTTGTAACGTCATACATCCTCATTGATACCCAAACCAGGTATATGTTTTGTTTTATGCATCAATAAGGGGGTAAATAGCATCTGTCAATAGTTGTGTAAATATTTGTATTTTGTGTATTATCGCCTATGCATTTTACTTATACTTTTTATCAACTTTTTACTGTTTTTAATAAGATGTATTATTATACATTATGAATTCCCTCAGTCACTTTTTGTGCAGTTTACACATTTGTGGAAACCTTTCATGTGTGGTGTTAACCAATTTTCAAGTTGTTTGTTGCCTGGGTTACTAGGGTTGATAAGTCCTCTAAGAGTTATTTTATTGTGAAAGGTAATATATGGCTGTCTGGTAATATGGTGTGCAATATTGGTGTATTCTTTCATGTGTATGTCTGTTCAGACTTCTGATGACATCACCTATGTTACTGCCATAAGTGAAGATAGGACTAATAGTTTCTGTGTATGTGTCTTGCTTAGTTCTGTTGTCTTTAAGTGTGACTTGTGTGGCTATCTTCATTGCTCTTTCATGTACATCTCTGAAGGTATAACTGTCATAGCCTCTAAAAAGGAGCCTCTGTTTAAGGTCAACCAAATTCCTGACATATTCTGTATCTAAGCTGCAGTTCCTCCTGGCCCTGACCATTTCCGTATGGCAGAAAAGTGATATCTGGGATGAGCACTACTTGCATGTAAAACTATGTTACAGCATGTCTCTTTTCTATACATTCTGCTCATTAACTTGGAACCATATATGTACAATTCCACACCTAGGATTTGTTTCTTTTTATGATCATCGTCATTGTAAATTACATATTGTAGTACATATTCATATCCAAATGTACTAGGCAGTAACTCATCCACAGACCCTGCTCAGATCATCAGGATATTATCGATGTACCTATGTTCAATCGAATGTGACCCAATCTGGCCCCAGACCTATTTTTAACGTGGCCTTACTCTCCACCTAATAAAAATGTATTTAGGAAGCAGTAAGGCCATTTTAATTTCAATTCATACACCAGCACTAGCCACCCAAAAAACCCACTCAACTGTAATCAAGCATTGTAGCACACCGGCGAGGCACTCGGCCTCTCTGGTGGGGGTCGAATGATGAAGCATGTCATCAACTAGGTTGGTGAGTGAGGGCTCTTTCTAATAAACATGAGTGACCCTTCTTGAAAGCCTTTGACTTTCTAGCTTCACTCTTTTGTTGTTTATTTGACATTTCCCTTCGGAGTAAGAGTGGAAGCTGCGACTTCCCTTTCTCTCTTTTTGTTTACATATGCCTATAACAACTGGCAGCGCTCTATCAATTATTCATTGGATGTTTTGAATGAAATGTTTGGAAATGGCATCCTTAACTCGTCCACTGTACATCCTTTAGGTTGGTTAGTGTGGCCTTTAAATAATGATGCATGTCAATCGTTCTTTTTTCTTGAGGTGGGCGGAATTTGCGTAGTCGCGCTACGCAAAGTTCCACGAAACAGTAACTAATCTCAGCTAACTCGCAGAAATTCAACGGGCATGCGGAATTGCTTGTTCGCAATGCTTTTTTCCGGTTTGCGATCGCTGTTTACGTGCTCGGGGAGAAACATCTTGTGAACACGCATTTTGAGAATGCGAACAAGCAAAAAATTTCGCAAAGCCGCAGAACTCAGAATTTTGGGCAGTTTCGCATTCTCCGCAGAACGCGAAAATACCCAAATTCCGCAAATTCCGCGAGCGGAGTGGAATTTGCAGCCCAGGCCTACTTTTTTGATGACTACAGTGGATTTACACTTTCTAAACCAGACTCACGTTTTCCAGACTCTCATACTGTCACTACATACTCTGTTGGGAAATTATGCCAACAATGGTTGGAATGCTCGACACATACATCTGTGAAACAGCTTCTTTCTTTATTGTCTGGGCACCCTGATTTAGCAGACTTCCTTTTGGGTCCTAAAGCCCCTCGTTCAAAATGTTTTGAATATGCTGCATATG
The DNA here is from genome assembly GCF_964261635.1 of Lissotriton helveticus. NCBI lineage: Eukaryota > Metazoa > Chordata > Amphibia > Caudata > Salamandridae > Lissotriton > Lissotriton helveticus. The sequence goes on along the minus strand of NC_136069.1, from coordinate 1,705,530,892 downwards.
ATGAATTTTGGAAATTGTCCCAAATGGAAGCGGCTTTCTGCCTATGATAACTTGAGCAGAATAATTTGAGAAAGGCTCTTGACATAGTTGATAATAGCATTAACACTTTGTCTTCACATATTTACACTTTAGATAATATTGTTTCATCTGTAATTGACGTAGTACAAAGTTATGTCTCTGTGTTGTGTCATGGGCAACATCAATTGCGTTCGATAATGCAATTTGCTTGGACATTACAGACCCTGGAAAGTGGCAAAGTACCGTGGGATTATTTGAATGCTTCCGCACTGTTTTTAGCATTAAATTCGACAAATAGACAACGGCTTATGTCATGAAAGACGCTACATACACATGTTGCATACTGAAAAATTAGAACGGTTTCCATTCTCCATTGAGAAAACTATTTCTTCTGTATGGGTAATACACAGGGTGATCTCATTGCCTATCTTGCTATTTAAATTTACAGCCTGCATAAAACATTACCTTGTGGGTAGGTTTGAACCAGTTGGTAGTACTTTTCTCCATGAATTATGGTTGTTACCCTTTCATTTCACTGTCAAAGTGAGGATAAAGAAGTTTTCTTAACAGGGAACGGCTGTGATTCTACTGAGAGACATTCTTTGTTTGTCCACAAGTTAAATTGCAAGGGGCTTGTAACGTATCAGCCCCTAATTTGGCACATTTTTTTAAAGGTACGCCAGTGCCTGCTATTATTCCCATGCTAACTTTGCTCTTTAATGGAATTGATCTTATCCTAAATAACCACAACTGCTGCGGCTTACGGGCAGGCATCCCGTATATTGTAACGGGTTCACACACAACATGTTACATGTTGCAGCAATTTCCTCTTTCCTCCTCCACAATGGATTGTGGATAGTTTGCTGTGGCCTTCCATTCCCACTTTGAAGGCAGATTTCAATAAGCTAAGCAGACTCAAAGCACTATTGTTTCAACAAGAAGTTGCTCTCACTTCAGCTCGTGAGACCTTCAAATTGCAGGTGGCTAGAACATCAACTGAGACTCTGCTGAATACCAATCTCCCACTCCATTTTGAGGAAATATTACATCAAATATTTAATGCGTCTGAAACCGAAGGCTTAGCAAATTTTTTCAAATTGGTGGTCTTCGGCCTTGTTACCTCCTTACAGACTATTTTTGGAGTAATACCGGTTTTTATTCAATCTTTTTTTCCCAGCACCTTTGGCGGGATTCCCCTGGTGCTCTTGCTAATTTGCACAGTGCTGATTCTTCTCCTTCTACTACAAAATGGCTGCCCGTCCTGTGATTCACCGCGGTACAAAAGGGGGTGGTGATGGACGGAGCATCTGAATCAATCAAACACTCACACCCAGTCAAAGGATCTGGGTTTAATCCATCACCGTTCTTTAGCCCACTCTGCCACCCCAGTTCAGACATGGCTATATGCAAATCAGTCCTGTGGTTCAGCCACATCCAGAGCAGCTGCGACTGTACTGTGAACGAATGCAGCAACTATTTAGAAGTTTTCATTGGCGACTCTTGGCATCTACTATAGGCTGAACTTCCACTATGCCTAATTCACCTGCGTGCAACCTGTGTTTTACTGTCTCCAGTGCCCCTTTGACTGAGCCCTGGATGTCAGCCTCTCCACTACATCATGTGTCGACCCGAATTATGTACTGTTGGTGGGTCCCTTGTGGGCCCATGATCAGGCCTGTTACCATGACACCTGCCTGAGGGATGCGTTTCCTAATGTAAGGAGAGAAGACTGGACTACCTGCGCTTGTGTTCAGCGCCTCTTACAGCGAAGTATCATCAAGTATCATACAGATTGCCCTGACATGCTCCTCGCCTTCCTCGATTGGATAGCCACCCTCTTTGCTTGCAGAGATGCGGATGGTCTTTTGGAGTGAATTGCATTCCATGGTACTTGTGACTTTTTTCATTTAGAGGGTTTCCCTAAGTACCCTGGGGAACCCAGCATTTTGAGCTCACGTCATCTTTTTGATCTACATTTACCACTGCCTCTTTTCCAAATTTGACTTTTAGTAATTTGGCCTTTACTGATTCACTTTGGCTCTGCTTATCTTGGTGTTCTTTAGCCTGGTGCTATAGACCTGGCCAAGGGGAGGGCGTCACGTGGCACTTGCGCACAATGTCGAAATCACTATGTTAGCATGAGCCCTGCAGCCATTATGCGGCTTTTGTGCACTTTATCATATGACTTTGTTGTTGCAAGTGTCCTTGTTAGTGCTTTTAATATGGGAACTGTCTGCGGTGTTTGTTATCTGCATGTTCCCGGAGTTTAGTCTGAACATTGTGTGCAAGGTGGAACAACATGTCCCTTGTTATTCTGTTCTGGTCAAACCCTAGTACCTAGTCAAAACATACCAATGAAGCTGTTGTTACACGCCGATACTAAGATACATTGGGATACAAGAACAGCGCACACACACACTTGGAGAGGGATTTTCCAGGGAGAAGAGCAAGACAGCACCTGTGATGTAGATTTACCATCTAAAGGCTAAGGTATGGGGTCTGCGGACAAAGCCCAGCGATCTTCTATTATATAATAATTCTGCTTTTTAGCAAAGGGAGGGAGGTTAGGCACTATAGTCTTCTTTTCCATTGTCTTTTTTATGATGACATCCCCCTTCATAATATATGGACTAACTGCCATTCTGACTGTATTTGTAATCTACACGTATACTGCATATTTGAACCTGTTAGCTAAAATAAATATTTGTAACTGTTCAGTGTCTCTGTCAGTTCTTATTGTGGACAAATACGAGGGTAAAAGCGAAAGGGTGTGTCTTGTTACCGCGATTCCCGAGTGATCTGGGAGTGTTTTGTTCTGGGGTGTCTAATCGCTTGTTTTTCTGTCAGTGAGTAGGAGAGCAAGTGAGACACATTTGCTAGTCGGGCCTGGGCTTATGGATACTCAGGTGGTAGGATAACTCAGTCCCTACTTACAAAGGTTCCATAATCCTACTCATAGTTCTGTTCTTTGGCAGAATCCCTGCAACACTACCCTTAAATAAAAATGTGTGATTGTCCAAAATCAGCTACTTTATCTTCAGAATCATTTCTGAATCAGTAGTTCTGCCAGCCTTTAATCCAGGAAGTGTGTCGTTGCCAGCATGCCAAACTCAGGTATTATGTTTGTGTACAATGACACCGCGTCCAATGTGACCAAATCATTCCCTTTTCCATGTAATGCCACACATCATATTTAAGACATTTTGGTGTCTCTGATGGTAGGTTGGATATCAGTGGTTGTATAAATATGTCCACAAATTATGACAACTGCTTAGTGGGTCCCCCTATTCCGGACACAATTGATGTACCTCGGAGGAAGGAAGCATTCTTGTGTATCTTGGGCAGGGTATATAGGCAGGGAATCTAGGTTTGGCAATTTTGAGAGACACATGCACTCATCAAATGACAGTAATTCTTCCTCATACCAACTTTTGATCTCACTGTTCAGGCTCGCAGTGATGTGTGGTATCAGGTTAGAGTCCAAATCGGTGTATTGCTAAATTAGATAAAGATCTTATTATTGTGGTCATCTCTGTTCATAACAAGAACACATCCCCCTCTGTCTCTGTCCCTGATAATCAGAGTGTCATCCTCCTGTAGAGTCTTTACTGTCAAGCTTTCTGCGGCTGTAAGGTTATTAAATTTGTGCATGATAGCATCCAAATCTCTACATATATTTTTTCAAAAAGGTATCACAACAGTTGCCCATAGGAAGATTTGGGGTTCTGGGGGTAGCTTTTTTAGTCGTAGAGAAGGCCTTTAACAGGGTGTCATGGAGTTTTTTTATGGCAAAGCTTACGGCCTAGGGGATTCATTTGTGAAAGCAATACAGGTTTTGTTTAAACCCTGTAGCAAGATTACAAATAATGGGGGAAGAGACGGCTCCTTTTTCAATCGGCAGGGTAACGAGACAGGGTTGGCCTGCCTCTCCCCTACTATTCGCCCTGTACCTAGACCCCCTTGTTAGGCGTCTGGAGGCCTCCACAGAAATTGTTCCGGTCAGTTTGCAAAGCGGGGACACCAAGCTACTGGCCTATACTGATGACTTGGCTATTATTTCATCTGACCATGCAATGTCAGTGGTTGAAAGTATTGCTGAAAGCTTTGGGACTCAATCTGGTTTTTAATTAAATAAAGCTAAAACGCAGATTGTGACAGATAGATTTGTTACAGGTATGGAGAATAGAACTGTAGAAAAAGCGGTTTACCTAGGCATTATCATTACAGATAAGGTGGATGTTATAGTGGATCTAAATATCACCCCTATAATGGGGAAAATTAAAAACAATCTCCAACGATGGAAAAATCTGAAACTGTCGATAGTAGGGAGATGTAATGTCACAAAGATGATGACCCTACCAAATATGTTGTATATTTTTCATGCGATTCCTTTGGGAATTCATAATCTTTGGTTTAACCCCTTGTCTGCGGTCGGAATTCCGCTCCTGTGCTGGACATTCCGATCGCGGGCGTGACGGCTCCCGGCCGTCATCAGCACACGAGCACTGTGTGCCATGACGGACGGGAGCCGTCACCAGCATGCAAAGGGTTAAGCAAATAGAGAAGGAGGTAGCTAGGTTCATTTGGTGTTACGAGAGGACCAGAAGAGGAAATGTATTCCTTTCCCTTCCAAGGGATAGAGGAGGTTGGGGGCTCCCGCATTTTAAGATATATTATGTAGCAGCTTCATTCCAGTAATATTATAATGCGGCGCACCATGGGGCAAAAACGGCACAGATGCATGACGCATCTGTGCTGTAAAGGCGGAGCATTGCTGGAGTTGCGTCGCAAGCGCGACGCAGCTCCAACCATGCTCTGGGGGCCCCTATCTTGTTAATGCTGCGTCAATCCTTACGCCTGCTTCAAGCAGGCATAGGGTTTTGACTCAGCATGGGACCCCAAAGTGACTGAGTGAAATCTTGTAGATTTCACTCAGCCACTTTTAGGAGGCGTTCCTGCGCCGGAACGCCCTCCCCCCCTGTGACGGAATGCCTCCTTCTGGCGCAGGGCTCCCAGATGCGTCACGTTTTAAATACCCCGCACCATGGTGCATTACTTTTGCGTTGCTGCTGCGTAACAAAAGTAATGCAATGTGGCGTAAAAGAGGCGCAAGGGGCTTGTAAAACTGCTTCTAAGACTTTAGTCGATCTATATATTACACCTGCGAAAATTGCTAAATGGGGTAGTACTGAGGGGACTTCTTGTTTCAGATGTCTCTGGACCCCCTCCTACTGGCCACCTGAATTAGGTGTGGCACCAACGCCTAAACCAGTGATAAAGAGTCTGGGCCTTCATATTGATGCCGATCTCTCTAGGAGTGCCCAAATTGGCTCAGTCACCTCTGCTTCCTTTGTCCAACTTCGCAAATTGCTTAAAATTAGGCGCTTCTTTAGTAAGGATTCTATTACCCAAATTGCAATAGCTCTTATTGTTTCCAAAATTGATTATGTGAACGCCCTTTATTTAGGCCTTCCACAATTCCAGAGACATCGTCTTCAGATGATCCAGAATCAAGTAGCAAGGATCATCTACCATAAGGATAGACGCTGCCATATCACCCCCTTACTTAAAGGTCTCCACTGGCTTCCAGTGGAGCAGCGAGCTATGTTTAAAACTGCCTGCATTCTTTTTAAAGCCATCTAAGATACCAGCCCCAGATTCATAGTCTCATACTCAGTAAGCATCTACCCGAACGTACTCTGAGATCCATGCATCAGAACCTTTTGACGGTGCCCAGAATCAGACGTAAACGTATTGGTGGGACCCAATTTTCTTTTCTGGACCCAAAGCTCGAGGTTAATTACCTTCGGTTTAGGAAACAACTTAAGACCTGGTCGTTCACCCTGGCCTACAATTAGATGCTACTCTGCTTCTCTGTTACCCCATTTAGACTCCCCAGCGCCAAGAGACCTGTTGGTGTACGTGCGCTATACAAATTCACATTTGACATAACAAAGCTAGGCTGTCCAGAGTTCGGTTAAAACCGACTCTGCCCGATAATACACTACTTGGTCAAAATCAGCTGACTCGGTTTAAACCGAGTGTCACTGATTTGCATAGTTGTTGCACCATTTGGCCACTTGATGGAGCCATATCATTACAATGTGAATGTGAGCTTTAAAGATACTTAATTTGTCTTAATGGGCGTGCAGCGGCTACCCTTTATCTTAAAGGCGCATTAAGACAAATCTCGGGGGAGTGGGGGGGACACGCATTATGTCTGTCAAGTGATTACGCTTTTATTGGGAATACAGGCAAGTGGTAAACAGAAAGCGCAGCGCATGAACTGACAGGCCCTTCGGAGCTGGGGCAGGTGGAAAGGGGAGACCCGTGAGCTCAAGCAGAGCAGGCGTCAGGCCATGGTTAACACAAGACGAGTGGCAAAATGTGACAAGTGGTAGTATGTGTGACAGCAAGTGGCACAATATGCATGGTCTGAGGAGAGAGGGACACAACCGTCCGTGCCCCAAGAGCAGGCAGCACAGGAGATACCCGTGAGGGGGTGTCAAGGATGTCCCACGCCAGGCAACGTGAACCCCAGGAACAGCAATGTAAACACTCAGAATGTGGGTTCCACCCCTGGGCGAGGTGGTCACGGTGTCAAGTAATTGTAGCACGGGGGATCATGGCTGTTAAACAGATCTGGGCGAGGTCATGGCTGTCAGGAAAGGCAGGCGGGCGGCGGCAGCGACAATCTAGGACAGACACACAGCCAGGCATGCATGCATGTGGGGTGGAGGCCTGGCTGTAACCCCACGCAGCATGGTCACCACATGTCAAGCCTCTGCGGAGAGGGCCATGACTGCCGTGCCACAGAGTGTGAGCAGCATAGGACCAGGGGCATACCAGGCGCGTCTGTGGCGAGAAGGGTCGGGGTGTTTTATGCCCGAGAAGTGTGGGGCGCGGGCAATAACTGCTGAATCCAGAGGAACAATGGAGTGGGGCACTCACGTGCTGCACGCCAAGCCCCCAGCTCCCCTCGGTGCAAGGGGGAGGCGAACTAATGTACACACCATGCAGCCAGCACAAAACCCGCTGTGCTGCCTGTTTGGGGCCACATACAGACTCAGTGGTGATGGGCGGCCTGAGTCCTTAAGCGTGGGCCCCTCACGGCCCCTTCTGTCCCCCGGAACAAGAGCCTGGTGTGCTGCAGCCCCGCTCCACCCAATGGGGCAATATTAACAAATAAAAAAAAGAAATGAATCTCTCTGATAGCGAAGCAGCCAAACAGGCTGCAGGGACGGATGCCGCAGAGGTAAATTCTTTGTGAAAGCATTGCCGCTGTGAGCTGGTTGCTCCTCGGAATCCTTTCATTAGCATTCCTGATTAAATCACGCAGCTCCTCATTCCTGCTCCCAGCATGAGGCAAGGCAGACGGATGAGTGCCGGGGGTCCCTTTACTATTCACACTCAGGTTAATCCCCAAACCACCCGCAGGTGAAATTGTCATGCAAACTACCTGGCTAAAGACAGGCTGGGCTCTCCCGGCCCCTCTCTAAAGACCGCACTCTTTTCCCTATTATTAGATTAAACCTCCCAGAGGAGAATGCGCCGCTCTGAGATTTACTGTTTAGATTTACTGTTGGTTGTGGCTCTAAAACACGTCATCCCGCAGTAATTGCTTTTCTGAATGAAGAGGTAGATGGATTTGCACTAAGAAAGCTGCCCCGGGACAGGCTAATCTTTAAATTATGACTTTGCTCCCATTAAAATAATGGCCCGTACCCTCAAAGATGAAGAGTCTTTTCCAGGCGGCTCATCGCCGGGTTGACTTCTTGGTTTAGGGCTGTTACGTGATTCGGCACCTGTGGTTTTCTTTCTTCTGGGGTCATTTTACATTGAGGTATCACTGAATGCCGTGTTTTCACTGAATTCAATGAATTCTTTAATTTGAAACGCAAAAACAACACTATCCAGCGATTTCATTCATTCAAAATCGGGAATATTTGAGATTATTGCCGGAGTCTCCCAAAAAAAGTGAACCGAAGGTATCAGAGCGCTTTACATGAGCACCGGTCAGTTGCATTACAACCTCTTCTGACATTGGACACTCCTAGGGCCAGCGAGACACCAGGCCCCCTGCCTGGCTCACGTGGGGGGGGGAGCTGTTGTGGTCTGGCATCCGTCTTACTGCAGCCACACCCGAGCACTTCACAGGTCTTAAAAGACCATTTAGTTAACGAGGCCTTGGTTCTTTCACCCCTTCGTGGAGCCCCTGCATTTCACTCTGCCAATTGTTTGAAGAATTAGCCCCCCTCCCCCGAAATGTTTTCTTAGACCCCCCCAATTTTTGACACTAGTTGCGCCTCGAGTTTCTTGGTGCACTCGATCTGTCTGTCTACGGCCCTTCGTGGATGTATGGGTCAATTCACTCAGTTTGTCTTGTTTGGCTTTTGAAATAAAATGCACAAAAACACTGGAAGTAAAACAGATGGCCTTACAGAGCCAGGAAGTGCTTACAATTAAAACAAACACGAAGAAATACATGTAACTAATTTCTAGGCTTTGGAAAAGTGCTGGGTAGTCTGTGTGGGCGGGGCCTGGAGGACGCACATGGATCTGGTCACCTCTTGTTAGCAGGAGTGCTGACATGGGTTGCTCTGTCCCGCAGTGATGATTTCTGGCACCCCCGTGTGTCACGGAACCCCTCTAGCAGGCGCTGTACCGGGCTCAAGGGCCTGCAGGGCATCCTATGGTAGCTTCAGGTTTTTCACGGTTAAATGACGGGAGAGCCTCAGCGTGTTCTTCTAACCCAGGCCAGGCCCGGGAGTAACACATCCGTGCCAGATTTTCTGTACTGTACTGACCATGTTAAGGAGTTCCAGTTATAATTGGTGTGTGCATTTTTGCTACATAGCTATCATAGCTATCATGAAAATCTGGCATGTATTATTATTACATTTTTAGGGGGTAGTGTTTTATATAGCGCCAACAAGAGCCGGAGATATCAGAGCGCTTTACATGAGCACCAGTTGCATTGCAACCTCTTCTGACCCTGCATCTTCACTCTGCAGATTTCTGGAAGCCCCCCGACATTTTTATTAGCCCACAACCTCCTCGAAATGTGGCTCTAGTTGCGCCTCTGCCCATCAAAAGAAATGGGGATATTTTTCTGGTTATAGATGGCACTAACCCATGGGCGTATGAATTGAAAGGCACAGCTTTTTTTTTTATTAAAGCAGCATTTGGTGTATTTCAGTGGGAACTGCTCCCACGAGGCTTATAAAACGATTGCTTCATCTTAGCGCACACACAATGATTTCATGACATAACCGCTACCAATAATCACTATGATCTGGGTACTTAGTTGAAGTCCATCATCATTGTCTGACAAACAAAAAGCGCAAATCTGAAAAAAAATCTTGCTAGTGCTGTATCAATAATGTTAAATGAAAACAAACAGAGAGGCCCACATGCATCATTGTGTCTTTTTGCATTTCTTAATTTGCGAAAAATAAGGAATCGCAAATTAAGAAATGCAAAATGATATGCATCAATATTTTCGGTATTCTTGTGGGATTCGGTAAAAATCGCATTTTTTACCGAATCCCAAAGAAATACCGATTTCTTAACTACATTTTCGCAATTTCCATTGATTCCTATGGGCCAAAAGGCCCATAGGAGTCAATGGAAATTGCGAGTGGCACTTAGAAAATTTCATGGGTGCAGGGGGGGGTCCAAAGGACCCCCCCATGCACCCCTGAAATGTACTTTTCAACATAAGTTACATACACACATGTCCTAAGGACATGTGTGTGTGTAACTTTACAGTTTAAAAAATGCATTTTTGTGCATATTTAATCAATTTCGCAATTTACCACGAAGTTGAACTTCGTGGTAATTTGCACTTCCAATTTTAAAAAAAGCATATTTTTCTATAATGATGCATAGCTTTTAAGAAATCGCACAATTGCGATTTCTTAAATGCTAATGCAATTTTAGAAATCGTAAAAAAGATGCATCCCAACAAGCACTTTTGCATTCGCAAACGGCCGATTTTAAGGAATCGCACCGTCTGCGACTGCAAAAATGCTTGATGCATGTGGGCCTAAGTCCCCACCACTTCTGAATTATGTTGTGAGTTAACGATAATAATGTAAAGCCCGTCTGCATACAGTTGTATGCCTAGTGAATGTGGAGACAAAATCCTTCATCTTCAAAATCCCTTCGGTCAGTTGGCGTCACTCACTTTGCGCATTCATTGAAAGTCGATACACCCCATTACTTTCAAACATCACTAGCTACCACTGAGTGGTAGAGACGGGAATTTAGTTCACTGAGAAAACTCTACTGAAATCCTGGTATCTTTGGCATAAGCACGAAGCTACTGTCCAGAGAAACATGCAATACGTTCTAGCAGCACCCAAAAACATTAAAGTTAAGAACACATTACAAGATACATCCAGAACCAATTAAAAAAAAAACATAAAATGGCTTCTTTTTGCCATGCCGCAACTATGTGTTCTTCAGTTTCACCAATTGGTTGGCAGCCTGTTTAGTGGCATCATTATTTTCCCAATAGTATGTAACGGTTTTTTAAGTGTTTTTTGTATTGATCTAGTTTGCGCAGAACAACATACCTCGCAGAATAAAGACGGCAGAAGAGTATGTGCTGTAAAAGAAAGATTTCATGGTTGAAGAAGTGCGTGGGCAAAAGATGTCCCAATAGTAACTGGGAAGACTCCAAGCCGAATTGCTGAACATCTTGTCACCAAGACCCACTTGAAATTAAAAGAACCCCTAATAGTGACAGCTTATGCCAGATGTCACTTGCTGAGACAATGACACGCTTCAAATGAAAACGTGACGGGGAATTTTCTCTGAATTTTGAAAAGTACAGCTTCATTTTTGGCTGCTTTAATACCTCTGAGTTACAAATGGGTGGATGGGCCCAATAGACCGGAACCAAGTAGGGCCCTTATATAAAGTTTCAAAAAAAGAAATACTTGGTATCCTTGTCACTTCAGCTTATTACTTTTAAACAGACCACGCTATATTCCTTTCGTGCTCGGGTTATTTACTCACCCCGTTTATTTTCAAATTCTCATCTTTTTTTATATAAAGGACTGTGGCCTTCACAAAGGGACAGAAAAAGTTTTAGACACATACTATACACATTTACTTATATCACAATTATCACATATCACTACAAGACACAATGAATTTTCACAAATAGATAAGAGTGTTGTGTTACTTCTTACAATATACCCACATTCAAACAAACCAATGTAGAACAACTATTCAAATCTTTTCGTTCACATATAAGGAAGAAACATTTTTCTTAATTTATATAATCCTTCCACTCTTATAGAGCATAAGTTCTGCTCCTAAGTCTTGATGCTTTATTTCATCCAGCTAGATCAATAGCTGCTAACCGACGCGTTTCGAGCCCCACTGTTGTATCTGTGGGCTCTCATCAGGGCATCTTAATCTCCCACATTGGCCTTTATCTATGAACAAAAATTGAGACACCTATCACTCATCTGTGCTGTCACCTTAAATTCTATCAGCTTTTACCTTTGGCGTTTCTTTATACATACCTGCCAATATGGTAAAAAACTTTTTATTCCTCCTTTCTTTCCTGTTTTGGATGGTGAGCATACACACACTATTCAGCGTTCACGTCTGTAATCAATAAAGTTTTATCTTGAGAATAGAGGCATGAAAAATGCTCCTACTTCAATTATCCCTTGCTGTCATAGCTAGCGGACATACCTGAATTCTTGTTATTGGGTTGAAAATAGAATTTTTCGATTTCGAGTTTATTTTGGAAATGAAAAACAAAAATGGACAACCCCAATAAGTTCCAACTTATGACTAACTACAAGTTCTATTACTTGGGGAGGACGTATTTCGTCCTACCTGTGGACGTTCGTGTTTATCTTACGCCTGCTTTCTTTTCAATTGGCCAGCACTTTCGTGTTGCTCCCGTTTCCTGTAACGGCAAAAGTACCATTCAGTTCCCGCCTGGTTATCTCACAGTTAGCTCGTACTCATGTTTGTGATGCGGGGAAATCCGCTTACGTTCGTTGGTTAACTTCTCCGATGTAAGTTCTTTCCTCATTCAACCTTGTGCGCACTTAGTCTGCCAGCGTCGCGCGTATGTTTACACCCAATATGCAGTCCGGGCGTTGATGGGGCTTGTAGTTAAATCTCCCACAATGCCTCAACTCCTTCTTATTTAACTAATTTGCGGTGGATGCTGGTAGTTTTAGTTTACCAATTGAACATGGAAAACTTTATTGTCCATCACGGGGGAGCGCTCTGCTTAGGCTGGAGCAGGACAATAAGTTGTAGAAACACATTTATTTTAGGGTAGTGCGCTTGGAAAAATCCAGGGGATTTTTACAGTGTGTCGCCTATCCTGGTATTGGACAGTTTATGTGCATGGTTACTGAAACCAATTTTTAAATCCTTGAAATTTCTGTCATCTCGTTCAACCCTGTTTGCACACTGTTGTACCTCATGATTAAATAAGCTTCCTTTTTAAGCAACAGAGATTCCACATCAGCCACCCTCTTTGCACAGTCTTTTTAAGGTGTCTTTCAGAGTGTCCTGCACTTAAAAAACTGCTCAACTAATGGGGCGGTCAACACCTTTTTTTTAATTCTAGATCTGTGCTGCGTTATCCTTCGGTTCACCTGTTGGTTCGTCTTCCCGATGTATAATTTACCACATGGGCATATTACAGCATATACCACATTCTTAGTTTTACAGTTACTGAATGTGGTATGCTTCCATTTCACTTCCTTGTGGACATAAACCGTGCCTTCAATTGTGGAGTCACAAGCGACACAGTTCCCACATTTGTGGTGACCTTCTACTGGTTTAAGACCCCACTGACTACGTAAGTCCATTCTGGCTTCTTTTAGGGAAACATCAGATCGCACTATTTCTTGGCCAATACTCCTATTTCTAGGAAAACCACATTCTACATTTTCGAGCAAATGCCAATTTTTTAGTACAATTTGTTTGAACTTATTTGTATTTGGTCCAAAGGTTGAAACACACACTAGTCTCTTGCAGCAATGTTTCACGTGGTGTAGACCATGCCTGTTTTTTTGCGTGTTTCAAAATTTTTTGGGGATAACCTCTTACTGTCATCTGTTGGCAAAAATTATTTGAATGGTATTCAAAATCCTTTTTTCCGGAACAATTCCTACGGATTCATAGTAGTTGTCCGTAAGGTAAGTTATCTTTCAAACTTTTTGGGTTGTTTGCTGTTATAATGTTATAATGTAAAATCGTTTTTTTGTCAGTCGCTTTTTGGTGCAGTGTTACTGTTTAAGTCCCCTCTTTAGGGACCACTTCCACATCTAGGAATGTAAGTCTGGTTTTACTTTTAGTGTAACTGAATTTGTATTTTATATAAAAAAAAGATGAGAATTTGAAAATAAACTGGGTGAATAAATAATCCGATCACGAAAGGAATATAGCGTGGTCTGTTTAAAAGTAATAAGCTGAAGTGACAAGGATACCAAGTATTTCATTGTTGAAACTTAATACCGCTGAGGCCATATGCACCCAGTTCAACGCATATGTTGCAGAACCTGGCCCAGAGAATGTCAACCTTGAGGTGCACCAGTACTGGCATGGAAAGCTACGTTAGTGGCCAGAGTTGGCAAATTGTGTACTGGCTGTTTTGGCGTTGCCAGTCTCAAGTGCCAATGTCGAGAGGGCCTTTTCACAATTAAAAGTGTACATGGGAAGGAAAGAGAGAGCGCGAATGACCAAAGAATCACTGAAGAAATATTGAATGGTGTACTACAATAAATTTGACTTGTAAAAATGTATTTGGCCCTCATACACTGTATGTACACTGTCATATACCATGCATCAATGAAGAACACCAGCAATAATAAAAGCAAAGCGTTCCATAAACACTGGTAAAACTTTGTTTCCATTGTTTTTTATGGTGCAAAAATGAGTAACCACTGAAAAGCACTGTTTTTTTTAGGAATTGAAATCACTGGAAAACACTGACAAAACACCACCAGAATTTACCAAAAATAGAAACTGAAAACAGGAAAGCCTAGGTTTAGGGAACGGTCGGGTATTTTCTAATTGGGAGGGCGTCTCGCTGGGGGTCTAGATATAGAGTTTCGGGAAGGGTCAGGTAATGTTTAACAGGGTTTGGGTCACTCTGGGGTCTGAAATTAGGGCTTAGGTAACCAATCTATCAATCATATCATTTGTAAAGCGCACTACTCACCCGTGAGGGTCTCAAGGCGCTGGGGTGGGGAATGCTGCTACTGCTCAAAAAGCCAGGTCTTGAGGAGTTTTCTGAAGATTAGCAGGTCTTGGGTCTGCCGTAGGTGGATGAGGAGGGTGTTCCAGGTCTTGGCGGCGAGGTGGGACAATGATCTGTGGCCGGAGGTCACTCTTCAGAAGCGGGGGACTGTGGCGAGGGCAAGGTCGGTGGAGCGGACAAGGCGGGTGGGGGTGTAGAAGCTGAGTCGCCTGTTGAGGTACGTTGGTCTGGTGTTGTGGAGTGCCTTGTGTGCGTGGGTGAGGAGCTTGAAGGTTGTCCTCATGTTGACCGGGAGCCAGTGCAGGTCTCTCAGGTGAGGTGTGATGTGGCTGCTGCGAGGGATGTCGAGGATCAGGCGTGCAGAGGCGTTCTGATTGCATTGGAGCCGTCTCAGGAGTTTGTCCGGGCTCCTGCATAGAGATAATTTCCGTAGTCCAACCTGCTGCTGACGAGGGTCTGGGTGACCGTTCTTCTGGTTTCAGTGGGGATCCACTTGTAGATCCTGCAGAGCATGCGGAGGGTGTTGAAGCAGGAGGAGGAGACGGCGTTGACCTGTTTAGTCATGGAGAGGGTGGAGTCGAGCATGAGCTCCTAGGTTGCGTGTGTGGTCGGTGGGTGTTGGAGCGGTTCCCAGTGCGGTCGGCCACCAGGAGTCATCCCAGGCCAAAGGGGTGGATCCAAGGATGAAGACCTCCGTCTTGTCCGAGTTCAGCTTCAGTCGGCTGTTCCTCATCCATTCAGCCACGGCCTTCATTCCTTCATGAAGGTTGGTTTTGGTGGTGTGGGGGTCCTTGGTGAGGGAGAGGATCAGCTGGGTGTCATCAGCGTAGGGGATGATATTGAGGTCGTGCCGACGGGTGATGTGGGCGAGTGGTGCCATGTAGATGTTGAACAGAGTTGGCCTGAGGGATGATCCCTTGGGTATGCCGCAGATGATCTCGGTGGCTTCAGAGCAGTAGGGGGGAAGGCGGACGCTCTGTGTTCTGCAGAAGAGGAAGGAGGTGGTCCAGTCCAGGGCCTTCTCTTGGATCCCCGCGTTGTGGTGGCGTGTTCGTAGTGTGTGGTGGCAGACCATGTCAAAGGCGGCTGACAGGTCCAGGAGGATGAGGGCTGCCGTTTCTCCGTTATCCATTGTCCAGCAGGGACTTGATTTCATCGGTGGTGGCGATGAGGGCAGTCTCAGTGCTGTGGTTGCTGCGGAACCCGGACTAGGAAGGCTCCAGGATGTTGTTCTCCTAGAGGTAGCGGGTCAGTTGTTCCTTGACTGTCTTCTCGATGACCTTTGCTGGGAACGGGAGCAGAGTGATGGGCCGGAAGCTCTTGAGGTCTTTGGGGTGCGCCTTGGGTTTCTTGAGTAAGGCATTGATCTCGGCGTGCTCCCAGCTCTCTGGCAAGGTTGCTGTCTCGAATGAGGTGTTGATGACTATCCGGAGATGGGAAGTCGGGTAATTGTTTTTAAAAGGCTGGGGTTGCGCAGGGGACTATTTTTAGGGATTAGGGCAGCGGGCTGGAATTTTTAAAAAAGGGACGAGGTGGGGTGGCTTGGGAACAGGCTTGAGGACTGAGGGCAGGGGTTAGGGAAAATTTTATCAGCAATGTGGGAATCTATCCTGCACTCCTATGATTAGTACCAAATTAGTCACTTTTAAATGAAAAAATTTTTGGGTCTGTATTGGGAGCTACCCAGTGGTCAGTTGAGCCCACAACTGTGGATAAAATGCTATGTAGAGGCCTGGTGAAAGCCAGGTCTGGAGACTGGGAGCTCACCTATCGGTCCCTAAGGTTTCAAATAGGTTAATACTCTATTCTTATGTATTCATACATTCAAAACAAAAGTTTAAGTCATTTTAATTGAAACCAATTTTTGGCTTGTAAACCATGACTTGAATCGAATTCAAAACATATCAAAAAGATGTGATATTTACATACAAAAGGATATCAATTTAGTAATCAAATTGTTCACATACACAAAACATATTACAACCGAAATTTCAACATTTCCCAATGCATTTCGGGTCAGAACGACCCTTCATCAGGGGAATTAGACTTGTAAATGTGTTTCTATAAAATGTAAATCAATTACGTGCACATCAGTCCGATTGGAGGCACTGCAAAAATAATAACAACAGTTGGTTTCCTTGTACAAAAATGTCTGATACAGTATAACCATAACATTAGGATTAACAATCATTCCCCTAACAGAGTGCAATTAAAAAATGTGTTTCATGCACAAAGTAGATATCAAGTGGGGGTGAAGGTGAGTGACGCACCATGTCTTGGGGTATGTAAACAAACATGAGTCGTGTCATCTGCAACTTGCTGTGAGAGAGAACTCAAACATGCCTACAGAAGTGTACCACTCCCTAGTAGTTGTTAGGATGCATTTAAGTGAGAACAAGAGAGTGCTTTAATAAAAAACCAATCCCTGATAAAAAAACGATAGTATTAAACATGCAGAAAGAAGTGTAGTTGTCAAACCTGAGGGATATGTGCCTGTCAATGGCTCGAGTATCGTTGCTAGGGTTTGTATAAACCTAAGAGGGCAATATGGATAATTATCAGTACATACGAAGCTAACGTGAGTCATGCAGTGACACTGATAAGTGAGCAGGTCTTACCAGCTAGCTATATAGCAACCACACACACCACACCTCAGACGTTGAATTCCCTTACAATAGCGGTAAGGGAATTCAACGTCTGAGGTGTGGTTGTTTAACTTTTGCACTAAACGTGTACAGAAATCATAATGGTGTCCGCTACATCTTTTGCAGCGGCTATGTTCGACAATATAAGACGTCCTGAGACTTTCTTCACATAAGCCCGCCCTAACATTTGGCTATATAGCTAGCTGGTAAGACCTGCTCACTTATCAGTGTCACTGCATGACTCACGTTAGCTTCGTATGTACTGATAATTAACCATATTGCCCTCTTAGGTTTATACAAACCCTAGCAACGATACTCGAGCCATTGACAGGCACATATCCCTCAGGTTTGACAACTACACTTCTTTCTGCATGTTTAATACTATCGTTTTTTTATCAGGGATTGGTTTTTTATTAAAGCACTCTCTTGTTCTCACTTAAATGCATCCTAACAACTACTAGGGAGTGGTACACTTCTGTAGGCATGTTTGAGTTCTCTCTCACAGCAAGTTGCAGATGACACGACTCATGTTTGTTTACATACCCCAAGACATGGTGCGTCACTCACCTTCACCCCCACTTGATATCTACTTTGTGCATGAAACACATTTTTTAATTGCACTCTGTTAGGGGAATGATTGTTAATCCTAATGTTATGGTTATACTGTATCAGACATTTTTGTACAAGGAAACCAACTGTTGTTATTATTTTTGCAGTGCCTCCAATCGGACTGATGTGCACGTAATTGATTTACATTTTATAGAAACACATTTACAAGTCTAATTCCCCTGATGAAGGGTCGTTCTGACCCGAAATGCATTGGGAAATGTTGAAATTTCGGTTGTAATATGTTTTGTGTATGTGAACAATTTGATTACTAAATTGATATCCTTTTGTATGTAAATATCACATCTTTTTGATATGTTTTGAATTCTATTCAAGTCATGGTTTACAAGCCAAAAATTGGTTTCAATTAAAATGACTTAAACTTTTGTTTTGAATGTATGAATACATACGAATAGAGTATTAACCTATTTGAAACCTTAGGGACCGATAGGTGAGCTCCCAGTCTCCAGACCTGGCTTTCACCAGGCCTCTACACGGAAAATTTTATCACACATAGACCTTTACCATACATGCTTTAGAACAAAATACATTGTAAAAGCATGCGTGGAAAAGGTTATACGTGATAAAGGCGTTCGCGTTGCATCAGAATGCGTTGTTCCATCATACAACCCAATGCTGATGGGCCAAACAAGGATCTCTGCAGCCAGTGCTAAACCTCCCGAGGTATCTCACTGATCAAAAAAGGCAGGTCATGAGCGAGAAAGCTTTAAGAATAGGGAAACTGATAATGGACAGGCAGAGAAAACTGGGGCCTTCCTTCTCTTGGTTGCCACAACCTCCTGATCAGTGTCAGCCTTGAGGTCAATGCAACAGCGCCAGCACCTGAATGATCACTGTCATGTAAAGCCCTCGGTGTCCTGTGCATTGAATAAAGCACACCCTCAGTGACTGCTCCAGTTACAGAAAGCAGCAGTCACAGTAAGATGCCGGCACTTGGGGCCATATTTATGAGAGGATTGCACCACATTTGTCCCACGCAATGTAGTAAATACATGACGCAAGCCTGTAAGTCACATTTCGTTCTGAGTGGTTTCATAAAGCTCAAGCAGAGCAATCGCTGCATTGACTTACTCTGTGCGAGGGAGGCTGTACATGGGCATTGCGGTGGGTGTTCCCATGGAACTCCCATGGTTTTTGACGCATTCACATATTTACAAGAACTTGTAAACCTGGGACTGTACCAAAAGGAAAACATCCTTTACAACGCAACTTTTACCACGCAGTGCCTTTATGATGCAACTTTTACAACGCAAACCATTACGACGCATTGCGCTGGGGGGCGCACTAGGATAGGGAATAGGTTTAATTTACTATCCAACACCTTCCCTACTATCCACGGGGACTGGAGTTGGAATAGTAAATTAAACTATTCACTATCCAGCGCCCCAAAGCACTATGCGTTGTAAAGGCATGCGTTGTAAAAACCGCGTTGTAAAAGCATGCGTGGTAAAAGCATGCGTTGTAAAAGCATGCGTTGTAATGTCATACATCCGTACCAAAAACGTACAACTCCTTTGGTGAGGCATAACGAGGAGAAATATCTTTTATTTCTTTTAATATTTTCCTCTGGAAAAAGCGTCTCGGGATTGTTTTCATGGAGGAAGGTGCCCCGTCCTGCGCAAAAATAATCCTGGCTGCAACACAGTGCAAGGGGTCTGTTTTTTGTGCTAGGCTGCCAAAACAGCGCACAGTCAAGGTGAAAGTACACAAATGTGTTGTATGCCTGCCCTTTCCCACTGATAGAGGGCATAGTAACATAACTAAATATTCTCTTTAGTCCACACAGTTTGTGAAATTTTTTCCATAGTGCAGTTCATCTATATACAGTGCTTCAGCAGAGCATGTGCCTCTGCTATGCAATCTGGTGCCAGGTGGGGAAACATTATACTTCAACAATGGTTCTTGAGCTATATTATCAGACTTAGCTAAAGAAAGGGAAACAAGCCCACCAAAAAGTAAAAAGAAGAAAGCCAATGAGTCAACAATGTCACGAAGAACCAATGCATAAGTGAATACTCAGAGAAATGTAATAAAGTGAAATGAAAAACACAAGGGCGCATGAACAATTACACTCACAATTAGTACATTCACAAAACATAAAACTATGCGGAATCAAAAGACAATGGTAGAGACTAATAAACAAATCACAATATACACAATACACAATAGATGAATGATGTGATCTCTGATTTGTGACATGTACAATGTGTCGACTGCGTTTCAACCCCAAATTCCTTTAAGGGTCATCATCAGGACAAATTAACTTCAGGAGCAAAAGCAACCACTGATAAACTTTCTTAACGGTCTTTCTAAAAGTTGAAGGGTTCTTCACCTATTGGATCAAGTAGTTTCCAACAAGGGGACCTGGCGATTTCCAGAAGTATCACAAATTGGTGAACTTTACAAATGAGAATTTACAAGAAGATTTGGTGACTCAATTAATGCAGAACACGATCATCAACAAATAGTATGGACACCTAGATGATGCGGCAAATTTCAAATAATTTCGTAAATTCAAGGGCGTGTATCCCAAGATCGTGTCATCCACCGGAGACAACAGGTGGGGAAACATGGCTCCTCTAGGTCAGCCAATCAAAGGGGTGGTAAAGACACAATGCTCCAGGGGAGCGACACACACAGCCAATCAAAGGAGGAGAAACATTGCCAATCAAAAGAATGGTGAAGAGGCGATGCTCCAGGGCATAGACAAAAACAGACAATCAAAGGGAGAGTAAAGAGGCGGTGATCAGGGACAGAGAAAAGCACAACCAATCAAAGGAAGACAAACTCAGCCAATCAAAAGGAGGGTAAAAAGGCGATGTTCCAGGGGGGAGACAAACGCAGTCAATCAAAGGAAGATAAACACAGCCTATCAAAGGAATGTTAAAGAGGCTATGCTCTAGGGGAGAGACAAATTCAGCCAATTGAAGGGATGGTAAAGAGGCTAGGCTCCATGAGAAGGACAAGCACAGCCAATCAAAGGAAGACAAACACAGCCAATCAAAGGGAGACAAACACAGCCAATCAAAGGTAGGGTAAAGATGCGATGCTTCTGGAGAGAGACAAATACAACCTATCAAAAGAATGGTAAGGAGGCTACCCTCCGGGGAAGAGACAAACACAGCCAATCGCAGGGATGGTAAAGAGGTGATGCTCCACTTGAGAGACATACACAGTCAATCAAAGGGATAGTAAAGAGGCGATGCTCTGGAGAGAGACAAACTGAAGGAAGTGTCCCGAAAAGGGCCACCCAGTCACTACTGACCTCCTCTCTGCTTTCTGTACCAAATGAAGAGTTGGTCAAACAGTGCAGAATACAAACCAATAATTGTTTTTCCACATACACCCAAGGGCAGATTTACAAGCCCCTTGTGACAACTTTAAACCGCCAGTGAGTCACTTCTGTGGTGCAGCGTCATCATAAACAATGCACTACAGTGCAACATATTTACAACGAGACGCATCTATGGAGATGCGTCACATTGTAAAGCCGTGCGCTACATTATACTTGTGTCAGGTATAATGTATGCAGGTTCCGATGTAAGAAAGCCTCGTAAAAGTGACGCAGTGAAATCTAATTGATTTCACTGAGTCACTTTTATGATGCCACTGCTTCAAAATCTTGCGCCTGCTTGAAGCAGGTGTAAGGAGTGACGCAGCATGATAGGAAGAGGCATTCCTGACCATTGCTCTAGTTGAGTCAGGCGCTGCCCTAGCGCCAAAAGATGAGTCACACATCTCGCTATCCTTGCGCAACGGAGCGCCGCATTGTAAATGCAACGCATCCATTGTGGCGCAAGGTTTATTTTACGAGTTTCAAATTAACTGGCGCATCTCTGCGGCGATGCAGAGATGCGACAGTTCTTGTAAATCTGCCCCTCAGAGTGGAGCTCCATCTGTACAGTAGCTAGGAGTGCTACAGAGGGAACTAAAATCAACAAGCATAGGGATACATTATGTATGTTTCATACCTGGGAGAAGGTACACCCACAGTGGAATTTTCCAGGCAGATGCAAATGAACAGTGAAATACAAAAAAAAGGATTTGATTCTAGTATCTTGCACAAACTAACACAGTCCATGGTGGTTTGACCCTGGGCCCGCCACCAGACAAGTGGGAGAGGGCCTCTATTTACAGAGAAGGCTATGCACTGACATGAACAGTTAACGTATTACTGAAACAAAACCTAACATTTCAGAAATGAAACTTAGAAGATGGCATTTCTCAGAAATGGACAAGATCAGTTTTGAACAGCTTTAAATGGCGCCTGAATGCGAACCAAAACATAACATTACATAAGCATTCTACTGGCCTAATCTAACAAACCCTCCTTTTAGCATGAGCGAAGAACATTTTCTAGGAAGCAGGAAGGAATAAAACTGATATACGTATTCAATGATACTAAAACAAGAGTAACATATCAAAACATTAATGAGAAATAAGAAGTAAAATGCATTTAAAATGAACTTATGAGCATTCCATAAGCTCATCATTAGAGAGGGGTACAGCAAGCGGAGAGGAATCTTCAAGTATTCCCTCATCAATATGCATGAAATCATCAATGTCATTCTGCGACATCATGGCGGCGTTTATAAAATGAGCTGATAGTTTCTATTTGGGCACGAAAACAGAAGCACTGTAAGAACAGCAAAGGAGAAGACACTCAATGAGAATACAGCATAATACCAACACCAATCAGCTGCTGAAGAATCCAGCAAAAAGGGACCAACTCTAATTTCCACTTTCCATGCCCTTTACATTTTTGGTGATGTCTACAATGTGTTGTGTTATGTTTTTCTTCATGTTATCTATCCCCATAACACACTGATCGCCAATTAAAGGGCAGACACCACCTGACTCAGCCAATATAAAGTCTACAGCATATCTAGTCTATTCGGAATATACCCGCATGCTTTCCAATTGGGTGGTCATATCTCTCAAAGCTGCCACAGTAGTATTGGACAGGATTTGTATTTAACATCCACAATATTCCCTTGCCTTTTCTTCCCTGGCTATAGCTGTACCACCGAGGTGAATATTGAAGACATGATGTACCCAAATGTGGTACCATTGCTATAGCTATTCACTTCTAAATCTGTGGCTCCTTCACAAAACTCTTTCGTTAATGTTCCCTTCACCCATCTCTTTTTCGGTTTGATATCGTCACATGGGACACCTAAAGGCAACACCATCCCAAGGGCCACATAGTCAGTCCCATTATAAACCTTAGAGTAAGTCCCATTGGACAGGAAATAAAACCCAGGGTGTGCATACATCGAACCCTCATAATTTACTGCAGAATACCTGAAATTACTCCAAATGTATTTGGATCAAATTTGTGCTCAAGAGAAACTGTTTGCTTGTATAGTATTGTTCCCGAACAATTACTATATAAAGATGTATCTGTAAAATTCACTATGGACAACAAGCAGCATAATAACCAGCTTTACGAGGTACAGTTATCTCTTTATATTGCCAACTCACCAGTGTAATATTGCGCTCTTCCAGGTCAAAATTGTCACAATATGTGCTATTGTCACACCCAGGATAACCCTCCCCCTGTGGCATTCTATAATATAACACAATAACAACTTTCAGAGGAGGGTCAGAGGGAAAAATAATTTAACGACCATTCAGGTAAACACCCCCTATGAAACTATGTAAACAACAAAGAAACCTGAAGGTCGGGAAAGGCTGGAATGCTCAAACAGACACTGGACTTAACGTAACTTCCTGCAATACATCAGTTACCACAGAATCAAGGCAGCACTCAACATGACAGTTTGAGTCCTATCAGCCCACCCAGATGGCGGAGCCTCATCATGTAGGACATCCAGGAACTAGGTCTGTGTACTGAAGCCCTGATGTATTTTGGCTTCGTGTCACTAGGCCATAGTCCAGTCACCGTAAGTGTCCTTACCATCGGTGGAGCTGACAAAAGCAGTGCAAAGAAATTATAATGTGGTGTGTATTAAAATGACTATCGAGGCAAACATTGAAAATGTATTGGTGTTCACCTAGACGTCAGTCTAAAAAACAGTGTACGGACAGTGTGAAAAAATCACTGTCTAATTTGCTTGGTAGTAAATAAGGCCAACATGTTTCTGCCGTGAGTTGTAAATTCACCGGCATTCGTCAGGGCCAAGCTCATATATATGCTACTGCACATAACACTGTCATTTAGTGTACTAGTAAGAAACAACAAAACCTCTAAAAAACCTTGCTCCAATTACCAAGAGTCAAAAGAGTGGTCACTAGGACCATCCTACCATATCCTCATGATCGGTGCAGGTGTTTAGAAGAAATCTTCCCTGTGAAAAATAGGATGGTCCGGGGTAACCAAGTCCAAACATACCCTTGTTTACAAAATATGGCGGCCGGGTATACATATAATTAACAAGCGACAAGGGATATGCGGTCTGAAGGCTAGCAACAGAACCAATAGGATAACAAGGAGTCCCATCCTAAAGAATCTCTTCTGCGCTGCCACAAACACATTATTTATTATAACCCTCTTGTCTCTTCCAATGAAATGTGCTCCCTCAACTCAAGCATGGGTGCATCATATACATCCTCCAAAAACCATAACACTCCCATACTGTTATCATCACCATTACCAAAGCACATTTAATTGTACTTCGAATGGACCAGATTATACGACGTTGGCTCGGAATTATTGGTTGCTCCTCCTCATCAACTGGTCTACCAAGAGGATGCATTATGGAATAAGCAAAGACACGCAGAATAATAAAGAATGTAAATGTTCACCCAGTGTCTGTCACAGCCTCACTGGCACAGGCTCCTATTGTCCATCATTCAGTTGGCGCTCTTGAGCATCGGCAATAGAGCGTGCTCTGTCCTAAGCCCGTCCTGCTCTATCCCATGTCGACAAAAATGGAACACTCTCAAAGCTTACTTTCTTCCCTAACTAATGTTCAAGCAACAGAAACAAAGCAAATGCTGAGCTTTTCAGAACCTCCTGTCAGTACTGCTACACAGTACGGGCCTGCCTTATACAGTCCATCCGTAATCTGCTTTATTTTTCAGCTTCAGTGATCCCAATCCGATGACGTAAATCAAACCTGGCAGCACCATGCACTGTAGAATCTGAGAACAGAGGCTCTTGAATAGCTTGTATTTCAGGGGAAACAGCCTTGTTTAAAACATCATCATTCTCCTTATCCATCCTAGTCCATATCAGCTGTGCATCGCTGAAGGGGACAAACCTAGGCACTTGTTCAAATTTGTCGTCCCCTACTCCTTTCGTGACCCACTGGTCATAACGCAACGGCAAAGGTTTCTTCTTACAGTGGGTGCCATGCTCAGTTTTCTGAGGCAGGGAGCCATCGAATCTGTTGGTGAATAGAATGCAAACTGTTTGTTTTCTGGCCAAGATGATCAAGCAAAAAAGGATATTCAATCTCTGAGAAGCGCTTAAGTCGGGGGAACCCAGACATTCGCTGGGTGCTCGAAAAACCACCTCAAACAGACAACCCAGTTCTAGAGTGTGCTGTGGTTCTAGTTGACAAAAGAGCTAATGGAAGAGCAACCGGCTATTGCAACCCTGTTGTTTCTTGAATTTTTGGCAATTTCAGTTTGAGAGTATCGTTGTACTTCTCAACAAGGCTATATGACTGCGAATGATTAGCAGCGTGAAATTTCTGTTTATTGTGCAGACCCTCACAAATTATTGTAATCACTTTCCCATTAAGATGAGACCTGTTGACACTCCAGATATCTTGGGGCAAACCAAATCGAGGGACGAACTCTTTAAGGAGTACTTTCGCTGTTGTAATGGCCCTATTGTCCCTAGTGGGGTAAGCTTCAACTCATTTGCTGAACGCACATATGACCACTAAATCCTACTTCAGATAATTGCATCGTTCTAGTTCAATGAGGTCCATTTGGAGGACCTCGAATGGAAAAGTGGGTGGTGCAAAATTACCAGGAGGTGTAAGGGTACCTTTCCCTGGATTATGTTTCATGCAGATCAAGCAATGTTTCACCAAATGCGCAGCTGTTCTAGAGATGTTATCCTTATGCCAAACAGGGGCAAACAATTTACAAATGCCTTTTGCCTAATGTTGGCTGGACCATGGGCCATAGTAACCACTGGAAATACATAAGCATCGGGCAACATTTATTTCTCTCAACGGTATTTTCAAACATAGCAACCTCAGGAACAAATCTAGCTGGACCTGCCACAAAACATTTTTTCATTTTACTTCGGGTCGTCTCCTTTGCTACCTGATCTGCAAATGCATTTCCCCACCCCACGTCATCAGAAACCTTTTTATGGGCACTGCATTTAATCATTGCCAATTTCTTAGGATACGTTAATGAAGATAACAATCGCAATATGAGGTGTCCATGCTGGATCCTAGTACCACGTGAAGTAAGGAACCCTCTCTCCACCCACAGTTTATGGGCAACCCTGAATGCGAACTGGCTATCTGTATAAACATTGACAATCAACTCTTCACTCAATTCACAAGCTTGTTTAAGAGCAGCAAGCTCAGCGGCTTGGGCCGACTGATAGGGAACTTGTGATGTTTCTAACACTGTACTCAACATAGTGATAGCATAAGCTGCAGTGGTGGTGCTATCTGGTAATTTAAAACAAGAGCCATCGACATTTAGTTCTCCTTGGGGGTCAGATAGGGAAACAGCAGTCAGGTCTACCCATCCTTTCATCTCTTTTTCTGTCCGGAAAATGCAGTCATGTTTATCAACTGGATCATTCTCAGAAGGGAGGGGCAGTTACATGGCGGAGTTCAGAGTGGCACATCTTTTGATCGTGATATGCTTAGCAAACAATGTCAATTCATAGCCAGTAAGACGTGCACTGATGAGGTGCTGTGTCCTTGTCTTATTCAAAAGTGTATCCACAGCATGGGCTACCATAACTGTGAGGTCTGTATCAAGTACGAGTCCAGCCGATTGCCTGATTGAAGTGACCACAGCCGCAACCGCTCTCAGACAGCCTGAAGGACCTTAGCAAAACGGTCAAGCACAGCAGAAAAATAGGCACAAGGCCACTGTTTCTCACCAAATGTTTGTGTTCTGACAGAAAGTGTGCAACCAGCCATCTCATGAAAATAAGCACAAACCGTTTCCTATAGTTAGATGTGCCAAACACCGGAGTTGTTAGTTGCTCAAAAAATTGCTCAAAAGATTGCAGACATTCTGTCATCCACGGCAAAGGCTCATGCACGGCTTTCGCTGTTAATACAAGCAAAGGTTTGATTAGTAAAGAATAATTCGGAGTGCAGTGTCGATAATAGGAAGTAATACCTATAATGGTACTGATGCGCTCAGGGGTCAACCTCCTACCCTCCTTTGCCAGTAAGTGACCTACGTAGGTAACCTCCTATCGACAATAATGACATTTTGAAAGAGACACCTTATGTCCATGATGTGCCAAATGCAACAACAATTTCACTGTACCATCCTTACAACCGTGTTCCTTATCAGAAGCAATTAACAGATCAAAACCTCACTCCTTTTCCATGGATTATAAGCCCATTGCTCCTGAAAGCGGGAGGCGGCGGCTGGTCTAGTGGTCACTGGGTCGAAAGAACTAGGAACACGATTAAAGAATTGTGGAGCCCTTCGGGTGAGGTCCTAGATAACTGGGAAGAAATGCAAAATCATGTGGTTTGATTGGTTGGGGGCGATTGGTCTCCCTCTATTGACTAGAGAAAGGAAAGAAAGTATGGAAGCTCAAATCACTCAGGAAGAGATCAGGGGGGCCATAACTAGATCTAAGAATGGAAAGGCTGCTGGCTTTGATGCCATCCCCTCAAAGGTTTATAAATTGCTAACAGAGGAAGTTCTCCCAGTCTGGGAGAACTTGTTTAGTATTGTGTATAAGGGGAAGGCGCTGGTCCCTGAATCAAGGAAAGAGGCCACTAAAGTTCTGATTCTAAAACCAGCTAAAGATCCTGGGGAGGCAGAATCGTATCGTCAGATAACCCTGCTTAAAGCAGCTTATAAGATCTTTGTTAGCATTTTGGCAGGGAGACTGGCTAAATTGGCTGCAAAGCTTATACGTCCTGATCAGAAAGGATTTGTTCCAGGGAGGCAGATTCCTGAACTTACCCCAACAATTAATTGTTAGTATAGACCTGGTTACAGCACGATCGATCACACTGGATGCCGCTAAGGGCGTCAACCTTGTTTGCTGGGCTTATTTATGGGAATTTTTGGTGGCTGTTGATTTTGGCCCCTGTTTCATAACAACGTTGAAAGCTCTGTGTAAGAACTGCGGTCACCAGTTCCCCGGGTGTAGCCTGGCACGAGCAGGTAGGCACCCGAAAGCTCAGGTGTTAAGCGACTACACAGCACACGCATCCACTGAGACAATAAGTGCACGCAAGGACTTAGACCACACCAGTTGTGTTTGATTCAAATTACTACGCTTTTATATACGATTAGAATCAGGGCAAGCAAAAAATCACAGTAGCAATAACTTAGTAGTTTCCCTTAAAAACACATGTATTTCATCACTTGGCATTAAATACTAACATGAATAAATATTAATTATTAAATAACTGTAGGCATTTCAATAAATATTGCATTAGTCAGAAGGACGCATTTCATCTGGGATTCAGTTCAGTAAGCAATATAGCATGACTCTCTAACCATCAAGGGTTCAATAGTGCATTTCATCATGAGGGCAAAGGGAGCATTTCATCATCTCTGCAGCACATTTCCAGAACCATATCATTGCAGGAGTAAAGGGGGGGTGATTCCTTAATAAATACAGTAAATCTCCATCAACATTTCATTCTCTAGCTGTAAGCGTTTCAGGAACCTGGCATTACGCAGGATTAACCATTTCATTGGGAGGTATATCATTTCATAAGACAGAAGTAAACCTTTCCTTCCTCAGGAATAATCATTTCATTGGCCACATTAAGCATGAATAAACCCTTTTCCTTAGCCTCCTCAAGCAGGGGTAAACATTTCCTGGATCAGGTCCCAAGAACAGGGGACTTCCATAACCTCTGTAGCATAACCTTCGCATAGGCCTAAGCAGATCCAGTAGAACGGTATGGCCTAGTCAGCATTAACACTTGTTCTCATCAAGATCCTTGAACCAACAGGGTCCAACAATAGTAGTGTCTTCAGCAGGAGCAAGGCAACCAGTCAGGCAGATCCCGAATACCAGCCTTACTCCTGCTCAGGGGTTAACTTGGGCCCGACCACAGTCAGTACTCAGGGCTGATGCCCAGTTCAGGGTCCTTGATGGCTAATTAGGGCCAACGGGGCCCAGCAACAATTTTCCCCGAGGGGAGGGGCGGTTCCGGGGCCTCCTTCTCCCTCCTGGGAGGCCCCGCTTCTATCCTGGTTCTCCGCCCTCCCCCGGGGCTTTACCTTTACTCTTCGGCCCTTCCCGGGCCCTGGCGGCGTGGTCAGGTGGTGCGGGAGGGCTCGTGCACCTTCTGGAGCCCTCCAGCATGTCTGGCAGTGCGGGGCCCTCTCCGGGCTTGCGCCGGCTGGTGGGGGACCCTTGCACTCTCTCTGGGCCCTCCGGCGTCTCACTAGGCTGTTCCTGGGCCTTCCGTAGCGCCCACTGCCCGGGAACCAATCAGGAGGACGCTGGTGGAGGTTTCCGACCTCACAGCCAATCGCGGAGCGGCTGCAGGGGGCGTGACACTTACAGCCAATGGCTGCATGGCTATGGATGGGGGCGCGGCCGGTGACGTGGCTGGGGTCCCCCGTCACGTGATGGGGTGAAAGGCCTCAGGGCCTAGCGCAGCCTGAGAAAATTTTGCGGCGGCCTACCTCAGGCACCAGGGGCCGCCACGAGGATTCCTCAATCTTGGGCCGGATGACGGCACCTCCTCGGCTCACTCTTCCGGGCACGGCGGCGGCCCTCTCCTGGCATCGAGAGCTGCTGCGACAACACTCCCTCACGGGGGGGTCTCTCAGTACACACAGCGGTCCCCGGCAGGGACTACGAGGCCCAGACGGCCCCGCGTTGTTCCGGGTGCTGCACCAGCACTCCTGGGCTGCGGCAGTGATCTCGGCCCACAACAATGCAGCGGCGGCCCTCTCCTGGTACCGGGGGCCGCCGAGGTTGACAACGGTGACACTAGCGGCACGGTGGGGGACAGGCAGGCTCAGAGGACTCCCGCACTATAGGGGTAAGTCGGCCGGCGCTTTTGGGGCACAGCGCTCACGGGCCTGGGCGCCGGGGCACACATTAGAGCAGCGCTTGGTAGTGGTAGCGCTTGGGGGCAGTCTCAGCAGTAGCGCTTTGTGGGCACAACAGCGCTTTGGGGGACACAGCACTCAACGGGGCAAAAGCGCTTCAGGCCGGACTAGCGCCCAAGGACTTTGTGGCGCTGCAAGGGCACAGTAGGCAATGTTAGCAGTTCAGTCAGCAGGACAGGCAGATGCAGCGCTGCTCAAGGGCACAGTAGGGGGGACACTTTACAGACAAGTTCTGGCAGGGCAGGCCACACGACCGTGGCAGGACAGCAAAGGGGCACAGGTTGTGGCAAGGGGCACAGTGTGGATACAGCGCCTGTACCTGGTTGATCCCCAATAGTCCTTTGTCTTCTCGGCGCTTGGTGGTTCTGGCGCCCTTTTGTGGAAGCAGGTTCCTTGTTTCATGAAGGGGGGTTGAGTTGGGGGCTGCTGACAGGCTTCCTCAGCAGGTCACTGTAGATGGTCCCTGGGTTCCCATCCCGCCGGGCCAGATCAGTGGGCTAGTTCCGGGTTCCTCACTCAACTTGGAAGGCAGCACCTAAGCCCTGTCACTCCCAGGGGCATAGGTCCCTGACTAGGCCCTACCGCCTAAATCTCCTGCGTGGGTCCCCCAGGTCATTGATGCCCTAACTGACTGGAAAGTTTCCTTCCCTTTCCTTATATAGGCCCAGGTTAGGTGACCACCCTCTAAGGCGGCAAAAATAGGCTCCGCCCCTATTCTAGAAGGTGCCAGGATCTTCCCTACTCTAACTGTGGGCAGGCAAGGCAGGCTGGAATGGCAACAATGTTTGGGGTCCCTGCCAGCTCCTGGCAACTAGAATGCGCCTTAAGAAGATCATGCTGCAGTAACAAGGTTCAGTGGCAGCCATGTTGGGGGTAGAGAACACCTGCACCTAGCAGTGATTTTACCATTACACAGGGCATCTCAACTACACAGGGCCTATCCAACTTTATTACGAGGGGGGGGGACATCCAGAATTAGGGGAGCGAAAAGCGAAAAATTTCAGGAAAAAGGGCCAAGTCCAACACAACTCCCCCCAAGCCAAAAGTCAGGGTAGACCAATCATCGCCTTGATGGGCTTCCCTGCTTGGGACCGAAAAAGGTGGACGCAGGCCCGTAACTTCAATGGCATCTGCCAGCTCTTCACCATTCAACCCACCCCACTGGTGTTCCTTAGTGGGATGTGGCCAGGACTGGCCTCTAGACAGTCCAAAAGTCTCTGTCCCTAGCTCTCTCACAGAGTGGGGGGCAGTAGCCCCAGGCCCGTAGTACCTTTTGACCACTCTTCTTCTCCTCCTTGCAGCTCCAAACTGCCACTGGTCCTTCCACCTGGAGTCCGAACCCTCAGGCTGACCAGCCACCAGGGGCGAGGCTCTCCTCCCCCTACCTCTCCTTCCAGGGTTCCGCCCATTCCTCCTAAGTGGGACACCCTCAAAACACCACTCTCCCTCCAACCTAGAGTCTAAACTATTAGGTTGAACTGGTGACAGGGTCGAGTCCTCCCTCCCCCTGCACCCCCTCCCAGAGTTCCACACCCTCCTAACCTGAGTAGTACCCCTGAGAGTCAAATCCGGGGGGACTCTGGTTACAGATGTCCCACCCGCCAGGTCCGGCAAACATTCAACCTGGCCACCCAACCCGGGATCTGCGCCCTGTGGCTGAGCCGGTGACAGAGGAGAGTCCTTCCTCCCTCCGCACCCCCTCCCAGAGTTCCGCACTCCCCCACCGGGAGAAGTACCCCTGGAAGTCAAACCGGTAGGGACCTTAATTACAGGTACCCCACCCCCCAGGTCAGGCAACTCCTGAACCTGAAACCCAGTCCAGGAACTAAACCCTGCGACTGGTCAGAACCCCTAACCCCTGGAGCTCTGATTACTGATGCTCCGGGTTCTCCTGACATGAGGGGATCCCCTTCACTGGAAGGCACATTAGAACTGCCTAGGCTCCCAACCTGGGCTCCCCTTATGGAACTCTCCAGGCCCTGTGACTGCGGTTGGGGTACCTCAGGACACCTCCCCGTCTCACTCCCTCCTGTAGATGGGATGTGAGGCCCTACAACCCTCTCACTATCCTGGGACCTAGCTGGGCTACTCCTCACCTCTCCCGCCTCGCTGGGTCAGAAGATCCCTGCACCACTCCCTTCAGGATCACTCCCCCGAACCTCGGGTAGGCTGCCACCATTAGAACTTCCTGGCGCACCTAATTGTAATGCTTGCAGCTCCATTTCTTTAAGCTGGAGCTCGTGCGCCATCTTCCTTTCCTCGATAGCTAATCTTTCTCTCTCCAAAGCAAACTCTCTATCTTCCCTTTCTCTCTCCCTCTCATGCTCTAGCTTAGCAAGCTCCAATATCAATCGCCTCTCCCTCCTCCTGTCCTCATACACCTTTGACGACGCACTCCTCCTAGATACACTACTGCCTGTCCCAGAACGTCTTCCTGGCAACACATTTCCACTCATCACAGTGTTCAGTAGGTCTAGTCCTGCTGGAGCGCCCGCCTCCCCTTGTGTGGCCTGCCCCTCCTGTTCCCCATCCCCTCTCCCCTGTGGGTGGGCCCTTACCCATGCCCTCAAAGTGGTACGGAGCTCCTCCTTTGCGGCTCTCCGCCCAACCGGCACCCCCATCCCTTGACAAAATTCCCTAAGCTGCACCACTGTGTACTCCTCCAGATTGGCTAGCTGGAACTCCATTTTGCCATCTGGGGGCCCAGATTAACCCTGGGCGTAGTGGGGCGTAGTGGGGCTCCGCGGAGCTACGCGGAGAGGGCGAGAAGCTACGCCCACTCCCGCACTCCGCGTAGCCCCACTACGCACCTCCCTCCCGCTCTCCCCTACATACTTTATTTAAGCATTTACACGGATTAAAACAAGTTAAAAGCACTTACCTTGTCCGGGGCTCGTCCGGGTCTTCATCTTTGAATAGCGTCCTTTGCCTGGATACCAATGCGCATGCGCGGGCGGCCGCGCATGCGCATTTCTCCCGAGAAATGCGCATGCGCGGCCGCCCGCGCATGCGCATTGGTATCCAGGCAAAGGACGCTATTCAAAGATGAAGACCCGGACGAGCCCCGGACAAGGTAAGTGCTTTTAACTTGTTTTTATCCGTGCAAATGTTTAAATAAAGTATCTAGTGGAGGGCGGGAGGGAGGCGGGTGGCGGCCGACTCGGCTACGCTCACGGAGTGGGCGTAGTGTTGCCGGCTACGCTGTCTACGCAAAATGCGTAGAAGGCAACACTACGCCTACTCCGTGGGCGTAGCCGATTCGGACGCCCACCCTTAGCCCAGATACAATCAAGGAAAGATAGTAGGACGTAGGTACAATACTGGGTCAACACAGGTCTCTCCAGGCTAGACAGTGGGGGGTCTAATTGAGCAAGCTTGTAGGCACGATAGGTGTCCAGTCTAATTGCAGCGCACTGTGTCCCACTGGAGGGTGCTGTATAGTCACAGGTCCTGGATCCCACCGCTCGCCACCAAATGTAAGAACTGGGGTCACCAGTTCCCCGGGGGTAGCCTGGCATGAGCAGGTAGGCACCCGAAAGCTCAGCTGTTAAGCGACTACACAGCACACGCATCCACTGAGACAATAAGTGCACGCAAGGACTTAGACCACACCAGTTGTGTTTGATTCAAATTACTAAGCTTTTATATACGATTAGAATCAGGGCAAGCAAAAATTCACAGTAGCAATAACTTACTAGTTTCCCTTAAAAACACATGTATTTCATCACTTGGCATTAAATACTAACATGAATAAATATTAATTATTAAATAACTGTAGGCATTTCAATAAATATTGCATTAGTCAGAAGGACGCATTTCATCTGGGATTCAGTTCAGTAAGCAATATAGCATGACTCTCTAACCATTGCATTAAAGGAAATCAAGGGTTCAATAGTGCATTTCATCATGAGGGCAAAGGGAACATTTCATCATCTCTGCAGCACATTTCCAGAACCATATCATTGCAGGAGTAAAGGGGGGGGGGGTGATTCCTTAAACAATACAGTAAATCTCCATCAACATTTCATTCTCTAGCTGTAGGTGTTTCAGGAACCTGGCATTACGCAGGATTAACCATTTCATTGGGAGGTATATAATTTCATAAGACAGAAGTAAACCTTTACTTCCTCAGGAATAATTATTTCATTAGCCACATTAAGCATGAATAAACCCTTTTCCTTAGCCTCCTCAAACAGGGGTAAACATTTCCTGGATCAGGTCCCAAGAACAGGGACTTCCATAACCTCTGTAGCATAACCTTCGCATAGGCCTAAGCAGATCCAGTAGAACGGTATGGCCTAGTCAGCATTAACACTTGTTCTCATCAAGATCCTTGAACCAACAGGGTCCAACAATAGTAGTGTCTTCAGCAGGAGCAAGGCAACCAGTCAGGCAGATCCCGAATAGCAGCCTAACTCCTGCTCAGGGGTTAACTTGGGCCCGACCACAGTCAGTACTCAGGGCTGATGCCCAGTTCAGGGTCCTTGATGGCTAATTAGGGCCAACGGGGCCCAGCAACAATTTTCCCCGCGGGGAGGGGCGGTTCCGGGGCCTCCTTCTCCCTCCTGGGAGGCCCCGCTTCTATCCTGGTTCTCCGCCCTCCCCGGGGCTTTACCTTTACTCTTCGGCCCTTCCCGGGCCCTGGCGGCGTGGTCAGGTGGTACGGGAGGGCTTGTGCTCCTTCTGGAGCCCTCCGGCGCGTCTGGCAGTGCGGGGCCCTCTCCGGGCTTGCGCCAGCTGGGGGCGGGCCCTTGCACTCTCTCGGGCCCTCCGGTGTCTCACTAGGCTGTTCCCGGGCCTTCCGTAGCGCCCACGGCCCGGGAACCAATCAGGAGGAAGCTGGTGGAGGTTTCCAAACTCACAGCCAATCGCGGAGCGGCTGCAGGGGGCGTGACACTTACAGCCAATGGCTGCGCGGCTATGGACGGGGGCGCGGACGGTGACTCGGCTGGCGTCCCCCTTCACGTGATGGGGGTGAAAGGCCTCAGGGCCTAGCGCAGCCTGACAAAATTTTGCGGCGGCCTACCTCAGGCACCGGGGGCCGGCGCGAGGTTTCCTCAATCTTGGGCCGGATGACGGCACCTCCTCAGCTCACTCTTTCGGGCACGGCGGCGGCCCTCTCCTGGCATCGAGGGCCACTGCGACAACACTCACTCGCGGGGGGGGGCCTCTCAGTACACACAGCGGTCCGCGGCAGGGACTACGAGGCCCAGACGGCCCGCCCTGTCCCGGGTGCTGCACCAGCGCTACTGGGCTGCGGCGGTGATCTCGGCCCTCAACACTGCAGCGGTGGCCCTCTCCTGGTATCGGGGGCCGCTGAGGTTGACAACGGTGACACCGGCGGCACGGTGGGGGACAGGCAGGCTCAGAGGACTCCCGCACTATAGGGGTAAGTCGGCAGGCGCTTTTGGGGCACAGCGCTCACGGGCCTAGGCGCCGGGGCACACATTAGAGCAGTGCTTGGCAGTGGTAGCGCTTGGGGGCAGTCTCAGCAGTAGCACTTTGCGGGCACAACAGCGCTTTGGGGGACACAGCACTCAACGGGGCAAAAGCGCTTCAGGCCGGACTAGCGCCCAAGGACTTCGTGGCGCTTCAATGGCACAGTAGGCAATGTTAGCAGTTCAGTCAGCAGGACAGGCAGATGCAGTGCTGCTCAAGGGCACAGTAGGGGGGACACTTTACAGACAAGTTCTGGCCGGGCAGGCCACACGACCGTGGCAGGACAGCAAAGGGACACTGATAAATTTCAGGAAAAAGGGCCAAGTCCAACACTCTGTATTTACAATCAACAGCCAGGCTCCTTCTCAATAACTCCCTCACAAGAAGTTTCCATATTCTTAGGGGTACACGGCAGCGCTGCCCTATTTCACCCCTGTTCTTCAATATTTATATCGAACCATTCAATCAATCAATCATTTGTAAAGTGCACTACATACCCGCGAGGGTCTCAAGGCGCTGGAGGGGGGGTGTGCTACTGATCGAACAGCCAGGTCTTGAGTATCCTCATGAAGGTCAGCAGGTTTTGGGTCTGTCGTAGGCTCAGTGGGAGGGTGTTTCATGTCTTAGCGGCGAGGTGGGAGAAGGATCTCCCACCGGTGGTTGTTCTTCGGATGCGCGAGACGGTGGCGAGTAAGAGGTTGGCGTAGCGTAGCTGCCGGTTGGGGATGTAGAAGGAGAGCCGTCTGTTGAGGTAGGCTGGGCGGGTCTTGAGGAGTGCCTTGTGTGCGTGGTTGAGGAGCTTCTAGGATATCCTCTTGTTGACTGGGAGCCAGTGCAGGTTTCTCAGGTGGGGGGTGATGTGGCCGTGGCGTGGTACGTCGAGGATCAGTCGTGCCGAGGCGTTTTGGATGCATTGTAGTCGTTTGATGAGCTTGGTAGGGGCTCCAGCGTAGGTGTTTCCGTAGTCGAGTCTGCTGCTGACGAGGGCCTGGGTGACTGTCTTTCTTGTATCTGTCGGGATCCATCTGTAGATCTTGTGGAGCATGCGGAGGGTGTTAAAGCAGGAGGAGGAGACACCGTTGACTTGCTTGGTCATTGAGAGCGTTGATTCGAGGATGATTCCCAGGTTGCGTGCGTGGTCGGTGAGTGTCGGGGCTGCCGCCAGTGCCGTCGGCCACCAAGAGTCGTCCCAGGCTGAGGGGCTGGAGCCGAGGATGAGGACCTCCGTCTTGTCCGATTTCAGCTTCAGATGGCTGGTCTTCATCCAGTCGGCGACGGCCTTCATTCCTTCGTGGAGGTTGGCTTTGGCAGTGATGGGGTCATTGGTGAGGGAGAGGATCAGCTGAGTGTCGTCGGCATAGGAGATTATGTTGAGGTCATGCTGTCGGGCTACGTGTGCAAGCGGGGCCATGTAAATGTTGAACAGCGTCAGGCTGAGGGAGGATCCCTAGGGTACGCCATAGATGATCTCGGAAGCTTTAGAACGGAATGGGGGAAGGCATACACTCTAGATTCTGCCGGAGAGGAAGGAGGTGGTCCAATCCAGAGCCTTGTCTTGGATCCCTGTGGCGTGGAGGCGTGCGCGTAGTGTGTGGGGGCAGACGGTGTTGAAGGCGGCAGAGAGGTCTAGGAGGATGAGTGCTGCGGTCTCACCGTTGTCCATCAGGGTCCTGATGTCATCAGTGGCAGCGATGAGGGCAGTCTCGGTGTTGTGGTTGTTGCGGAACCCTGACTGGGAAGGGTCCAGGATTCTGTTTTCTTCGAGGTATCGGGTTAGCTGTCTGATGACGGTTTTCTCGATGACCTTGGCTGGGAAGGGGAGCAGAGAGATGGGCCGGAAGTTCTTGAGGTCTCTTGGGTCTGCCTTAGGTTTTTTGAGTTGGGCGTTGATCTCGACGTGTTTCCAGATCTCTGGAAAGATCACAGTCTTGAGGGAGAGATTGATGACATTGCGCAGGTGGGGTGTGATGGAGCTGCTTGCTCTGTTGAAGACGTGGTGCCGGAATGAGTGTGACGGTGAGCCACAGTGGATTGTGCGCATGGTCTTGATGGTGTCAGTGATGCTCACGCTGGCCCAGGCTAGCAGGGGGTCGTGGTCGATGGTGTGGGGATGGTCTGTTGTGTTGCTGTCTGTTGGGGCTGTCTGGGTGTTGAAGCTGTCATGGATGTCTACTATCTTGCAGTGGAATAAGGTGGCGAGGGAGTTGCACAGGGCTTGCGACGCCGGTATGCCGTTGGTGTTGGAGCTGGGGTTAAATATTATTATTATTATTATGGAATTTTGTAAACGCGCATGGTTACCCGCCCCGGTTCCTTCACGATGTTGCAGAGCTCCTTGCTATTGTGTTCGTTGTTGTCGAGGCGGTCTTTAAAGGAGGTCCTCTTGGCCACCCTGATGAGGTGGTGGTGGTTGTGGATGGCGTACTTGTGTGCTGCGTGGCTGTCCGGAGTTTGTTCACTGTGCCATTTCTTCTCTAGTTTCTGGCAGGCTTGCTTGGAGGCTAGGAGTTCTGGGGTGAACCAGCTGGCCCCCTTGCTGGTGTCCTTGTGGAGGGGTTTCTTCAGCGGGGGGAGGGTGTTGGCGCAGTCCTCGATCCAGCGTCTGAGGCTGTGGGCAGCATCGTCGATGTTGGAGGGTTTGGTGGATGGGCTGAGTGTGAGGTTTGCGTGTAGTTGGTCTTCGGTGATTTTCCTCCAGCAGCGTTTGGGGATCGGTTGGGTGCAGTGGTGTGTGGTGGGTTTCTGGAAGGCGAAGTGGATGCAGCGGTAGTCGGTCCAGAGGTGTTTAGTGGTGTGACTGATGGAGACGTGCGGGCTTGAGGAGAAGACGAGGTCGAGCGTGTGGCCGGCGGAGTAGGTGGGGGTTGTGACAAGTTGCTTCAGTCCGAGGTTGGCAAGGTTATCGATCAGGGTTGTGGAGTTGTTGTCGTTGTTTTTCTCAAGGTGAAAGTTCAGGTCTCCGAGGAGGATGTAGTTGGTGGCGGTCAGGGTGCGCGTGCTGATCAAGTCGGCAATGGAGTCGCTGAACTGGGGGCGAGGTCCGGGGGGTCGGTAGATAAGGGTGCCTCTGAGGGTGGAGTTAGGGTCTGTTTGGATCTGGAAATGCATGTGTTCAGTGGTGCTGAGCGCGTCGTCAGTCCTAGTCGAGAACCATTCGCCTAAATATTGTGACAAAACGACCAGGCCATCACTTTCAGTTCAGGGACCTAAAAAAATATAAGGTTGCATTGTATGCGGACAATCTTGTTATCTTCACCTCGGACCTGGCTTTTACTATTTCCAGGGTGTAAGCTCTGTTGATAGAATTTGGTGTACTATCTGGTTATTTGGTAAATGACGAACGATAATGGGTTGGAATGTTCCAAATTGGAAGAGAAATGTACAAAACGAGTTTAAATATCTTGGAATTATTATTTTATCAAACCACTGGAGGAAATCCCCAGCATAATTTGGAGAGGATAGCAAAAGAGGTTGATGTATCACTAGTGTAGTGTAGTTCCTATTTTCACAATAGGCCCTGCGCATTGGAATAACATAAACAGTAGTATCGACGTAGAAGTGCGGATCTTCCAGGCCTCTACGTCGATACTACTGTTTATGTTATTCCATATTTGGAAAATAGGAACTACACTACATGGCGCCCAACGTGGGGCGCCATGTAGTGTAGTTCCTATTTTCCCAATAGGCCCTGCGCATTGGAATAACATAAACAGTAGTATCGACGTAGAAGTGCGGATCTTCCAGCCCTCTACTGACTATGCTAAACTTAAATTGGGTTTGTTACCAACTAGCTCAGAGGTCACTGGAAACTTTCTTCTCTGAATAGGAAGTGATCAGCTTCCCTGGTACAGACAAGAAGGGATTCAGTTTTCCAACAACCGTTCAACATGACAACTTTGCTCCTCAGATAAGAGTCAATCTCTAGGGTCGTGTGAAACAATAGACAGTTATTTTACTCAGTCAGGGTGGTGCAGATTACTTTCACAATATGTAGAGAATAGAGAGACGGGCGTTGTCAATAAAGGATAACATTTATTGAACAGTCTTTCTTCTCGTACAAGAGAACTGAATTGCCACAATTGCAAGACTTGTTATTATAAAAAGTACGTACAGTAAGATGAGTATTGCGAAATAATACTGTAAAAGCATTGATATGGTTTCTTAGCCATACAATGGTTTAAAATGGATAAAACATATATACATTCATATATACATTAGGCTAAAATACTCAACTGGTGCTTCTAACTACGCCTACCCCAGTGTACCTGACCTCTGCCTAATACTTGGGAGGGGAGTAAGTAAGTAGCTTTAAGTTAAGTTGGTTTTGCCAAGGTTTGCTTCAAGAATTCTCTTCTAAGGGTTTAGTCAACACCATACCTCTGGAATAGAATGATGGAGGTCTGGTATCTCCTTCAGGGAACTCGATATCCCAGTCACTCGCAAGAGTGGCTCGGAAACGCCGGAGCTGGATTTCTCTGCAGGAGAAAAGACAGCGTCTCTTTCTCAGCGCGTCGAGGAGGAGGAGGGGCAGCGTCCGCGGGCAGCTTGCATCTGCTGGGCTCTTACAGGGGACGGCTGTTCAGCTCCTGAGTTCACCACACCATCGTTCGCTAGTTAGCAGCGATAGCAGTAGCGATAGCAGCTATGGTATCATCAGCATAACAGCAGCTTCTTCAGCAGCGATGGCATTGAGGCAGCTAGCTTCAGTGAAAGCAGCAGCATCTGCATTCAGCTTGCTAGCAGGACAGCGAGACAGCAGCATTTGCTTAAGGCAACATTGGTAATATTTATACCTGAAATATGCCTTGTTTGACGTAAGTTTTTGGACATAAGACGTCAATACAGATATCACTAGGAAGTGATCGTCTATCAGTGCTCATTAGAGTTCTATTACTAATCAAAACATAGCAAGCGGGGCTTTCCCAGATTGCTGAGTTTTTACCTTGTTGAAGAACTCGGAGTGTTAATCTAGGAATCTTAGATAGTAACTTCTGCTATGTCATTGCACTAATTGGTTGCAAAGGAAGTGGCAGAGGACGCGATTCTGAAATGTGGCTCTGTTCGTGTGAGGCCAGAGACGAGTTTCTGAATATTGCATTTGATCGGTTATGCCAATATAGGGAATAAATGGATTTATAGCCGTATAGGGGCATAAGGTCACATTATCGATCAGGATCCTAGATTAGAATGCTACACTAGCTTAATGGAAGAATTCTCCCTGACTCTATACGGGAGAGTGCATTTAATTAAAATGGTGATACTCCCTAAACTCTTCAATTGTATCCCTCTGATGTTCCCTAAATCCATGATTGACAAGATACTGTGGAAATTAGTCAGTTTTGTTTGGGCATCTAAGGGAGCCCAGCTTGCCTAGAAGAAACTGAGGCACAAGCTGCAGAAGGGCAGTCTGGCCCATCCAGACCTAAGGCTATACTGTATGGCTTTCCAGTTTATAAATTGTATAATCCTTCACCGGTAAACTGGGGTCTTTGACGTTGGGAGGCCTGTTGGTAGAAATGGTAAAGGAGTGGGGTTCTAAAGGTTTTCTCTAATTTCGGGGCAAGGAAGTTCTTTATAAAAGTTAGGTTGAAGATCCTGAAGGCATCACTTACTCTTTGGCTGGGGGTAAGGAAGATACTT
Source organism: Lissotriton helveticus (assembly GCF_964261635.1). Classification (NCBI taxonomy): domain Eukaryota; kingdom Metazoa; phylum Chordata; class Amphibia; order Caudata; family Salamandridae; genus Lissotriton; species Lissotriton helveticus. The sequence continues at coordinate 1,705,490,050 of NC_136069.1, read as the reverse complement.
GGAATGGGCTATTTCTCAGATTTCTTCCCAATCTGGACTCACCAGGCACACCTGAGTGCCTTTAAGTTCAGTTAAGTCTCCCACTAAGGAGGGCAGGATTTGAAGTGAGGGGGATCTCCTGACGGTGCAGGGTATGGTGCCCTGGGAAGTGCTGGTGGTAAAAACAGGTGATTCCCTCTCAAAATTCAAGTACCTGCAGCTATTATCCCGGGTGTTGGCCAACGGACAAGAGATCTATGGGATGTGGGAATTTGAATCAAAACTACAGAATTATGGCCCCCAGGAAAAGGAAGTCGCTGATTGGTACTGGACTTTGTTAGAAACCGAAAATAAGAAGCTAAAAGCTCCATATGCAATTTGGGAAGGAGTCATTCAGATGAGGGAGCCACAAACAACTTGGCAACTTTCTTTAAAAGCACTTTATAGGTGGTTAAGCCCGCTAATTTGAAAAGGAATCATTTATTTACGATCAATAGGCGGTACTGGTCCCCCCAAAAACTAGATACGTTTGTATAAGAATCGATCCCAAAGTGTTGCCGATGCGACATGCTAAGAGCCTATGACCTACATATGTTTTTTGTGTGCTCAAAACTACAAGAATATTGGCAGGCCGTCAAGAAAGTTGTTAATGAGATTTTTCCATCGAATATAACAATGAGCCCAACATTGGTAATGATGGGGTTGAAGGATCATTCTAGTCAGCTCCTATCAGCAATCAGGAGGGAAAGGAACTAGAGGAATGTGAGTCAGTATCCTAATATCCGTCAGGATTTTTAATATTATCTCTATTCCTAAGGTTATATTTTCTTTCAGAGGGCTCCTGTTGAGGAGACCCACTCCTGGATTGATATCTATTCATTTGTTTATTGTTATTATTCCATATTTTTTTTGAAGAATGAGGTGCTTGCTTGGTGTTATCCTTTTCAGGACCACCCATCAGTGGAGGTTTTATTGTTCTAGCTCACAAACTATCTCTACCTAATTCAGAATAGGTGTCTGTGATAATTTTAGGTAATTCACACTCCTGTTGTAAAGGAGGGAAATCTCTCAGGCTTTAGCGTATTGCCACTGCTGCTACATTTTCTTTTATATTTGCTACTATTATAGCTGATACCTGGGCAAAATTACCTAATAATTTCATCGCTACGTTCAGAGCAGGTTCTGCTCTGTACTCATTCTGTATTTGTTCTAATACATCTGGTATTACTGCTAATACCATGAGTTCTGGTATTTATGGCAGCGAAAACTGTACCCCAAGCGGTACAATCCCTAATCCGGGGAGCTATCACCATTGGCAAGCAGATTGTTAACATTCTGTGTTTTTCCTCAGGGCTTGTGTGTGGAAATACTGACTCTAGCTGTGTTCTTTTTTGAGCTATCCAGAATGGCATTTGCTCACGTTTAGTGGGCAATCTACCCGTAACTGCGTATAGCGTTTGTGGTGTCATTTTAGTTGTAGAACCCTGAATATGTACTGCTTGTGTAGCTCTTGTTGGCTGAAGTGTGAGTGTTCTCATCACACACTGTGTCAGGTTTCTGTAAAGTTTTATTATTTGTTCATGATGTAGACGTAGGTCTGATTCTAGCATAGTGTCAATCTCTGGATGCAGTGTGTAAGCCACAAGGACTGGCCAAGTGGCTCCATCTCTTCCGAGTGGGCCTAGTCTTGCTTTGTCTTTTGGATGGGGAAGGGCGCCTTTAAACCAGTTAATGTGCTCCTGGTATGTGAACGGAATTTAAATGTACTCATACGGACAGTATTCATTTGGTTTCATCTTCAGTGTAAGAATGAAATGTATTTGATTGTGCATATGCTTGTGGGAATTTAACCCATGAATAGAAAACCTCTATATGACTCATGAGCCTCAATTATAAAAGTGACTCATCCACTCCAAGCTGGGACTCTGTAGTCCGTTAGCTTTTGAGTAAGGGCATACGTAGCGTTTTCTGAAATATTTATTTCCTCTTCTATTTCTTCTTCCCTGACTGCAGTAGACTGTGCTTTCCCCGCATCGTTTTCATCAGCCATTTGTTTGACAAACGTTTCAAGGAAGAGTTTTCAATGAAACTGAGATAAGGTTTTATGCAAATAGGAACTGTTTGACGTCTCTGGGGAAATGTAAGTAGGGGTCTCTGAGAAAAGCACGACTGAACTACTCAGACTTGACTGTTAAATAAGTACCAAACAAACGTTGGTGGTGCCATGTTGTGTAGTTCCTATAAACCTATATAGGATCTGCACATTTAGACAACATACACTATAGGATTGGTGTCAAACTGATTCTATACAGCCCTACCGGGTATGTTAGCCTATATACCAGCTAGCTCACTGTGCCACTAGAAACCCCTCTTACCAAGGAGAGAATAGTTCTTGGTAATTATCGAACATAACAACCCTGATTCCTCAGAATCGTGGAAACTGTACTACTTGTCTCTCAGTCACTCGTGCTCACTTTGTCTCAAAGAGATACACAGAATAAACGGTGGGGACGTTTTTCAATAAGCATTTATTGAACCAGCGTCATTCTAGGGTAAAATAGGTGTGCTGAAATAACCATTAGACAGTAACAGATATAAATGATTATAAGCACCGACAGAGTAAAAGGATGGTAGATTCCTACCTTCATGCTAAAGCAATTGATACAGGCAAGTATATAAAATACATGACAGTAATACAAGCATACTCATACGATGCAACCCTCTACATGTACCTAAATGTACCTACCATGTATATGGGTGTAAAGCTAAGAATCCCTCTAAGAAAAAGTCAACCCCATTACCTGAAGTGAGAGACTGTGGCACCCGTCTTGGCCTCAAGATGGACACCCAGCAAGGGTTCTCAGACCACTGCGAGCTGGAGTGTCTGCGTGCGGGAGCCTCAGCGTCTCGCATCAGTGTTTTTGCATGGAAGTCCTTTTCTCATCTGATTACCTCAGCAAGAGATAAGGTCTATATACTCAAAGTGGTACCCCCTGGTGATATACCTTGTTGTGTCATGTCGGACTGGTATGACGGAAGGAATGACCCATGTACATAGTATTATGCTGGAGATGGTAGGCCTGCTTTCTTGCGGTGATTCCAAGTATCCTCATGCAAAATGAATGAGGCTTAAGCTTTTCGGAGAAAACCCCATGTCATCTCTGGACATTACCGTAACTAGGCAAAAGGTCATTACTAAGAATCGTTATGTAGTGTAATGGTACAGAGAAAATCGGTGAAAGGTTAGGTGACTACCTGAGCCTATATTGGGGTACCTATATGGAACATAACTTCACCTCACCAGGGGACAAGCTCTGGGGAGGTGGAGGTTTCATTTTGGCGCATGTTAAATTGTGTAATTAGCTGCAAATAGGTTTGTTTCATATTTATGAAGATGGATCTGCTATTAGATAGAAGTATGCCATTTGCTGTGGCCTGGTAATATGAGAATGCCTTAAGAATTGTCATTGTATGTTTGATGATAATGCTAGGTTACAATTTTTTTAATGTAGTGTTGTCTGTTAATTGACATGGCCTGTGTGGGCCCAAATAAAGAGCTCACAATCGAATCATTCATTTTGTTGAGTTGGAGGAGGCCAGAAACCATAACTGGGAGCGTCCTGGGCCTATAAACTCCTATGCTTCACAGTAGAACTGAAGCTCAAGTATTTTATGAAAACCCCATCCTTAAAGACCTTGCTCCTTCTATCTGAGGCATATATAAAAGAGAAAACTCGCACGCCTAAGCTTTAGTTTTTCTTGTACACAACCAGTTGTTTCCTATGTAGAACATGAAAAAATTCTCCTACTCCATCTCAGGGATCTATCCAATAGTTTTGCATTTAAAAGCAGCAAAGGAATTGACAGAAGATCTGGAAAATTAAAAGACATCTTTATTACAATTAATTGTGAGGCTCCGTCTTCCAACTGTACTTGACAACTGAAAGAGGCAGCCTGTCTGAGATATCTCAGGCAGGCCTTTTATACACTGTATTATGCCCTGGGCGCACATTCTTGCTTTGAAGTACATTTTTGTAGATCACTCCCATGTTACTACAACAAGACATGTTATAGCAGCAAATTCCATTCTGTTTGTCCAACCTATAATACATCACTGATCTATGTCAAGGATAAACATTCCTTCCTGTGCAGGCCGGACGAAACTCATAATAGAAATGGTCACCTCCCCATCATAAAGGACCACAAGGCACAAACAGAAACAGATAATAGATTGAGATAGAGAAGCATGAACAGGTCATAAACCATTGCAATGTCTGTTGCTCAGATCTTTAATATAGATTGACTAGAGGGCATGGACTGGTTTGACGAGGCCAGCATCACGTAGGCAGAGTCAGCTTGTTCAGGTCAAATAGAAGTCAGGAAGAACTTGAGCTAAGGAGTACGTGTCCTTTAAGACTTGCTCTACCAGAATCATTGGCCTATGTGTATGCCTATGTAGAGGGCAACACCTAAAATGGCTGCTGTTCACAACATGGAACCTGTGGGCTCAGAATGAATCTGTTGATAACTCATGAATACATCATTGTATCGTGACGAAACCACACGCACATATTAAACTCACCATTTACGGTTTGCTGATCTCAAAATCATAACAGAATTATGACAGTTAAACACAGGTTCACATTTCAAAGTACCACAGATGCCCCTTTTGCCCTTACATAGGCAATCACTCAGTCCATATTTGCAACTGTGTCCAAAGTCCGTTATAAGCCTCTTTGGAAGGCTGTTTATCAAATCCGCTTCCATTATCTTCTTCCGCGTTGGGCCTCTCGATTCAGGCCTTTTCAAAAGAAAACAATACTTTTTAGTTGGAGTGCCCTCCTGGCAAAACAGCCACAGCTCACTCGAAAGTCTCAATGTCTCAAAACAATGCACCAGTGTCTCTTCTTCATGGCAGACACTACAAATAATGTGCCCTTCATTGATCAAGGGCACAAAGCATCTCATGTAGATCCAAGCACTACTGAGAAACAACCCAGCAAGATCAGCAGCACTTTCAGACTCGAACACTCATCATTTAGTGTCAGAGGACGCTCAAGCTGCTCTCTCCTGGGCACCGGAATGTAGTGCCTTTTTATCCTCAGGTGCACTGCCTTTCCGCTGGAGCAAAGGAAAAGAGGTGTGTGGGGGGCCAAAAACTCAGGCCAAGGGGATCAGGGGACCACGCGCTGTCAGAGGTTCAAGCACATGACAGTTGAACAAACTGAACAAACTGGATGACAGCCCTGCCATCAACAACAGGGATCCTTCGCATCTTTGAAACCAGCTCCTCTTTTCTTTTCTTTTTACAACGCCTTCTGATTAAACAAATGGCTTGCTTGGGAGGTTCCATTGGGGGCACGCTGATGATCGCTGTCACGCTGATGATTGCTGTCACGCTGATGATTGCTGTCACGCTGCTTTCTCGTTGCAGGAATTGTAGAGCCTAGAAGTCTGTAAGTCATCTGTTATGTTCACTGATGGGGATTAGGCTTGATCTCTCTCGATCACAGGTCTGCAGGGTATCATTCTTCCTTTTAACTATGGAAGATCCCGCAGAACCTGGTGATATAGGAAATGTAACACAATTGTTAGTTTCCTTCAAATCAAGTACAAAAACAGTTCATGGGTTGGGTTTTTAACAAGAGGACTGCAAGCAGGTGGCCTGCAATCTGCAAGGGAGTGACAATACGCCATGGGTATAAAATACAAGAACAAAGGCAAAAGGGCAAAACAGTATTTTTAGCATCTTCAATTATGTTGTTTTCATTATTCTCTGTCATCTATAGCTACACGAGAATTCTATCCAAATGGATTTTCTCACACAGTGGCATTGTCTAATGGGGGAAATACATGTGTTCCCTCAATGATTAAGCCTAGATGTTCCTAAATTCCTTATCTTAGAACACCTCAAATAGAGAAACAACATGATACAGTTTATCAAGGACATGAAGAAAAGTCCCTTTTTTAAAAATGTGCATCAGGTGCACTATGCAATACATAGGCTAATGATCAAATGTGCAGACAAAGGACAAACACTAGAAAGTCCTGGTATTTGCATGATTAGAACACATCTGATCCCACCAAAAATTAAAGCAGCAGGAACAAAAGAGAACTGAAAAATTTAAAATAGACATTGAAGATTCGTTATGTTCAAAAGGGTAAACTTAAGGTATCTCCTATTGAGATGGAAAACTTGTCTTATTATAATATTGGGTCAGTTAACCAGCCTATCACTACCCTGACAGTCAGTCTGAAAAAATATTTTGAAGTAGGCCTACGGAAAATTCTTGCAAACCAGTCTGGTCATACAAAAGGAAATTATACATAACATGGGGGGTCCCTGATACATCACTGCAGTCTAGAAATGTGCACAAAAACAATACACCCATATAAATGGGCTGACTGGTGAAAGGAATATGGAGAAGGGACTAAGCATGGTGCGACATTGGTCAGGGGAGAGTTTGCTTGGGTGCCTCAGGCATGTGACACAGCACCAAGAGTACGGGGGATACACAAAAGACCAGAGTTACATAAATTCTACTCTACCTCTGGCAACTACACCATATACGGTAATCCTAACTAATGTTCCTGTTCTCTCTTCAGGGAGAGAAAAATGAAACCTGGTTTCCTTTCAAGGGACAAAGCCATATGCTATTTGGGAAACAGAACATGATTAAGTAATGCAATATAGAAATTAGGCCACCTTGAGTCACAGATCTATAATTCTATCCTTAGGTCCAATCAAGGATACATAACAATTTAGGGCTGCCTATTCCTTTAAGGGAATGTGCAGTACGTGACTTGCATCAGGTGATACACTTTGAACCTGTATATCTTTTTAGTTCTCTTCAATATCATTATAGCCAATTTTAGGCTTGCACTGGTAAAAGTGCTGCCTGTCTTCCTCACAGTATGAAAACCATATCTGTGAAATGTATCATTATACCAACTTCATCCAATTATTGTGCAGCAATACGTGTCGTCACACGGATCCCTTCACAACACAGGAGAACTTGTGATAGTAACAACATAACATACAAAAAAATGCACATGTCAAGCCATCAGAAAACCCAATATTTGGGCCTGTACCATACTTTTGACAGTAGAACACAACATAGTTGGAGTCTACTGTCAAGTATAACTTTACTGTCTCACTCCTAACATACAGGACCAATTAAAATTTCTCACGATAGGGCCAAATACACAAACGAAAACATGAACATTTTTCTCCAAAGAAATTACGCAGAAAAAAACACATTTCCTTTCAATTAACCAAACTCACGTGTCTTGTCTGCCTTAGAACAATCCATGAATTATCTGTAGGCAGAAGCAGAAAGATACACAACACACAGAAAAAGAAAACATTTCTCATAAAAAAACAAAAATCAAATATAACTTTTTAATGAGAATACAAAACATGACACACTGTAACATATAAAAATTATTTTTCATTACTTAACTGTAACTCTCTTGTCCATTTACCTTGCAAGACCGCCATATTTTATCGTCCTAAAAGAAATAGTTACACTGCCGCTCCATATTTATTCAAACAATTTGAAAGACAAATATACGTTGTATTCAATATACAGATGGTGGGAGGGCGTTAACTGGGCACCTGCCTTAATGGTATCCAATTTTAAAACCAGCCCTTAATGAGACTTTGTCACAGAGCACCCCTCTGGTCACTCATGCATGACACTCAAATGCTTCCACGAGGGCGAACAGCAAATACAACTCCGCCACCAAAGATCTCCTCCATATTTACAGTGCTACTCTTAGGAATATGTGCTTTGGCATACATGAACGGGGTAGGAGGCGCTATATAAAGGCTACTGCTACAAAACCAGTCAGAGCAAACGACTTTAGCTTGCTCCAAGAAGCCCAACCAGCGCCTAGAAACCCAGTCAGAGCTCTGAAGGCCAATCTGGACTCCCAACGCTGGCCAGGGTCCCAAACACAGCCAGAGCTCTCAAGCCTATTCAGCACTCTCTAGCCCTGCCCATCTGGCTCCTATTGAACAGGCATGGCCTATGTGTCTAGAAACTCCAACAGCACTAACAAGCGCAGCTGGCACAACCAGGACTCACTGGCTCCAGCAGTGGAGGCTGGAACAAGGAGCACTAGCAAACACAAATCTAGTGCTTAGATGATCGGATAGGACCTAGAAACCAAGCAGCACCTAGCAGCCGGGCTAACGTCATTAAGTTCATATGGATGCTGAAAATCCACCAGCCAACCCCTAGAAAGCTACCCAGCTCCTAAACAATCTCCCGACTCATAGGCACATACGAAGCTCCAACGCCTAGCCAGCGCCAAGAAGCCTTTCCTCCTAGTAAGTAAGCTTGTGACAAAGATGCAGCGTTTAGGTGCTCGCTCCTTCCTTCCCATGTGTTCTCCCCAGCACGCTTCCCTCTGCCCTCAGTGTAAACGCATAATCACATCTGGTGCCCATCCAGGCCCCTGGACACGTGTGCCAGCTCTGGCGTGGTGCAGGCCCACGTGGCTGACGCTGCTTCCGGGTGAATGATGCAGGCCCGAGGCCCTGCAGCCGGATGCGCAAATAAAACTGAACCCAAGAAACACGAAGCTAAAATAGACCCCCGCCCCATCTAATCGCTGCAGCTCAGTGCCCCACCACCCAGCAGAGCCCTGACCGTCTGACAGCCTGCACTTCCATACGCGCCTTAAAAGTGAATATATTCATAGCACACACACCGCAAAACTGATCTGATCTGCCTCTCGGCGCCTGAATAATTGCAAAGACTTCCAAACACTAGGGAGCTCGTGAATTGACTTCCGGAGGATGAAAAGCCGAATGGGCCCTGCGAGGGCCAAACAGTTGACCTACACGTTACACGAACAGCTGCGCAGGGCCGCTTACATCACTGAACTCGTACTACAGTTCGAACAAGTAGAGAACTGCAGAAGGCCACACCATGAAATGTGCATTTTATGGTAAATGCTTCGTCTTTTTTTTTTTTTTTTAGCTTTAGGTGCTGTTACAGTGCTGCATTAGACGCACAGTAAAACATTGATAAGGTATATAGACGTAGCCGGCCTTGCGCCAATATGACTGTGGAGAATGTGAAACTGTGAAGAAATGTAGTAGTACGTGAATTACTACAGTGACCACCCAGGCCTACTGTATAATAGTGTTGCATGGAGCCAAATACCCACACTCCGCTGTGAATGACATTCTGGTGGCAGAGAAACACAAGCGCAAAGAGGGCCAACATGTATTCTTTGTGGACTGCATCCCCCTTTTCCATGGCACCACTGCCCTGGCACCAATGCTTGAAGTCGCATTAACTTTGGTACAGAGACCCCCTTCATCCAGTTCCAAACGCCTAATAAAAAGGTCTAGGATCCCAGAAACTGAAGTTTCTCAGCCTAGATCATTTTCCCTACCTTTGAAGTGCGCGTCACCGACCGTGTATGAGCTTACAGAGAAACCAGAAACTTAACCTCTTTGTTTTAGAGACCCGCTTGGCAAGGTCATCCTGCATTCCACAGGCGAGGCCCTAATTAAAAGGTCACAAATGTCAACATGACAGCCTTCTACATTGTTTATGGGGAAACTGAAAAGATAACATCTCGGCCGCGCATGGAACCAGCCTTTCAAGTTTCTCAACCTCTGTCACACTGAAGCTGACAAAGCCAGAAGGCTTAATTCAATAATTCACTCTATTTTAAAAAATATAATTTCCCTTTTTAGGCGCTAAAAATGTACTTTCTGTTCCCAGATTATTAGTACATTTACTGTCAATAATTCACAAAACCTAATACCAGTTTTTTTGTTTTTTTAGAATAAAAGCTTGTTGCAATTCTATGCGATGGTACACATTTTCATCAACCTTAAATGAGCAAACTTTTTTCGTAGGCCTAGCTGGAGCCAGAACCTTTAACTCTGATATTAAAACAAGCCTTTGCACTGACACATTGACTCACTGAGTCATAAGAGGGCACAACCTGCAGATATATATATATTAAGACCTAAATGTATGCTTTTGCTCAAGCCTGAGACACTTTTAAAAGGTACTCTGAATGAAAGCAAAATGCAGTTTAAACAGTACTTTACCTTAAAATCGACTTTTGTGTTTTGGGCACAGAAAAGTGAATATCCTACAATTTTCTTGCATAATATGTATCACCAGAATGTTTATTATCTAATTTATGAGTCACGCATTTGAAAATAATAACTTATACCTTATAAAAATGAGCTTATTTGCGCCTATGCTAAGGGAAAATTGTACACACGAATACTTGTCATTTTAGTGATGTAACAAAACTCAAATCAAATTTTGATGCTAGGCGGTCATAGTATAAGTGTTAAGCTTTATGAATATTAAAAAACGATTTTTGTAGCACTTATTTTCAATAATTATTTTTCATAATTAATAATTATTTTTTCTAATAAAACCAATTATTCCTCTCTGTGATTGTTCTACATATAAGAGTCCGCTGCCTCCCTTGTCTATCATTTAGATGCATTAACTCACAAACCTGAGCGCATATGCCTAGCTTAAAACGCGTCACATTCCTGCGTCACATTTATTTAAAAGGACTGTTATGTAAAATTCCACCCGTTTTTAACTAGAGAGGTGCTGGCTGAATGAACATTCTTATTAAATATACTGCAGCTGAAAAAGCTTGCCTGTGAACATCTAACATCGTGCATCTAGAGAAAATGCTGTAAATTTATTTATTTTTGCAAAAATAGGCAATTTCGTTTTTTAGTTTTCTTTCTTTCTGGGCCTTATTTATATCTATTGAATGTGACCCACACACACATACACTGAGCTCATTCCAGACACAAACAGAAAGGGGTCAAACACTCTGGACATACAATACAGCGCGCTCTAACCATTTCTTGTAAATAGCGCCGTCGCAATTTACAACAAAACCCACAAACAAAATAGACATTTAAAAACACATTTTAACCTATAGGTCACCACTTAGGACAGAAACAAGGAACAGCCTATAGACTGTGCTAAAAAATAACCTGCAAATACTCGTAAGTCGTATTTACAACAAAAAACGTTTTTTCATTAGTTTTCCAAAAAGCTGCGAAAAAGGACAGCCTCACAGACCTTTAAATAGAGCTCATAAATTGGAGTTCCAACCGGAGGTATCAGACACGAATCCTCCAATCGGGAATCCTTGTTGCAACACAGAAAATACTAATACAAAATACAAATACCGCGACCAGGCATCTTCGCTCACTGATCGGGTTTCAAACTTCAAGGGGCTATCTCCAACGATATACACGCAAATGTGCGTGACCCTCGGTTTTTGAATACTGCAGTGTTCAAATAAACTAAGGACCCAAACCAAATACTAAGAACTTCGGAACCGATACTAAGGACTTCAAATAACCAATATCAATAAATAACTAAGGACTCAGAACCAATGATTATCCGAACAAGAGCAACCAGGGATAATCCAAAACCAAAGCAACTGAAAGCAACCAAACTGACTAAGGACTGGGAGCGACCCACTTTATTCTTTAACTAAAGCAGATGGAGAAAAAAATCGCTTCATTAACTGCCTATACAAATTGCAATTCGCATATACAAACCTAAACCTATCAACGCTATATACTAAACAAATATTTGTCCACATTTTAACTGCCAATTCCCAACCGTCCTAACAGTCTCTTTTAAAATACTTACGCCACAAAAAAGAAAGGGTTTCTCAATCAGGAGTGGCATCTTTTGGAGATTTTAAGTCAGAAAAATCAAAATATACTGAGCCGCAAAGACAGAGAATCCCCCAGAACCTCTGTGCACAGAGTACCTTTTTTAGTAGATTTCTGTCTTGCCTTCCCCAGTAGTTTTCCATCCTCTGACACAATTACTCCTCCAGATAGCCACTGCATGATCGAGCCACGAGTTGGGCGCCAACTGTAGAACATGAAAAAATTCTCCTACTCCATCTCAGGGATCTATCCAATAGTTTTGCATTTAAAAGCAGCAAAGGAATTGACAGAAGATCTGGAAAATTAAAAGACAACTTTATTACAATTAATTGTGAGGCTCCGTCGTCCAACTGTACTTGACAACTGAAAGAGGCAGCCTGCCTGAGATATCTCAGGCAGGCCTTTTATACACTGTATTATGCCCTGGGCGCACATTCTTGCTTTGAAGTACATTTTTGTAGATCACTCCCATGTTACTACAACAAGACATGTTATAACAGCAAATTCCATTCTGTTTGTCCAACCTATAATACATCACTGATCTATGTCAAGGATAAACATTCCTTCCTGTGCAGGCCGGACGAAACTCATAATAGAAATGGTCACCTCCCCATCATAAAGGACCACAAGGCACAAACAGAAACAGATAATAGATTGAGATAGAGAAGCATGAATAGGTCATAAACCATTGCAATGTCTGTTGCTCAGATCTTTAATATAGATTGACTAGAGGGCATGGACTGGTTTGACGAGGCCAGCATCACGTAGGCAGAGTCAGCTTGTTCAGGTCAAATAGAAGTCAGGAAGAACTTGAGCTAAGGAGTACGTGTCCTTTAAGACTTGCTCTACCAGAATCATTGGCCTATGTGTATGCCTATGTAGAGGGCAACACCTAAAATGGCTGTTGTTCACAACATGGAACCTGTGGGCTCAGAATGAATCTGTTGATAATTCATGAATACATCATTGTATCGTGACGAAACCACACGCACATATTAAACTCGCCATTTACGGTTTGCTGATCTCAAAATCATAACAGAATTATGACAGTTAAACACAGGTTCAGATTTCAAAGTACCACACCTACTGTCCTATACAGCGCGCTATTACTTCCCAGCTAGGGTTGGCTTCCCTAAATGCATGACATATGAACACACAAACACACACCGGGACTACCTTAAAGACCAATAGAGTGGATTTTGGCCTCAGTAAATACAAGAGGTTTGCACGATTGAAACATTTCTGTCCATCTCTTGCTCACTATCCACAATCCCTACAGTCAATTCAGTTCATATTGTGCTCTGTACAACTCTCACGAACAAATATTTACCTGAACAAAATTAGCTTCTGGTGCAACGGTAATGCAGGACAATCATCGGTATACAGTCGAAATATCAAGTAAAAAATATAGAATGGGCAAAATATTGAGTTAAAAATATGGAATGGGCAAAATATCAAATGGACAGAATATAGACACCAAAAATATTGATGGACAGAATATAGACAACAAAATTATCGAATTTTAGGTAAGTAAGTTAATATTTATTTTTTAATAATATCTAAGTGTTTTTATGTTAGTATATGTGTTAAAAGTGTATTTTTATTTTATAATTTATTTAAAGTAATTAATTTTATGGTATTTAATTTTTGCGTAATATAATTCTATAGCGGATTGTGGATTTATAGGGGAATAGGATGGGAAGTAATTTAATTATAATTATTTAAATATTTTAATTTATTTATTGGTATTTATTTTGAATGAATTATTAATGAATTTTTAATTGGTAATTAATTAAAATATAATTGGTAAATAATTTGTATTAATTGAATAGTTGATAATTATGTTAATTTTTTAATTTATTTTCTGTAGCGGGTTGTGGGTTTATAGAGGAATAGGGTGGGAAGTAATTTAATTATAATTAATTAAATATTTTAATTTATTTATTGGTATTTATTTTGAATTAATTGTTAAATATGTATTAATTGTTAATTAATTTAATTATAATTTGTAATTCATTTTTTAAAATTGAATAATTGATAATTATATTAATTTTAATAATGTATCTTCTGTAGCGGGTTGTGGGTTTATAGGGGAATTAGGTGGGAAGTATTTTAATTGTAATTATTTTTTTAAATTTATTAATTGGTATTTATTTTGAAATAATTGTTAATTATGTTTCAATTGTTAATTAATTAATTAATTGGTAATTAATTGGTAATAATAGGTAGTTATTTTTTTATTATTTTAATTGATTAATTATTATAATATATTAAATTGGTAATTAATTTTAATTAATTTGTAATTGGTATTAATATTTCATTTATTTTTAATCATATATGAAGTATTTACTTTCCCTACTGTTGCCCTCCTTGGAGTGGGAATAGTAATTTTTAACCCTATGCTATCCAACGCTTTCCCTACTGTTGCACTCACTGGAGTAGGAATAGTAATTTTTACCCCTATGCTATCCAACGCTTTCCCTACTGTTGCACTCTCTGGGGTGGGAATAGTAATTTTTACCCCTACGCTATCCAACGCTTTCCCTACTGTTGCACTCTCTGGAGTGGGAATAGTAATTTTTTACCTTCCCGCTATCCAACGCTTTCCCTACTGTTGCACTCACTGGAGTGGGAATAGTAGTAATGTTTACCCCTACGCTATCCAACGCTTTCCCTACTGTTGCACTCTTTGGAGTGGGAATAGTAATTTTTACCCTCCCGCTATCCAATGCTTTCCCTACTGTGGCCCTCTCTGGAGTGGGAATACTAATTTTTACCCCTACGCTATCCAACGCTTTCCCTACTGTTGCACTCACTGGAGTGGGAATAGTAATTTTTACCCCTTTGCTATCCAACGCTTACCCTACTGTTGCACTCCCTGTAGTGGGAATAGTAATTTTTACCCCTACGCTATTCAACGATTTCCCTACTGTTGCACTCTCTGGAGTGGGAATAGTAATTTTTACCCCTATGCTATCCAACGCTTTCCCTACTGTTGCACTCCCTGTAGTGGGAATAGTCATTTTTACCCCTACGCTATCCAACGCTTTCCCTACTGTTGCACTCTCTGGAGTGGGAATAGTAATTTTTACCCTCCCGCTATCCAACGCTTTCCCTACTATTGCACTCTCTGGAGTGGGATTTGTAATTTTTACCCCTACGCTATCCAATCCTTTTCTGATCTGTTGCACTCTCTGCAGTGGGAATAGTAATTTTTACCTTCTCGCTATCCAACGCTTTCCCTACCGTTGCACTCTCTGGAGTGGGAATAGTAATTTTTACCCCTACGCTATCCAATCCTTTCGGAACTGTTGCACTCTCTGCAGTGGGAATACTAATTTTTACACTCCCGCTATCCAACGCTTTCCCTACTGTTGCCCTCCCTGGAGTGGGAATAGTAATTTTTACCCCTACACTATCCAATGCTTTACCTACTGTTGCACTCACTGTAGTGGGAATAGTAATTTTTACCCATACGCTATCCAATGCTTCCCTACTGTTGCACTCCCTGGAGTAGGAATAGTAATTTTTACCTTCTCGCTATCCAACGCTTTCCCTACTGTTGCACTCTCTGGAGTAGGAATAGTAATTTTTACCCCTACGCTATCCAGCGCTTTCCCTACTGTTGCACTCTCTGGAGTGGGAATAGTAATTTTTACCCTCCCGCTATCCAAAGCTTTCCCTACTGTTGCACTCACTGGAGTGGGAATAGTAATTTTTTTCACTACGCTATCCAACGCTTTCCCTACTGTTGCACTCTTTGGAGTGGGAATAGTAATTTTTACCTTCCCGCTATCCAACGCTTTCCCTACTGTTGCCCTCCCTGGAGTGGGAATAGTAATTTTTACCCCTACTCTATCCAACGTTTCCCTACTGTTGCACTCTCTGGAGTGGGAATAGTAATTTTTACCACTACGCTAACCAACGCTTTCTTTACTGTTGCACTCTCTGGAGTGACAGTAGTAATTTTTACCCCTATGCTATCCAACTCTTTCCCTACTGTTGCACTTTCTGGAGTGGGAATAGTAATTTTTACTCTCCCGCTATCCAACGCTTTTCCTACTGTTGCAATCACTGGAGTGGGAATAGTAATTTTTACCCCTACGCTATCCAACGCTTTCTCTACTGTTGCACTCAGTGGAGTGGTAATAGTAAATTTTACTGTCCCGCTAACCTACGGTAAAAATATTGTATGCTTTTTATTAATATTATGTTTATATATATGTATGTATTTAAAAATTAAATTGTATGTTTATTTATTTTTTATTTAAATTAATTATTTATTAATTTTAAGGTTATTTAAGTATTTTAAGTATGTTTAAGTTAATTATATTTAATATTTCATAATTTTTCAATTACTTTTAAGACATTTAAAAAATTCGATATTTTGACTATATTTTTTACAACAATATTTTTGATTTGTTATTTTTGTACTTACCTGTTTGGAGATAGGAGTTTGTTATTTTTGTATTCTATATTTTTTACTCGATATTTTGCTACATCGATATTTATGTTATCGATATTATTTCAGTGATCCCAATCATCCCTAAAACGAGTTCGGTTTGGAGGAGCTTTGGATGCTGCGTGGGCGGAGGAGACTGAGTGAGTAAGGGAACCTCAGGAGATGAATGTTTTCCATGTGGCATGCTTCCTGACAATGTCTGGCACGGGTGAAAAGAAAAAAAAAACGAGTGCAGCAGGAAGGTACGTTGATGTTGGCATTCATACTTTTCAGTTCCTGTTACAAAGCTGAGATTGGCTATAACTGCGCGAAAAGTCATTCACAGACTACCAAAAGGGCTGCTGTGGCATAGTTATAGCTCATTTTTCTATATATAAATTCCAAACACTGATACAATGAACAAACACTGGTCTATTACAGTCAACTGGTCTCCTCTCATGAGACTTCAAGACCCACACCAAGGCTAAGGAAAATTAAATTACGTGTCCCAGCATGCTTCTCTGCTAGCCAAAAAACAGGCTGGCTGAAAGTCACTGTCACTGTCTGAAGAAAATGGACAGCTACACCTGCCTCTCTCCAGAAAAAGACTGAATAAGCCGCTTGTGCAGACTGCTTTAGCTATCTTTTACCAAAGGACTTGTGTTCAATTCCAAACACTAATGGGCCTATTACCTATTACTTATTACCGGGGTTTGGGACCGCCCGCCATAAGGGCCGGGGGGGGTATTACGATGTGCCCGCCACAGTGGCGTGCACATCCTGCATTTTTAGCATTGTGGCGGGCGGTGCTCTCTGCACCCCCCGCCACAATGCTAAAAATGCATTAATGCATTTGCATAGACAAAGGGGCAGGCACCGCACGGTGCCTGCCGCATTGTTTATGCAAATGAAGGGGGGTACCACAGGTACCCCCCCCGTGTGCAGCCCCCACCTCTCCTTCACTCTGGGGGCCCGCAGCGGGCCCCCAGAGTTAAGACCGCATGCCTTTCCGTGTCGGCATCGCCGCAGTGGAAAGGCATCTCAACAAGCCCATCATAATATGGCTGGCGGTGTCTCTTAGACACCGCCACCATATTATACCTTTTCCGCCCCGGTCGCAAGGCGACCGGGAGGAAAAGCGGCAGACGGTCTTTCCGTCCACCGCGGTCCCCCCCGCCATACTAATATGGCGGGAGGAATTTAGGTGCGGATGGCGGGCGGATTGCCCCCGCCAGGCTGGCGGTTGCAATCCGCCCGCCATCCTAATGGGCCCCTTAGAGTGGGCTTCATGTCAGCCCATTGCTTATTATTGAAGAGCTTGTTTATCAAGTTATTTCCTTGCTTCTTATTCAATTGCTTTAATTCCTTTTATTGGGCGTGTCCTTCCTCTGGAGCACAGGTTTTTTACAGTGTTTCTGATGGATAAGTTTTATCCAGGCGCGGTTCGTCCATTGGGGCGTGGGGGCGTAGCCCCCCCTGCCCGACACCGCCCGCAGCTCCCTCATGACAATCATGTCAATGAATCAACATGACGTCAGACCGCCGGGCGGGCGTCATGTTGATTCATTGACATGATTGTACAGACGGCAACACAAGTACGCATGCGTGGGGACGGAGGGTGAATTTTTACCCGTGCCCACGCATGCGCACTTGTGTTTTGGCGGCGTTGTGCATGCCCATCAGGAGCCCTAATGGGCGTGCTGCGGGCGAGAGGGTACCTGTGCCCCTGGTGCCAGGATTGGCCAGGGGCGCTGTGACGTGTGCGGGACCGGCAGCAAGGTAAGAGTGTGTGTTTTTCGGTGTTCAGGTAAACTAGCTTGCACAAATGACTTGAGATAGTTCAGTGTGTTAAAGCATCTGCTGCAGAAATGTGTGCGTCTATTCCAGGTCACCCGTTTATTTCACAGCATGGGGTTTTGGAAATGTAAAAATTCTCAGAATTTCTTTTTTGATAGTTTCAACAACAGCCTTCAACAGATTTCATTTTATAAACATTTTCCAGAAAATGAGTTAACAACTGTCACCACGAATATAATGTACTCTTTGAACTAAGGTTATAAAATTTCAAAATGTTAACAAACGGTAGAGGCGTAATAGCATGATATATGCATTTATTATTGCATGCATGTTGGTGTATGTTTGTATGTAAATTTGTATAGTACATACCTAGGGCTTACAGGATGGCAAATACATGGGCGGTAGAAGGTTTCCAGCATAAAAAGGTAGGGGTGATGTAATATGTAAACTGGCACATCCTTCAACATCGATCCTAAAGGCTTGTTAGAGTCCATAATTTATTTTTATATGGTCATAAAAATACATGAATGATGGATGGATGCAGGGTGGGTGCATTAATTATTGTTCGGTGGATGGGCGGGTGGATGGGTGCATGGATGGATGCATGCATGATGGGTGGATGGATGCATGAATGATGGATGCAGGATGGATGGGTGGGTGGATGGGTGGATGCATGAATGAATGATGTATGGATGCAGGATGGGTGGATGGATGGGTGGATGCATGCATGAATGATGTATGGATGTATGGATGGATGGGTGCATGGATGAATGCATGATGCATGGATGCATGCATGATGGGTGGATGCATGATAGATGGATGGATGGATGCATGAATGATGTATGGTTGGATGCATGGATGCATGCATGATGGATGGATGCATGATGGATGGATGGGTGGATGGATGGATGGGTGGGTGCATGAATGAATGATGTATGGATGCAGGATGGGTGGGTGGATGGATGGGTGGATGCATGAATGATGTATGGATGGATGCATGCATGATGGGTGGATGCATGATGGATGGATGGGTGGATGGATGGATGGGTGGGTGCATGAATGAATGATGTATGGATGCAGGATGGTTGGGTGGATGGATGGGTGGATGCATGAATGATGTATGGATGGATGCATGCATGATGGGTGGATGCATGATGGATGGATGGGTGGATGCATGAATTAATGATGTATGGATGCAGGGTGGGTGGGTGGATGGATGGGTGGATGCATGAATGATGTATGGATGCATGGATGCATGCATGCATGCATGATGGGTGGATGCATGATGGATGGATGGATGGATGGGTGGATGGGTGGGTGCATGAATGATGGATGGGTGGATGTATGGATGCATGAATGATGTATGGATGGATGCTTGCATGATGGGTGGATGCATGATGGATGGATGGATGGATGGAAAGGTGGGTGCATGAATGAATGATGTATGGATGCAGGATGGGTGGGTGGATGGATGGGTGGATGCATGAATGATGGATGGGTGGATGCATGAATGATGTATGGATGGATGCATGCATGATGGGTGGATGCATGATGGATGGATGGATGGGTGGGTGCATGAATGAATGATGTATGCATGCAGGATGGTTGGGTGGATGGATGGGTGGATGCATGAATGATGTATGGATGCATGCATGCATGATGGGCGGATGCATGATGGATGGGCGGATGCATGATGGATGGATGGATGGGTGGATGCATGAATGAATGATGTATGCAGGGTGGGTGGGTGGATGGATGGGTGGATGCATGGATGCATGCATGATGGGTGGATGCATGATGGATGGATGGGTGGATGGGTGGGTGCATGAATGAATGATGTATGGATGCAGGATGGGTGGGTGGATGTATGAATGATGTATGGATGCATGCATGCATGATGGGTGGATGCATGATGGATGGATGGGTGGATGCATGAATGAATGATGTATGGATGCAGGGTGGGTGGGTGGATAGATGGGTGGATGCATGAATGATGTATGGATGGATGCAAGGTGGTTCGGGCTCGCTCGATCGCTGCGGTGCAATATGCAAATTAGTTTACGCCACTCCACTTTCAAATGTCACCAGCCGCCCCTGGTTATATCCTTCCTTTGCTTACAATCACGGAGATACTTTTTTTCTTTCTCTTTTAACACTCACTTGGAGTGCATGTGTTATTTCTTCTCTCCTCCTGGCGTGCTTGTTTTACATTTGTGTCCCTCCCTTTATGCTGTATATATATAAATTCCTTTATTCGGTTTAACACACTGGCAAACCATAAAATCAACATTTTTAAAAGTACAATTTCATATCTAGAAAAAAAATCTACTTTCTACATACTAAAATTTGGCCGAAATCAAATTGATACAGTTAGGATACTAGGAGTTATTAGTTCGTTACATTTTCTATGGCCACAACCAGGGTACATTATTACAGGTTTTTTCTATGTCTTGTGACACATCTTAAAAAGTTCAAGACATGATAACAAACGGGTTCAGATTCCAACATTTGTAGGCGAAGCATTGCGGGACGGCATTGTCTCAAACCCCACTGCCTTAACAATGGTAATAACCATATTTTCCGATGTGAAAGGTGGAATTTACAAAACAATATAGTGTGTAAATTAGTTTGTTTTGAATTTTCGTCACACGGGCAGACAGGGAGAGTTTGGTCCCACCTATTTCCTTCATAGAAGGCGACTAGCCTAAAGAAGAGGTCTAACCTAAATCTTGTCAGCAGCATCCTCTCATAGGTACTAATCTGTAGTGTTAGATAGGGCTGAATGCTTTCTGTAGCCTGAACCATGTTAGCGTGGAGGTCCGAGGGTTTTGAGGATTCAGCGGTCAGCCTCAATGACTCTAGATGACTTAATGCTAGTTGTTTCAGAATTCTCTTTGGTAAGTCAATGATGTTTTCAGGCTGGTGATAGTACTTCTCCTTGCCTAGATCTTTAAGAACATTTCTGACATACCGGAGCCACAATATGTTATCAGTTCGATCAAGAGCCATCAACTCTGCTACGATTGTCTGTGTGAGTAGATTTTTTTCGGAGGTCCAAATACGCCTCCAAAGCAATAGCGGCTGAATCTTTATAAGATCCTCCAAATAGGGGACACCAAGTTCCAGGTGCGTTGCGTAAATAGAAGTACATCTTGGTGTTGCTAGCAGGAATCTAAAAAAAGAATTTTCTGCAACCTGGAGGGTACTTACATCTACACAGCCCTAGATGCCCGCCCCGTATAGTGCAATTGACTGACACTTTGCACTGTAGCTTTTTAATAACTCTACTGGAGCCCTTCTCCCCAGTTTCTGTGAAAAACTGATCAGGGCCGCTGTGGCTCTTTTAAAAAGATGGCACCTTGCATCCACTGCAGGCCTCCAGTTCAGTTTTCTATCAATCATGATACCCAGGTACGGATATTGATCAGTTACCTCCAATTTTTGGTCATTAAGGTAGATGCTCCTTACTTGTTTTTTCCTACTACCTGCTATCATAACGAACGTTTTTTTGACGTTCACATGTAGGTCCAAACTGCCCATATAGTCAGTATATCTGTTCAGGGACTTCTGTAGTTCGCGCGGAGTGCGTGCCAAGATTACGGCGTCGTCTGCATTTAGCAAAGCTGGAATCAGACGCTTTTTTTACCTGTGGGAGGTCCTTCGCCTCCCTCAGCATTTCTTCCTCTAGACCGTTGGTATACAAAGAGAATAAGAAGGGGGCGAGGACACATCCCTGTCTGACTCCGCGCTCCACCCCAAACGACGTCGTCAGTTCACCCCTTTGGCCAAAACGCACTCTCGCAGTAGCTGTTGAATATAATTCTCTCAGAAAATCCAAGAGAACAGAGTCCACTCCCATTAACCTCAGGATTGTCCAGAGTTTCGCATGCGAAACACAATGAAATGCCGCGGACAGGTCCACATATACCATGTAGACCATGTCCTTTTTTGCTTGTGTATATTTACTTGTTAGCAGGCTAAGATTAAGGGCCTGCTCCACCGTGCCAAACTCCTCTCGGAATCCGAACTGGAGGTCGGAAATGATGCCTTTCGCCTCAGCCCACTGCTGGAGTCTCTGGAGGATTACCCTACCTACAACTTTGCCCAGAGAGTCCAGCAGTGAGATGGGGCGATAGCATGTAACGTCCTGGCGATCCCCTTTCTTAAAAATCGGGACCATGATAGATCTAGTCCAAGATTCTATCAGACCCACTTTTGCTGCTGCACTGCACACTCTAGTAAGAATAGGGGCCCAGAGGTCTAGATTATGTTTAAAGAGGTCCACCGGCACCCCATCTGGGCCCGGAGCGTTCCCATTTTTACTGGCACCTAGTGCGACTAATAACTCAGAGATATCAAACTGTAAGGATATTGGGTATTCAACCTTTGTAAGTGTGTTTTCAGTCCTTCCTGGTGTTATTGTGTTTTTAAAGATTTTTGAGAAGTGAGCCACCCATATGTCTTCCTCTATGGCCACGTCTATTTTAGGACTGTTATCATCTATAAGGTAGGGTGATCTAACTGTTCGCCAAAATGTCTCGCTATTTTTAGAAAGAGCACTGGTATGGAGATCATTCCATAGCTTCTGCTTAAGTTCTTGTACTCTTAATTTACATGCCCTACTATATTGTTGTCTGCAGAAACAAATCTGAGCCTGGTCTCTAGGAGTGTTTTTTAGGGCCGACTTTAGGTTGGTTAGGGCCACTGTACAGCTATGATTAAACCATCCTATGGTGGATGTATTTGGGCCTTTGGAGTTGGCTGTAAGAAGAGTCTTTGTTTTCTCCAGTATTTGGGTAAAGTTATTTAGAACAGCCTCGTCTGTTTCTTGCAAATCCAAGCATTTGATTATGTTTGGGTAGGCCGCTTTTACCAGTAATTTTGGCCGGGTTTACCTTCTCCCATTTCAAGGTGTATCCATTTAGTTTTCCCATCTCTAATTTATTTTGGGCTAGTGATTTCTCTATAGTTGTAATTACAGAGTTATCCTGGTTTATGTGGAGATCTATCTTCAAGGCGGAATGATCGCTTAGTGTGTTATACCTAACCTCAAAAGATCTAAATCTACATGCCAGTCCAGGAGAAAGAAGGATGTAGTCAACTGTCGTTTGACATCCTCTGCCAACGTAAGTTGGCGGTAGGTGGTTTGTATCTGGGCTTATAGTGTTAGCTATTTCGAGATCTAATTCCGATAGTATGTTATTCATAGCAACCCCTGCTTTAGTGTGCCCAAAATGCATCAGAGGGGTATCTTGCTCATCCGCTATCCCACATTGATTATCTTTGCTTTTGGGCATGGGTGAAGGTTAAAATCCCCTCCCCAAAGAAGATGAACTGCCCCTTGTCCTATCCTAGATTGGCAGAACTGGTTTCTTTTCTCCTGTATATTAGAGAGGAGGGTCAGAAATTGTCCCTCTTCTAAGTTATTATAAAGATTAATTAGGAGAAATGAGTCCTTGTTCTTGAATGCCAGGAATAATATTTGAAAATTTGGATCAGACCCAACTATCGTCACTTTTAATTTCAGGGTATTTGCAATGTACGTGATGATCCCTCCTTTTGGTCGACCCGCATTACAGGTCAGAGCTGGGATAAAATAAGTTCTATATCCTATGAGATGGAGTTCTACTGTGGACCATGTCTCCTGTAGGCAGACTATTTTCCCCTGTTCCAAGAAGTGCAGGGCCGTCCCGTCATCAATTTTAGGGCGGAGACCTGCCACATTCCAAAAGAATATGGATAAAGGCGGTGAGACTGGGTTTTTCACTACTTCATCATTTTCTGGGGGGGGTGAATTTATTAGTTGGGGTAAAATGGGATTAGTTGGTTCAATCACCTCTAATGGTCAATCGACCATTTCAAGGCCACTAAATCTATTCCTCGTTGGGATATTAAACCAAGTATCCCAATGTGGTTGCTCATTGTGAGTTAATCTCTGCGAATATGGGCCTTGAGCATCCCATCCCCCCCGCCTATAGCGTGGTCCTACTGTATGCCAGGAATTATCATGATCTTGGCAACGAGGGGCCGCTAGTTGTCTTATATTGCCAAAATCAAAATGCCGTGGAACTGTTGGTTCCCAGAGAGTTTCATAGTTATTAAAAAAGTCATTGTATTGTCTTACGGGGTAGAAGAAGGAAAGTGGTTTTGTGCTTAAACCCCATTTCCATTCGAGTGTTCCCATGAGCAGATGTAATCTACTACCCTGGGGTCCTCGAATGTAATGACAATACAATCTCCCGGAATCGTCTTTTTACCATTTCCCACCCAGGTCGCTCTACGGACCATCAAAATCCTGGATGGCCAGGATGGTGGGATTGGGCGATTATTATTTAGCCAGTGCTGAGCCTTATTTTGTAATGACCGAGTGGGTTCCGTGCTATGATCCGCTAATTCAGGGACACCTGTCATTACCACCACGAAGGGGGATGCTTCTGGTGGCATCTCAACAGGGAATCTGCCTTCGGGCGGTCCTCTACGTCCTGCTCTATTTACTATTGAAGCCGGGTTTTTTTGTGACTGTGAATTACAGACCGGGGTTTTGGCTACAGATGTTTCAGTTGCCGTTGTTTTTACCACGGGTTTTTTAGGAGCAGGTGTCATATGCACCGGTGTTTTAGGTGTTGCCACTAATTGCACCGAGGGATTACTTTGTGAAATTGTTATAACAGTATTGGTAGGGGGTTTTGTTGGTTTGCTTTTATTTATCTTTAAAGGGCCTATTGGTTTAGATGTTATATTTACCGATGTGGGTACATTATCTTGCGAATTTGTATGATTGGGGAGGGTCTGTTTACTAGTCTTATTTCACCCCTTTTTTTGTTCACCCAGGGGTTGCGTCGGCTTTATATACTTTGCTAAATTAGTTAGCTGATTCTCTATTCTCGCCAGTCTTGCTTCTACTGGGGCAAATAGAGATTTCAAGGTGTCTTTGATGGTATTTAGAAGCTGCAAGTTGTTACTAACAGTTATGTCATTACTGCAGGGTAGAAGAACAGGGAGTTCTGGACTGATCAGACTGGGTGAGTCATGCACAGGATGATTTACAATTGCTGTAACTATTATGTGTTCTGGGCTAAGAGGTACGGGCTCTATCCTAGTAGGTGTATCTGTTATATCAACTAATGTTTTATTGTGTTTTCTTTTAAGTTATGCTTTTTTAAGCCATTCCTATCTATGTCATCATTGCTTAGCAATATTGGAATGTTGGGGCTCTTGCTGTGCATTGAGACTGGAGCTTAACTGAGTGACACTCCGGCAGTTTGAGAGCTGAACTTGTTCTGATGAATAAATCCTATTTAACCTATTGGACTGAATTTGTCTTCATTGGATGCAACATAAATTTGGCGACGAGGTGGTCAAGTCAGCCCTCTTTGGACCCACATCCATCTAAAGATCTTCAATTTTTATCAAGATTCATCTATAACTGCCAGACTACAGTGCCCTCTGATTTACTTCATTTGATCCAACTTGAAGAACCTTTCAAGACTACTGAATTCAAGACATCTCTAAGATAAGTCTTCAAAATATTTCTTTAAAACTTTCCATTGAGAACTTCACTACTTTGACTTATTCTCAATTATTCCCAAAAAAAACGATTTTTTTATCTCCTTGCAAGCTTTTACTCATTTCACTCTCATTTACTTAAGTCTGCTGGGACTCTCATTGTATTTGCCGTAAAGACTGGATTTTCTCTAATTTTTCATACGCAAATACATATGTCTGGAATGAAAAACCTAACGAGTGTCTCCCATTGAATATACATTTTGCCCTTAAG
Organism: Lissotriton helveticus; assembly: GCF_964261635.1. Classification (NCBI taxonomy): domain Eukaryota; kingdom Metazoa; phylum Chordata; class Amphibia; order Caudata; family Salamandridae; genus Lissotriton; species Lissotriton helveticus. The sequence goes on along the minus strand of NC_136069.1, from coordinate 1,705,464,355 downwards.
TACTTGGCTTTAATCAGACTTTTGTTGTGCTTGCTGCAGGGCTTGCTTTGATCGACTATTTCACCAACAAATGCAGCTTTCTATGAAGAAGAACCTATAGAGTGTTTCCCTTTGAAGGTACTGTCATGGGGAATTTCTGAGTCATTTTTCACCTTTTTACTTTGACCCAACTGACACTCAGATTTATTTTCCTTGTTCACGCTTCATTTCGCTCCCTGCAGCGACATTCAAATTTTTGACCCAGCTGACACTCAGATTTGTTTTTCCTTGCTCGCGCTTCGTTTCGCTCCTTGCAGTGACATTCAAACTTGCATTCAACGCTTACCGGCTTCAGAACCTCCTGACGTCTGTGCCACTGCTCCCAGATCTTCTGAACGCAGCCATTCTCTCCGCCTTCCCTTCGTCTTCATTTCCTTTGTCATCACGCAACGCTACTACGCTGCGTGCGTAACGTCACTGCCATTTTGCCTGTTACCTGGCAACCATCAGCAAAACATCGCGCTGCTTTATTTACCCATTTTTGCTTGCATGCACTCTCGCTGATGTGCACAGCTTCGATTTTTCAACGTCTTTAATCCTCATTTCCACTACTCCTTCCTGCACTCGCTGATGTGCACAGCTACAATTTTCAGAACTTTACATTGTTGCCTCTACGCTGATAGGCACAGCACTTCATTGAACTTCGCTTCTTTGCCTCCTCGCTGATAGGTACAGCACTTCATTGAACTTTGCTTCATTGCCTTCACGCCGAGTACTACAGCAACTACAATCAAATTTTACTTCATTGCCTTCACGCTGACAGGCACAGCTAAGTCAAACTTCATTTTTATTTGTTTATATTACTTTTATTACACTCTTTCTTGTTTTATTTTTTTCTCCTTACTTATCTTTATTTCCTCATTATGGCCATGCAAACAGCTATTCTTCCTTATCCTTTTCTTTCTGAACCAGGTTGTCCCAAAATAAAATGGACTCAATGGTACAAGTCTTTCAACAGTTACATTATAGCCATTGATGGCATTAAGTTTCCCCCTGTACGTAAAAATGCTATGTTGTATAATGCTTTAGGAGCAGAAGGTCAGAGGATTTTTGACCATCAACCCAAAATTGTACGCCCACCTTCTGATGATTGGAATGAATACACTGAAGCGGTTCTCAGATTAGAAAAACATTTTATTGACGAACCAAGCATTATTGTTGAAAGACAAAAAATTTATACTCGGAAACAAAGAGAATATGAGAATGTTGATACTTTTTTGGCTGAATTGAGAGTTTTAGCGGCTTCTTGTGAATTTGAAGGTCCTATTGATCAATATTTGAGAGATCAACTAGTTGTTAATTGTCATTCTAATGAAGTTCAAAAGAGAATCCTCTGTTGTAGAAATCCTTCTCTTACTGAGACTTTAGAAATCGCAAGAGGTATTGAAAGATCCGTTTCAGCTTCTAAAGAACTTGGCAATAATACACCTTCTATTCCTGAAACTGTTAACAAAATTTCTCAACAAACCTCGCAATCTAATTCACAACGAGATAAAGACAAAACTCCTAACAAATCCGAATGGAAAAAGTCTGATAAATCTCTTCAGTGTTTTAGATGTGGTTCAAAATCTCATCTTGCTAATTCTCCAACTTGTCCGGCCTTAAAGAAACAATGTACCAATTGTAAAAAAATTGGTCATTTTAATTCTGTTTGTAAATTTAAAGCTAAGACCATGTGTGTTATAACTGAGAATCCCACTGAAGTAAATGTAATAACTAAGGACAAATCTTTAAACAAAATATTACTTTCTGTGGACATGATTAATTCACAACAAGATTCAGATGGTAGTGATCCTAAATGTGATGTCATAATAGGGAGAGTGCCTCTCAATGTTACAGTTGATTCTGGTTCCCCAGTTACTATTATTCCAGATTCATTTTTCTTTAAAGAATGGGCTGGGATTGATTTAATTCCACCTGACATACATACGGTGGCTTTCAATGATATTGAAATTGAAATGATGGGATATTTTATTGATAATATCACCTTTGAAGATAGAACCATTGATGCTAAGATTTATGTTTCAAAAAAAGGTTACAAAATCCTAGGTTGGAAAGATCAAGGGAAACTTAAAATGATATTGAGACCAGGTACTGATAATCCCATTTCCTTGGATCACCTTGAAAATGTTAATTCTGTTACCATTGATCCTTCTTCATTAGATGCTATTATGAACAATCATCAAGGTGTTTTTTCTGATAAATTAGGTTCAGTTATAGGCTTTGAACACAAAATTATACTTAAACCAGATGCCATTCCTGTAATCCATAAGGTTAGACATGTTCCCCTTAGTATCAAGGACAGACTTAAAACACATCTTGACCAATTATGCACTGAGGGTGTAATTGAACAGATTGATTCATCACTATGGATTTCTCCAATTGTCGTTGCCCTTAAGAAGAATTGTGATGAAATTCGGCATTGACCTTAGGTCTTTAAATAAGAACATACAGATTGACTGTTTTCCTTTGCCTCGCATTCAGGATATGCTTGCTCAACTCAAGGGGACAAAAGTCTTTTCCACAATAGATTTAAGAGCAGCATACCATCAAATTCAGCTGAATGATGAGTCCAAGGATCTCACTGCTTTTAACACTCCATTTGGTCCTTTTAGATTCTTAAGATTACCTTTTGGCCTTGCATCAGCGGCCTCGGTTTTTCAGAAATTAATGTCCCAACTCTTTGGCAATGTCAAGGATGTTTTAGCTTACCAAGATGACATATTAATTTCCACCAATACTGTTCAAGAACATCTTGTCAAATTGGATCAGGTTTTAGGTATTTCGAACAAGCATGGCATGACTGTAAAAAAACAAAAGTGCACATTTTTACTTAACAAAGTGGAATATTTAGGTCATGTTATTTCCCAAGAAGGCATTAGCCCTAAACAAGACCTGCTTAAGGCTATTCGAGAGTGTGCTCAACCATCTAATAAGGATCAATTGAGGTAATTTTTAGGGTTGAGTGAATTTTATTCAAGATTTGTACAAAACTGTGCTCTGATTAGTGAACCTTTAAGACTGTTAACCAGGAATAAAATTAAATTTGTCTGGGGTAGTGATCAAGTTTCAGCTTTTGAAAAGTTAAAAGACTTGATTATTTCTGCTCCTGCACTTAAACCTTTTAATGAAAATTTTACCACTTATATTACTGTTGATGCCAGCAATACTGGTCTGGGTGCCATACTTAGTCAGTTGGACAATGGGAATGAGAACATTGTTGCATTTGCTTCTAGGCAGCTTTCGTCTTCAGAAAAAAACTACAGTACTATAGAAAAGGAAGCCCTAGCTTGTGTATGGGGTGTCAAACATTTTTCTACTTATGTATGGGGCAAAGAATTTGTTCTTATCTCTGATCACAAACCCCTCATTTTCATTTGGAATGACAAAGGACTGAGAAATGCTAGTCCTCGATTGGTTCGTCTGTTTTCTCAATTATATGACTTTAATTCTGTAATGAGACATATCCTTGGAGGAAAAATTTTTAAGGCAGATTTTTATCAAGGTGTCCTGTAAACACCCCAGAGGGTGATTCTATTCTTGATGATAAGGAAGTAGTAATTAGTCTGGTTGATGGCCTAAAATTAACTGAAGGGATCATCTCCAAATCTGACTGGTTACGTGCTTCAGACTGTGATATTTCTCAAATCCTTTTGAAGAAATTGATATCTGATGGCTGGCCGAGAGAAAGTCAAATTGACAAGAACATGATTCCTTTCTCTAAAATTAAGGATGAATTGAGTCTTGAAGAAAATCTTGTCATGAGAGGGTCTTTACTCATTCCTCCCATGTCTATTAGAGACAAAGTAATTGCCTTAGCTCACAAGGGACATGGAGGGATCACCAGTACTAAGAAAAGGTTAAGACTACATTTTTGGTGGCCGGGCATGGATGTCGCCATTGAAACTTTGTTGAACAACTGTGTTGAATGTTCTCATGCCGAGAAATCTTTACGCACGGTCAATTCTCCTTTGTCTCCTGTAAAGTTTCCTGAACATCCCTGGATGAAACTAGGTATGGATTTCGTTGGACCGATTGGTGGTTTAAACCAAGGTTTGAGATTTATCTTAACCGTGGTGGATTATCATTCTAAATGGGTGTCTTTCAAATTCATGAAGGATCCCAATACTGAAAATGTGATCAGTTTTTTGACAAAATTATTTAGATCGGAGGGAATCCCTAGTTTTCTTATTTCGGACAATGGTGTGCAATTTGTTTCACACAATATGAGGGATTTTTTAAACAATCTTGGTATAAAACATCTAACTACTGCTTTATACAGTCCACAAGGCAATGGTTTAGTAGAAAGGGTGAACCGCATTTTAAAAGATTCTATCCAACTCGCCATTTCTTCTGGCCAAAATGTTCAAGATGTTGTGAGTGATAGAGTCTGGTCATATAATAACACTCCTCACTCCACTACGGGTATCACTCCATTTGCTTTGTTGCGTGGCAGAGAGTCTTTTAATGAATTGTCTCCTGAATGGGTGGTCAGTAAAACCAAGAGTCAAGGGAGTCCTTTCAATTTAGATACAATTAAGGACAGAGTTAAAAATTCCCAAATTCAGTCCAAAATCAGATATGATGACAGTAAACATGTTAAGAATGAATGTTTCTCAGTTGGAGATAAAGTTAGAATAAGGAGACCAGGTAAAGTAAAAGGATCTAGATTTTATCCTGAGACTACCATTGTCAGAGTTGGTAAACACTCTGTCATGGTTTCGGGTGGGAAATGGTGGAGCAACAGACGTGTTGCTAGAGTTGCTGGTGGTAAGTCTGGATCTTCTTCTGATTCTGGCCTGTTGTTGCAATCTGATGAGAGTTTTTTTAATACTGTTTCTAATTTTCCTTACTGTTCTTCTGGTACTGCGTCATCTGCATGTAATAATTCAACAGTATCTGATGACATTTTGGATGGTTCTGAGCTTGTTTCTAATGACTCTTTCGTTAGAGCCAGCTCCAGGCTGAGAGCTACTCCGAAGTATCTTGATGATTATTTGACCTAATCTTTTTCTTTTTACAGGTGAGGAGGTGTGTTATATCTACTAATGTTTTATTGTGTCTTCTTTTAAGTTATGCTTCTTTAAGCCATTCCTATCTATGTCATCGTTGCTTAGCAATATTGGAATGTTGGGGCTCTTGCTGTGAATTGAGACTGGAGCTTGACTGAGTGACACTCCGGCAGTTTGAGAGCTGAACTTGTTCTGATGAATAAATCCTATTTAACCTATTGGACTGAATCTGTCTTCATTGGATGCAACAGTATCTCTAATCTCAGTGGGGTTGGTGATTTTCCGGCCATTTTTCCTTTTGCTTATTGCGCCCTCCCTCCTCCCTCTTGCTTGTCTTATTTCATCTGGAGTGGTTTGAATTGGGAGCTTTGGGGTCCTTTCCAGGTCTAAAATAGATTGGTCTACTGATATCTGGGAATCTGAGAGCTGGGAGACTGAGAGGTCGACGTTGTTTGGTAGGCTAAGTCTACCCTCACAACGGATCCCTTCCCCGGAATTACCATCTGTAACAGGGGATGTTACCTTCGCCAAGTGGCCCATGGAGGATCTCTTAGCATGTTCTAGATCCAGGGACACCCTACCTTCTATTAGAGTAATACTCTGATCGATAAATAAGTTAGCCTTGGTGATAAAATCATCCATTGGGCCTAGTAGTTTATCCCCACCCCCTGTCGTCTTACTCTTACACTTAGTTCCTCTAGTTGATATCATTATTCTTATTATTATTTTTTTTTGGGAAAGTTACAAGGTATGGCCTAGCACACAAACAGTACTTACAATAATCGAAGGGAATTATCAGTGAAAAGGAGTTAAAGAGATGGCCCGGTCCGGTCTCTCAGGTCCTCGAACGGCCTCAAACGGCCCGCCCTTTGCCCGGGCTTAGCCCCGGGCTGAGTCCTGCGTGCGTCCCGCGATGCGCGAGGGCCAGTCAAACTTATACTAATAGGGGGCGTGGCACTGAGAGGGGGCGCGGCACGGCCGGGAAGAGGAACTAGCTGTGGGTCTTCTGCGGAATGCTGGTCCTCGCAGTCCCGGTCTCTGCTCCTCTCTCCTCTGCAGCCACGCAGCACAGGCTCACAAAGCAGCAACAGGGTCCCAAGGGAACAGGGACCTCCAAACACTCCACAGGCTGGGTAAATTGCACAAATGTCCCAATTCAGTCTCGAGCGGCTCCCGCGAAGCGGGGGCCGCGAGAGGTTATATGGCAGTGAGAAGGGGCGCGGCACTGAGAGGGGGCGCGGCACAGCCGGGAAGAGGAACCCGCTGTGGGTCTTCTGCGGAATGCTGGTCCTCGCAGTCCCGGTCTACGCTCCTCTCTCCTCTGCAGCCACGCAGCACAGGCTCACAAAGCAGCAACAGGGTCCCAAGGGAACAGGGACCTCCAAACACTCCGCAGGCTGGGTAAATTGCACAAATGTCCCAATTCAGTCTCGAGCTGTATCTTTTACTTTTTTTGCCCTTCATTGAGTGCTACTCGCCAAAAAAGCACTTCAAAAGCCAATCAGGGGTAGCAATCACTATATAAATGCAAGCCTTTTTCCCTCTTCTATCCCTCCACTATCTTTCTCAATCCAAATAAATGACTAACATATCCATTACTCAAATTACTTTCATATTTCACTATACTAATTCACCACTAATGTTTTGGGATCTGGAGTAGCGTGCTAGTAGCCGAAAAAGAACTTTGACGCATCGTCAGGGGTAGTAAGCGCTAAATAAATGCAATTACAATACAATTACAATACAATCTCCTTTTTTATATGATGCTTTTAGCCTGGAGAGAGATCTGTAAGAGATGGAAATATCCTCTCCCCCTGCAAGGTTTTGACTGGCTCCAGGCCGTTAGAACTATATGCAAAACGTATACTGGTGTCGAGGGGGCCCCTTGCAGTACGATTTGGGACAATTTCCTGAGTTGGTCTAGAACAGCAAGGGACTAAGGCGCCGTCCTATGATTACACTTGCGTGAACCAGTAACCAGCAAACTGGAAGGACTGGATTAGCAGGGCCAGATGTGTAATTGCAAGTAGCCTGTGGGTGGAAAAGGTTGTGTATTAAGGCTTGAATTTGCAAACATTGGTGATATGAGGGGAATAAAAGGGAGGGTAAGGAGGCAATGATCAGGGACAGAGAAAAACACAGCCAATAAAAGGAAGACAAACTCAGCCAATCAAAGAGAGGGTAAAAAGGCGATGTTCCATTGGAGTGACAAACACAGTCAATCAAAAGGGAGACAAACACAGCCAATCAAAGGGAGGGTAAAGGGACGATGCTCTGGCGAAGAGACAAACACTGCAAATCAAAGGAGGGGTAAAGAGGTGATGCTTCAGGGAGAGACAAACACAGCCAATCAAAGGGATGGTAAAGAGGCGATGATCAAGGGGAGAGACAAACACATTCAATCAAAGGAAGAGTAAAGAGACGATGCTCCAGGCGAGAGACAATCTCGGCCAATCAAAGATGTGATGCTTCTGGTAGGAGACAAACAAAACCAAGCAAAAGAATGGCAAAAAGGCCATGCTCCGGGGAAGAGACAAACACAGTCAATCCAAGGGATGGTAAAGAGGCGATGCTCCAGGGGAGAGACAAAAACAGCCAATCAAAAGGAAGACAGACTCAGCCCATCAAAGAAAGATACAAACAGCCCACCAAAAGGATGGTAAAGAGGTGATGCTCCAGTGGAGAGAAAAAATCAGACACTTAACAGAAGACAAACACGGCTTCAACAAAGGATGGTAAATACGTGATGCACCAGCAGTAAGACAAACACAGCCAAACAAATGAAGACAAACACAGCCAATTAAAGGGATGTTAAAAACGTAAAAGGCGAGGCTTCAGGAGAAGTACAAGCACAGCCAATCAAAGGGAGACAAACACAGCCAATGAAGGGGGTGGTAAAAAGGGATAATCCAGGGGAGAGAAAAACTCAGCCAATCAAAGGAATAGTAAAGAGGCTATGCTCCTGGTGAGAGACAAACACAGCCAAACAAAGGGAGGGTAACAAGGGGATGCTGTAGGGGAGAGGCAAACACAGCCAATAAAAGGGAGGGTAAAGAGGCAATGCTCCAGGAGAGAGACAAACACAGCCAATCAAAGGAAGTTTAAAGAGGCGATGCTCCAGGGGAGAGACAAACACAGCCAATCAAAGGAAGACAAACACAGTGTTGTAACTTTCCTTATCTCCCACTTCACTTTTCCCCCCTCTCTCCAATGCTCTATTGGTATGACCCGCGCTCCATCCTGGAGTGCGAGATAGAATGTTGAGGATTGATTAAGCCGCCAAGCTGGGAGCACTTGTTTAAGCTATGACTAATAAAGCTTACCTTTGGAATCCACGTTGAGTAGTGAATTATTACTACATTTCTGGCGACGAGGACGTGGAGCTGAGCCAGGGTCAGTTAGGTGCTTTCCCCCCTGGATGTATGATGCTTGTGCGGAGATTTGAAGTGACAGAATTAGACTCACCAACTGATGTTTGAAGATCACTGGACAGCAGACATATCGGCAATCCGGGCTATACTCATCGAGGAGTTCCCGTGGGGGGGACGTGAGATTCGCGATTCTGGAACGTAAAATTAAGTGGGTGTGAGTCCTCGGTGAAGGAGAGCTGGTGCCGTGTAGAAAGGAGGAGCGTTCCTTCTCGTCTGAGGTCTGACTGGCAGTGGATAATGAAAGGGTAAATCCACAAGTGAAAAAGAAGAACACGAGACAACAGGAAGAAATCGGAGCTTAGCCAGGAGCAGTGTGGTCCAAGGCAAGTCATCCAGTTGCGGCGGGCACGCATCCAAGCTAATTTCAGCCTAAAGAGTTACCGAATTGAAGCGTGAGGCAAGAGTGAAACTGTGGAGGTGCCTGCAAGGTAGAACGACGGGGGAATTGATCACATTCCTGGTACTGAACGCTCGTCTGCACCTTACTGAGCCCCCTCCGTGTTTTGTGAGGACTAGTGTGCGGGCCGTTAGAAGCAGTCGACAGGAAGTACAACACACTCGTGAGGGAGTAGACTCCTGGTCTTGCTCCGAGGAGCCGCAGGGTTGTTGACGGGAAGTTCCGGTTCGGAAATTGTGAAAGAAGAAACAGGACTCCGCAGCCCAAGTTACTTCCCGTAGGCATACTGGAGTAGAGGAAGAAAGGCAAAGAAGCACTTAGGCGAACTCTGGTGTTCCCGCGGGATGCATTGGATGCTGTGGGATTCACACCAGTCCATGAGGTGAGCCTATGAAGCTGTGAGAGTGAAGAGCGGGGAGCGGGCAAAGAGCTGCATTCTGTCACTGCATGAGAAACTGACCCGGGGCAGAGGGTTTGGCGATCGAAGCTAGTGTGAGTGACAGCATAGGAGCGGGACCAACTTAACCAGGGAAAATCGGGGTCGAGAGAAAAGAAAATAGTTGGTGAAAATTATGAGCTAGTGTTTATGATGGTGAAGGAGATCAACCAATCTGTATTACCCAGAATTGCAGTGAGCCTGTGAAACACGGTCAGGAGCGGTGAGCGGAACATAGTGAGCAGTCAACTGTAGTAACTGAATGGTGGCAGTGATTAGTAACAGCGTGAGAAAAGAGCTGAGGAACAGGGGGTAGCGAACCTGGGCTCCTTTGATCGAAAATTACTGAGGCAGCGTCTTCGAGCTGTGGGAAATGTCGGAGAAGAGCAGGGAAGGAGTTTAACCCCTGATGCCACGTGAGGAACAGAATTGAGGCAGTGAAGTGAAGCTGCGTGAGGAATGAGCAGAGGAACAAGGGTTGTAGCGAACCTGGATTCCCACGAAGGAAAAGCCGTGTGAGGAATGAGCAGAGGAACAAGGGGTGTAGCGTACCTGGATTCCTACGGAAAAAAAAATATATATATATATCCACAGAAGCAGCGTCTGTAGAGATTTGAGACGTCTTAGAGGATTATAGAAGGCGTTGAACCCTTGAAGACACATTGTGAAATAGATCTGAGGCAGTGCTATGATCTGCGTGAGGAGATGGCAAAGGAGAATATCAGGGTTCTGTGAAGTAAACTAAACCGAAGTAGCGCGCAGAAGCAGCGTGAGGAAACCTCAGAACTGAGGTAGAGTGTTTGGAAGCGGCGTGAGGAGAATCCAAAGAAACAGAGGGAGCGTGGCGAACCTCCAAGGTTCTGTGAAAGTAAAATAAACCTAAGCAGCGTGCAGAATCAGAGTGAGGAAACCTCAGAACTGAGGTAGAGTGTTTGGAAGTGGCGAGAAGAGATTCCAAAGGAACAGAGGAAGAGTGGCGAACCTCTAGGGTTCTGGAAAGTTATATAAACCGCGTCGGCGTGGTGAAGCAAAGTGAGGAAGATTCAGAATTGGGGCAGTGCTTGTTAACGGTTATTGTGTGTACGGTGGGGCTGCATTAGTTAAGTGGTGGCACCTTCTGGGGAAGTTAAGAGGTATTGCAGTACACCAAACATGGAGTGGGGCCGAATGTACAATCTCCCTCCACCTGTACCGTTCATGGAGGAGGTTAATGAAAACATTGCTGAGTGGAGGGAGTGGAAAGTGTACTTTGAAAACTATTTGTCCGTCCTGGAGGAAGAGGTAGCATCTCTGTCACCGGAGGCTAAAGCGGAAATTCTACTCCACAGCTTAGGTAAGGGTGGAAGGAAGATGTATCACAATATGGAGAAGGCTTTTATGAAAGGTACCGACAGAAATATGTATGAGAATATTCTGAACGTGTGGGATGAACATTATAAACAAGCCACAAGAGGAAAGGCTCAAAGGAATGAAAGTTTCGAGGAGAGAATGGAAGGCAAAGAGGATGTCAGAGCCAGCAAGATATCTCGGATATGCACAGTAATAATAGGTGAAGTTGAGATAGAAATGTTTACTGACTCTGGTTCGAGATATAGCATAGTAAGCAAAAGAGATTGGGACAGAAAATTTGCAATAAAATATGGTAATGAACTAAAAGAGGCCAACACCGTCCTGAAAACATATGCAGGGGAGGATATACAGGTTATTGGTTATAAAGTCATGGACATAGTTTATAAAGAAAACATTACGAGGAGTACGATATACATAACGAGAGGTGTTCTCAACATGATAGGGTGGAGAGATCAACAGAGGTTGAGGATTTCATGGGAGAAAAAAACAAAAGGACACAGAAATGAGCTGGCATGGTATCAAAGCAAACAAGAAACCAGAGGTGAAACTGTTAATGTTCTCTGGCAACCACCTAAGAGTAATGCAGCATTTGAGAGAGCTGCAAAAGGAAAAGAGTGGGGAAGAGAAGCTATTAGGGATGAACACAACAAAAAGAAAAACACTTATCAAAGTCAGGTGGAGGAAAGAGAAATACGTAAGAAGCCAGAGAGAATGGACAGTAGGAAACAAAAGGTGAAGACGGATGGAGAATTTGGAATGGTGGTGGAGAGTGTAAATACCACAACCAAAGAACGAGGATGGCAGATGAATAAAATCAACCAGTCCGTTTGCAAGGAGATGCGGCACAGAATGAAGCTGGATGGGTTCCGACCCAAGTTGTCAGAGGAGCATATGGACAATCGCGATCTAGAAAGAGAGAGAGGTGCAAGTAACATTGAGCCAAAAGGAGAGAACAAAGATGTATACTTACAAGGGATCGAGTATGGAATAATGGAGAGGGAGAGTAATATAAAGCAGAGAGACCTAAAAGGATCCCCATTAAAAGTTATGGAAGGGAAGAGGGGTACAGTCTATGATTTTTGGAAGAAGTTGAAGTGCAATGGCTCAGAAGACACGTATGATTTCAGGTATGGCAAGCCTAAGAGGGAACCAGTGAATATATTTAAGCCAGATGAGACTCATGCAAACGATCGGGGGGCTGTCCAAAACAAATTGCGACAAAGATTGCAATACTGGTCATGATCAAGGAATAGGGAGCAGAAGAAGGCCCAGTCCCGGCATGGATATGGGCATGGAAACGGAAGCTTGTTTCATCAGTGGTAGCCTTAGGGGTGGGTCTGGTCCCAAGCTACTGCCCAGAGAAAAGGACTGTACAGCCATTCTAAATCTTCCGGTAAGGGATGGTAATTCCAGCAGGTGGGGTTTGGAATCCCAGGGAGAAATAGACGATGTAGCAAGCTTGGACATGGAAGAGCTAAGTGTGAAAAGGTGGTGATTCTTCCTTTTCACCTACCGGAGGATGCCTATAGTGACACTTAGTGCATACATTTATCTGTTTTTCCCATACCTTAATGGAGCACCCCTGTTGCCTCCTGACAGTTCCAGTTGTCTAACGTTTGACAAAGTGACCTCATAGCCTTTTCCTTCCTCTCCTGAGTTTTAAATGCACCGGACTGTTACAGTTGATTAATGTTGGAAATGTAACCTGATAACTTTATCCATTACTCTCCGAATTTTAAAAGAGTCTTATCGTATCTCTGTAGATGCATATGAGAATAGAGCCACCCACTCTATCGTTACAGAATGTGCCTGGGGACCATATATTCATTTTTCTCCTGCTCCGCCTGTTGGAGCTATACACATATCTGTTCAGAGCTACGGTATCACAGTTATTGCGCTGTTAGGATGGTTCCTCTGATTAATCTTTTAAGGGGTCCTTTGCCTCCGACCCCACTAATGCCGTGCTGTACACTTCCCCTTCACCTTTCCTCTCCCCTCCTTTTTTCCCCCTCCCACTTTTACCCGCTATGTACCCATTGTGGGAAACCATCCCTCGCTCCCCTCCCTACTCTTCCTTAAGGAGGGAGGTGTGTTGTAACTTTCCTTATCTCCCACTTCACTTTTCCCCCCTCTCTCCAATGCTCTATTGGTATGACCCGCGCTCCATCCTGGAGTGCGAGATAGAATGTTGAGGATTGATTAAGCCGCCAAGCTGGGAGCACTTGTTTAAGCTATGACTAATAAAGCTTACCTTTGGAATCCACGTTGAGTAGTGAATTATTACTACACACAGCCAATCAAAGTGAGGGTAAAGAGGCGAAGCTCCAGGGCAGAGACAAACACAGCCAACCAAAGGGTATGTAAAGCAGCAATGCTTCAGTGGAGAGACAAACACAGCAACTCAAAGGAAGACAATCACAGCGAATCAAAAGGAGGGTAAAGAGAGATGCTCTGGGGTAGAGACAAACACAGCCAATCAAAGGAGGGGTAAGGAGGTGATGCTCCAGGGGAGAGACAAACACACTAAATCAAAGGGATGGTAAAGAGGCGATGATCCAGGGAAGAGACTGACACAGCCAATAAAAGGGAGAGTAACGAGGTGATACTCCTGGCGACAGACAAACACAGCCAATCAAAGGGAGACAAACACAGCCAATCAAAGGGAGGGTTAAGATGCAATGATCCAGGGGAGAGACAAACACAACCAGTCACAGGAAGGGTAAAGAGGCGATACTCTGGGGAGAGACAAATGCAGAAAATCAAAGGAATGGCAAAAGGTGATGCTCCAGGGGTGAGACAAACACAGCCAATCAAAGGAAGACAAACACAGCCAATCAAAGAAAGATAGAACAGCCAATCAAAAGAATGGCAAAGAGGCAATGCTCCAGGGGAGAGAAAAAATCGCCACTTAAAGGAAGATAAACACAGCTTCCCAAATGGATGGTAAAGAGTCGATGCTCCAGGGGAAAGACAAATGCAGCCAATCAAAGGAAGACAAACACAGCCAATCAAAGGAAGAAAAAAAAGACAATCAAAAGGATGGTAAAGAGGCGAGGCTCTAGAGGAGACAAAAAACAGCCACTTAAAGGAAGATAAACACAGCTTCTCAAAAGGAGGGGAAAGAGTTGATGCTCCAGGGGAGAGACAAACGCAGCCAACCACAGGAAGACAAACACAGCCAATCAAAAGGAGGGTAAAGAGGCAATTCTCCATATAGAGACGATGCTCCAGGGCAGTGGACCGGGTCCGAATTTTAGGGATTTTAACCCATTCCAAGATGGCCGCAGAATACACACCGCGTCACGCAGCGTGATGGGCGAAGCCACGTCCCCCGACTACTTCCGGATCCGTGTCTGAATCTCCGGAGTGAATCGTCGGAAGCGCCGGAGGGACGCGGCATCAGTAAGGTGGAATGTGTGTGGAGGAATGAATGAAGAGAGTGTGGAGTATGATACAGGGGCGCATGCATCTAGGTACCGACCATTGGGCTGAAGCTGACGCCCGTCTTTGAAGGTACCTGGGACAGCATTACAAATAATACTTCACAGCAATGATTTGGTTAAGGTTGCTGCCCGTCCCCGGGTAAACATACAGTGATGGGGCAGCGCTGTGGTTGAGGAGGTTGTTACACCACGATGTGTGGTTTGACTACACTTTGGTACAACTGGGTGATGCATGGGTGTGAAGTGCTCAGAATCAGTCAGTAGACTGCAGAGGGCTATAGATGTAATTTCAGACGCTTCCTGCATCATTCCATTGTCGTATTGATTCCATCTAGGTGGCTCGACATACTCCGAGCCCTTGGAGGACACGTGATCACGTGACACGGGGTCCGTTTGCATGATTGCTGGTACGTGATGACCGGGCGATCATAAGGTAAATAACCGTCCATGATAAATTTAATGTGTGGTTTTAATTTGTTGTGATGTGCCTTGAATAGAAACCTTCGGCTGAAGGATAGTACACTGCAGTACTTTCACTGCTGCGCTCTGTTTTTTATTTTTATATTTACACAGTTCCTTAATTAATAAGGTGTGAAGACTGAGAATAGAGAACCCCATCTTTGCCTTGAGGAAGTTGCTGAAAATGGAGCAACGAAACATGTCGGCTCTAAATAAACAATGATGGTATATTATTAACCATTTTTTAATTGGGAGGATATGCAGCACTAGAAATACAGCTAGCAAACCCCACCTAAATGTTATCCTTTTTTTGTCGAACCGATTCTTGTGGTTCATTTTCTATGGGGTCATGGTATATTTATACATAGTTTCACAATAAGTGTTGGTATTTGTTCACTGTTGGTTTACATGTCACTATTCTCATGTGTGCACATTTGAATGTCTTTGTGTACTTTCTTCTTTCGTTTTTCTTCACAAAGAGAGAGTGACCGATGATGAGAAGTGAGTATACCGGTGATTGTTAGCCGGGAACCCCCTTGGGTGATTCGACCGTGAGGCACTCTCTCTGCTCTCACTTAAATTTTTTGGTTGCAGTGAGTAGTGGCCTGTGTTTATGTTTACTTTTATTCTTGTTTACAAGTTTATGCATCTTGACCTGGGCAATAGTGTTATTTTACACATTCAGGGTATCTAGACTGATGATGATATATCAGACCCCTCCTATTGGTCTATTATTTTGATGCTTTTTGACTAGGTAGGGCTCTATTTGATTGACAGTGACAAACACAGCCAATCAAAAGGATGGTTAGAAGGCAATGCTCTGGCAAATTAACAAACTTAGCAAATCAAAAGGAGGATAAAGAGGCAATTCTCTAAGAGGATGACCAATTTAGCCAATCAAAAGAATGGCAGAAAGCTGATGCTCCATGGAAAGGACAAACACAAGAAGAGGAAGGAAAGACATTAAATAAGATGCAAGCAACTGAGAGTGGCAATAAAGTAAAGCAGTGGTAAGCAATGTGTTGTAAGTCTGCTATAATGTCTTGATAAACCCACAATAGGTCCTTCATAGACAGCTGGCACTGTCCGATGGGCAAGACCTACAAATTAGGGTTTTTGTGTCTCCAGTGTTCAAAAGTTGTTTTTAATTCTTATAGAACATTTTATCCATTATCCTGCCAAAGATCACGTTTTTCTAGTTTCCAAAAAGAAGTTCTTCGTTTTTGGGAGCATTTGGTACATTATACTACCAAAGATCTCCAACAAATGTTTCTCTTGAATACAGGTAAAGCTATGCTTTTTTTATTAGGCATTACGCTGTTAACATACAAGTCAATTGGCGTGTAACTGTAGGGAAGTATCTCTTTGACATGGTTAGCCACCACTTATTGCCTGATGTCTGATGTGATTTTGAACTGTAAGTACACTGGGTAATGTTATGTTATGTTATTTTAATTTATTTCGTTCACGCATCATCCCAGAAGGGATATCTTGGAGGTGCATGTATCACGGTAACAGAGGGAGAATACTACTTTTGGAATTGGGTAGTCTTGAGCCATTTCCTGAATTGGGGGTGGTCTTCACAGATTCGCATTTGGAGCAGAAACGTATTCCAATAGAAAGGGGCAAGAGAAGAAAATGACCTGCCTCCTGACCGGGACTTTCTGCGCCTAGGGACCAAAGCTCTGTCACAAGATTTTAATTGTCAGGGGGAGAGTAGCGAGAGATCTTAGACGATAGATATAAAGCTTTGTAGGTTAAGCAGCAGATCTTAAAGATAATTCTGTCACCAGTAGCCAATGTAAAGCATATAGGAGAGGGGAGGATGCCCTTCCAGAATGGACATTCCAAATGAGACGTGGCACGGTGTTGAATCTCACCTGAAGTTTAGATAGTAAGGTCTCATTTGCTGAGACCAGGAGAGCATTGCCGTAGTGCAGACGGCTGATAACCAATGCCTGAACTAAGGTTTTCCTTGCTGTGCATGGTAGTAGAGGAAAAGCGCTTTTTAGCAGATGCATCATGTGTACGCATGAGCCTGTGGTTGCCACCAGAACTTGTTCTTTCATAGTTAGAGATTGATCCAATTAGATTTCCAGATTCTTTACTACTAATTTGGGTGAGGGCGCCATACCAAGCTCTGGGGGCCACCTGTCAAGTGTCCAAAGTTGTTGGGCGTTCCCAAACCGCATAATCTCAGTTTTTGCATCGTTTAGCTGGAGGGAATCTTCCATCATCCAGCCAGTGATTGCATTCATACTGGCAGAAAAAGAATATTACGTTTTAGCCATATTTTTGTATAACGAGATTAATAGCGGAGTATTGTCTGTGTATGATAAAATATTGAAGCGGAAGGTTCTGAAAATGTCCCTAGTAACCAGGTTACCAGTGCCAGATCTCTTTCCAAAAACTGAACCACAACAGGCACAATTTCAGGTACCCATGTAAGCCCTACGGTGTGGGTATTGAAGAGGTTCCTCTGGGGCTGCAGCACTGGCTGTGCCACCTCAGAGACCACTCACCACGGCTATGCTCTCTGCCATGACAGGGCGTGTGTCTTGTGCAGAGAAATCTGAAGAGTCGACATGGCACACGGCCCTGTGTGTCACGCGATCCACCCACTGTGTAAGATATAGGTAAGTCACCTCTACTGCAAGCCTTTAGCCCTAAGGCCGGGTGCACTGTATCCTATGTGTGGGTATATCCGCATGAGCAGATATGCCGCTAGAATGTCCAGTCTACTCTGGAATGTTGTAAGTGCATGTGGAAGCCATAAAAAGTACATGGTGGCTTAACTAATTCCTAAGCTGTTTGGTACCAAACATCTTGTCTTAACAAATCCTCACTGATGACAGTGTGGGCTTTATTATTAAATTCACAAAGGAGACCCTTTTTTGAGGGTCCCCTGAAAACCTGCCAAGCACTGGCATGGTTCCTGACTTGTTTTTGTCAGCCTGCCACTACCAGACATGTTTTTGACCTCACGGGGTTAGAGCCAGCACTCTCAGAGGACGAGGACAAACCCTGTTCTAGGTGAAGGTGCTTCACACTTCCTCCTGGACAGGATGGCCTTCTTGGGTGGGAAGCTTCGAAGGCGAAGGCACCTTTGAAATCCAGCCCAGGAACCTCCAGATACTGGGGGAACCAAGCACCCTTTCCTGCTCCACTTTGGCAGGAGGAAAGGTAGGCAAATTAGTAAGATTAGGATGAGTGTCCCCACTTTGCCTCCACAACCCCTAGGGCGGGGCAGGCGATGTGAACCCCGCTCTTGAAATTCCACCATCTTGGGATGGTGGGAAAATATCCTATCAGGGCTAGGGTAGTGCCACTTCCCTTAGGAAGTGGTCACTAGAGGCTGTGGACACCCTAAAGGTAGGCAGTCCATTTGCTACTACCTGTCCCCAAGTATAACTCCCCTAAATTCAGTATTTAGATGCCACCCCTAGACCTGAACATCATATTCAACAGACAAGAGAAGACCAGGACAAACAAGACCGACTGCACGAGAAATTAGGCCCTACTGCAGAAAGAAAAAGACGCCAAACCCTGCCTGCTACTTGCAGGACTCAACAATGGATGCTGATGTGTTGTCCTGGAACCATAGAGGATGCCAAGTACCCTAGAGCAACCCCAACCTTCAAGAAATGACAGCAAAGCTGACATGGAGTGAAGGTATCACTTCTCTGCACACCTCAGGCACTGATCCTGTGAAGTCTGGTTTGTCGACTTGCTGCTGACTGTCGACCTCAATGCAGCACAGAAGCAGAAGAAGGTACACCAGCTCTGGAGGGTCATATTTATCTCCCCACCAAGTTTGGAGACACCAGGACCTACGGGCCATGGCATACTAATACCTGGGGTACCATACCTGCACAGCAAACACCAAGAGAAGAGTCCGCTCTGGACTCCCGAAACACCAGAAGTAAGCACCTGTGGAGGGACATCAAGACATGTGAGACTACATTCCTGATGGCCCGGCTGTCCCGAGATAACCTCCCCAAGTTGCCTGCTGTTGACCGCGAGGACCTCAAGATGCACGAAGCCTGGCTGAACTTGTCGCTCTTCACCTGGCCCCACCGACCACAGCACCAACCAACCAGCCATGCTCCCAAGGTTGCTAGGCCCTTCCAACCTCCTCCCTCTAAGGAGAACTGCTGGACTTGCCTGAATGTCCCTCTGTGCAGTGTATTTTCAAGTGGCCTCCTTCGTCTTTGCGCATCAGCTTTCAAGACCTCAACACTCTACTCCCAGACGATCCGGGATGCTCCCGAACTTCTCCTGCTGGGAATTTGGACCTGGGCCTGACATCAACCTAAAACAAAATGGTGAACTTCATGAAAGCATCACCTGAATTTCTATATATTTTCCTGCATTTTCCCCATTGATTCCTATGGTGCGTAATAGCATATAGAAGTGATATATTTATTGAACTTTGCAAAATCGTATCTCCGAAAGTACTTAACTTAGAACTGTGTACTTTGTCTTAAAAATTATATTAAAAGCGATAGCATTTTTACAAATTGGCCTCGTATTTATTCTTGAGTGAGTGTCTCATTTATTGCATCTGTGAGTACAACAAGAGCCTAACACATCCTTCTGATAAGCCTAACCGCTCGCCCACACTACAATAAAAAGAGAGTTGGTATTATCTGTTGGTTCCTCTGACTACCCATTGGGGATTCCCCGGACTCTCTACATAGAATACTTCATTTTAGTAGTAGTTTTTAATTTTGAATAAAAGTGCACAGTAAATAATAAAGTTGATATTGAGTTAAATGCAACTTTGTTCAATTTTAGATTCACATGATCGCATTGTGGGATGTGATTCACTTATTCACCTCACTCTTTACACACCACCTTATTTTGTTTTTTTGGTTTTGGACACTATTATTATTCTTTAAGGCAAGATGGCTACCTATGGTGATAAAAGTTGGCACAGCTGGTGAGGACCAACCAGCGAGATCAATTGGTGGTGGGAGACAACCATTACAACGCGGAATTAACAACGCAATACCTTTACAATGCAGTCATCACAACGCAAGTCGTTACAACGACTTGCGCTGGATGGCGCTATATACTAAGGAATAGTATGATTTACTATTCCAACACCTTCCCAACTGTTACGTGGGCTGGAGTTGGAATAGTAAATTATACTATTCCTAAGTCCAGCACCTCTAGCGCAAGTCGTTGTAACAACTTGCGTTTTGATGACCGCATCGTAAAGGTATCGCGGTGTAAAGACCGTGTTGCAATGACATCCATCCATTGGTGGTGCGCACGTGAGGGGTCATCTTGCCATTTTTTTAATGTGATGCTTACGTTGTATGCACCATTCACAGCAATCCTCCTGTATGTTGGTCAGGGGTAAAAATGTGGTAACTGCCATCTGTAAAAATGTCTGTTTTTTTAAAAATTGAATGCAAAAAGCGGGAGGTTACAACCTCATAACAGTAAAGAGAGGCTTATATGGGAACTAAAGATTGTGAATCCCGACCTCCACTTATTTTGTATAGCCTGAAGAGAGGTGCCTTTGCAGACTCGGTCTTTTTGTATTTATACTGGGAAAATTAGGTAGTCAGGAGGCGTACACTCCTCTAAGGATGCCCACAACTCTAGGTTTGACCAGCTGGAATGTACAGCCAAAGATGGCCTATGCATCTTGGATTTACCTCAAAATAATGGGTTCTGGGTAGTTTGATGACATACAACCACCATTCTGTGGTCACCTCAGGGGGCAAATTTTCCGCAGGGTCAACAGTCCCCTGGCCACTGACCTTCACACCCTCAAACGGCCTCTAAATCCAGGATTTAAGGAGCCTACACCAGAACCGCACATCCGCTCTCAAGAACAAGGAAAAAGAAGAGACAAGAGTGTCTGCACTGTCAGGACTCCATAAAGAGAGATGCGAAGTACTGCACCTGTGGCTGACTCTTTGCAAAGGCCGGACAACGACTCATCCAGGACCAGAGGGCCGGTTCCAAAAGGAAGGTGAACCCATCTGCAGCCCAAGTGCTTCACCAGAACTCCCTAGTGCTAGAGGTACTCATCCTCTGCAGTCGGCAGACACAACCCACACTTCCAAGTTCCAAGAAGTACCTTCTGCCGGGCTCCGTCATGGAACAGCCTGAAGGTAACTGGTCAGAAGCATTCAAGGAAGAGTAGTGCTGAAACTCACAAACTTTCTGCATCCTACCTCGTTCCTGGGACCGCTGGAAGACCCTTAATCTCGTCATGAATTTTGCTTATCAATGTCTCCTTAGTCCAAGAAATGTTCCTGAAATTCTCAAATCAGGACAAGTTTCGCCCATCCTCAAAAAAACGACAGCTGACCCCACGGACCTAAATAACTACCAACCAGTTTCCAACATCCCAACTCTAGCTAAACTCCTAAAAAATGTGTTCTCAGCCAGTTAGACAACCACATCACCAATTTCCACCTGCTCAATAAATTCCAATCTGACTTCCGGGCACGGCATAGTACTGAATCGGCTATGACCCACATAGTAGATGACGGACTAAGAATCCCAGACCAAAACGAAACCTGCCTACTTATCCTGCTTGACTTATCTACGACCTTTGACACCGTCAAACATGATAATCTTCTAGATCTCTTGCAGTACATAATGGGCTTATCAGGGTCAGTACTAAATTGGTTTACCTATTTCCTCCCGAATAGATCCCAAAGGTTCAAGGTCAACCAATCTCTCTGTCCACGACCGTCCCAGTCACATTAGGAGTCCCGCAGGGCTCCTCCCTCTCACCTACACTGTTTAACCTATTCACGGAGCCGCGCAATGAGATTCTCGACTCATCAAATATTCACTTTCACATGTACGCAGACGACACGCAACTATACTTAAAGATAAATTCTCCGGATGACATCAAATCTCTCAATCTAACTTTACAAAAGACTCAGTCATGGTTGACTGAAAACCACCTCAAACTAAACGCCCTCAAAACTGAATTCTTACTAATCACCCCACCTAACCAACCAGCCACCATACAGGAATGGCTTAAACAACTTACAGCGCTCAATTGCCAACCTCTTCTAATCGATGCAGCAAAATCACTGGGAGTAACTCTGGACAGTGACCTAAACAGGCAAAAACATATCAGTGCCGCAGCAAAAGGAGCAAACTTTCAGATGAGCACTCTGAGAAAATTAAAACCCTTCCTCCCAGTGAATGACTTCAGGCCGGCAGTCCGAGCACGAGTAATTCCCAGATTAGGATATGGTAGAGCAACTCTCTGTGGACACCCAAGATCTACAACAGCCCCCCTAAGAGTATCTCTCAACTCAGCGGCCAGGCTCATAACAGGCTCCAAAACAAATAGCCACATCTCCCCGGACTTCAAAGCGCTCAATTGGCTACCCTTCGAAGCAAGAATTCAATTAAAAACCACCTGCATGACGCATAAAGCCGTACATCACAACACCCTGCGGTATCCGGCAGAAACTGGAGCTTTCGTGTGGAAACAGATCATCCAGGAGCGCCAGCAACCTTCTTCTAAAGCCTCAAAGATTTGCCAAGAAGAAAACCTATAACCCCTGGCGCCTTCTCTGGATTTGCTCCAAGGATCTTGAAGGCGCTACCCCCAGAAACGAGACTTAACCCCTCAACTGCCTCCTTCAGAAAAAAGTCAAATCTCTTCTCGTGACGAAATTCACTTGAACATTGTATCGGACTCTGGGAACCACCAGCCAGAGACAAGACATTATTTGGAAATACTCTGTTCCTTTTGTACATTGTCTCTTTTGTTTAATTACCTCACTTGTAAAGCGCTCTGATACCCGCAAGGGTCATGTTTGCGCTATATAAAACCTTCAAAATAATAAATACAAATAACTGATACAACATGTGAGGTCATTAGCAGGGCGTGGCCGGCGCGAGGTATAGTTACTATAACTGGTGGGTTTCAGTGGGTTTGTTTGTTTAATGCTGTAGGTTTTAACTGACATTTTCACCTAACTATAACATCTCTTTGTTTTTTAAGCTTTCCCGCTCCTCTGAAGGACGAGGCCTGCTTTAGAAATGCAAACCCAGCCATGGTGGTCTGTGTCCCTCGCAGGCCGCCGTCCCTGTATTCCGAGCCAGCCTCAGGGGGTTGTAAATTGGGTCCCGGACAATCAATATTCATGGGGCTCGTGGTTCTGCAGTCTCCTGTCACTCAACATGTTTTTAACTGACCTATTCATATAAAGGTCAGTTTGGAAAATGACACACCGGTTGCAAGATTTCAGTGCCGGATTTGTAACCAATGTTTACATCGAATGCAAAGAAGCTGAGAGGGATATAAAAAAACATGGGGGTGAGGGGGGGGGGGTCAAGGCTAGAACCTTCGATGGATTAAAACGATTAAAAGAAGAAATGTAACATGGCGTCGACACTGGGCTTCTCTCCAGAGAATGTTCATCTGTGCTAGGAAGGTCCCGGAAGAACCCGCATGAGAGGGACAGGTTACAAAGCACACGCGGGTGAGCAGCGGCCGAGGATCACACGCGGCGTCAGGTAAGACGCGGCACTTCTAATGCAACAGGAACACTTGAATAAATAAGGAAACCCTGAACTAACAATGGGGATTAGTCAGTGATGCTGGGAAGTGTAACTCTTGCTTCACCTGGCCCTGGGTGACGTCACTCAGGCACTGCCTCTGGACAGGCGTCACCCACACTGCAGGGTGTGTCACCCAAGGGTGTATAAAAGCCATCGGGGCTCAGCTGCCGGGCTCACTCCCGCCGACTCCAGAAGCATGAAGGTCGCCGGCTCCCTGCTCCTGCTCCTCGCTCTGCTCGCCCTCTGGGCCGGGGACGTGTTCTCAGCGCCACCAGGTAAGAGCCCGAACCAAGGTGACCTTTGAGGTCCGGGGGTGTTTGCTGGCAGCTCGAGAGGCCCCAGACTGCAGGGGCAGCTGCATTCAAGGCACAGGAACATACATGAACACCGGGGACAAGTGCTGGGAAACAGCGAGGGGCAGGGAGGGGTATTTCATTGAATTAGGGCTTCATAAAGCGCTGCTGTCCCTCCCAAGGGAGCCCCTTGGCGCTAGGCGGTATACAACGTCAGAGGAAGTACTTTTGAGTAAAGCAGAGGCGAGGGCTCTGGGGGCCTTTGAGGGTTCGTCCAGGGCTTTAAGAGGGCCGGGTCTCACCGGGTCTGAGCACCGGCAGTTTTTTAAAGGGGGCCTCGAAACGGGTCTCTGTCGGGCTCCGTTTTGTGCCCTGGCACAGACTGACTGCAGTGGCAGCGGCACAACGATGTGCGCTGCTCACACTGCTCTTCTCACTAATGGAGAGGTTACAGCATGACGTCATGACAGGTGACCCCCCAGGTTTTTCATCCCATTTAAAGCCCTGGGTTCTTCACTTGAGAGAGTGGCAGATAGGGCCAGGGGCCGAAAAAAAGCCATGCCTTCAGCTGTTTCCCGAAAAGGGGGTTCTAGGAACGTGTGCCTCAGTCTCGCGGGGAACTTGTTCCAGGCCATGGCCACAAAACGTAAAGATTTGAATCCTTTAGGCTGGACGCTTGAATAGAGGAGGTTTAACAATTCCGCCGCAGTTCTGGTGAATTAATGAGTGGGCAGGGTTAGGACGGCCCCCGGCCGTCCACCGCACACGTCCAATCTTTGAGTTTCTATATTTATTCATGTAGTTTTGCACGAATTTGAAAGATTATTGTATACTGTGTTGTTAATGGATTTTACTATGACTCTCTTATTTGTAAACCCCACTGTGACGTCAGGCGGCCGGGGCCGTCCGACGCATGGAGACAGGGCCGGTCCTAGCCATGGGCGGTATGGGCAGCTGCCCAGGGCCTCACATCTTCCCTTTCGCCCGGGGCCTCAGAAGGCCTAGGACCGGCACTGCATGGAGAGGGTTAAGGAGATTCTCAATGAAGCCGCAGACGGGAAACAGTCGGAGCACCGCAGTCTTAACCACACGTGTTCCATCTCCGCAAGCTAAACCGCAGTGCGCCGTCTAGCTGCTGGAGAAGGAAGCAGGGAGACCGCGCAGGAAGAGATCCACAGTGAGGTAAGTGGGCCTGGGCTGTAGTTTGGGTCGGCACTAGTTTTCAGGGCTGGGAGGTCGGAGTAGTTTCAGGGCTGGAGGGGGCCGGGGGTAATTCATATTCAAAATTACCCATCCACGCATATCACTCTGATTCAAATATACCCGTTCCCCATACCCTTTCACATTTAGACCCACCCTACACTATCAAATAAGCCCTGTCATATTCAAACCAACTTATTCACTATTATGCATGCCCCATCACATTCACACATACACGTTCATACATCACGTGCCGCTTTGCATTCACATATACTGTTTCACTTTCACATTTACCCTTTCCCACTCACACATCATCTTTCCCATTTACACATTTCATTCGCGTTCACATATACCCCTTCACATTCACATTTACCCTTTCCCACTCACACATCATCTTTCCCATTTACACATTTCATTCGCGTTCACATATACCCCTTCACATTCACATTTACCCTTTCCCACTCACACATCATCTTTCCCATTTACACATTTCATTCATGTTCACATATACCCCTTCACATTCACATTTACCCTTTCCCACTCACACATCACCTTTCCCATTTACACATTTCATTCACGTTCACATATACCCCTTCACATTCACATTTACCCTTTCCCACTCACACATCACCTTTCCCATTTACACATTTCATTCACGTTCACATATACCCCTTCACATTCACATTTACCCTTTCCCACTCACACATCATCTTTCCCATTTACACATTTCATTCATGTTCACATACACCCCTTCACATTCACATTTACCCTTTCCCACTCACACATCATCTTTCCCATTTACACATTTCATTCATGTTCACATATACCCCTTCACATTCACATTTACCCTTTCCCACTCACACATCACCTTTCCCATTTACACATTTCATTCACGTTCACATATACCCCTTCACATTCAAACATTTCCTTTCTCATTCACACAGAGTGCGCGTTCAGTAGTGTGTGAACTCGAGTTTCCCTACTTTATTTTTCCTTGCAATATTATATAGCGCGAACTCGACAACATGGCATGAGCACAATTTACATTACAGAAGAGTACATTCATTTGTGGTAGGCACGGGGAGACAAAGCGATTTGCCTGGAATCACAGGATGTTGAGCTGATGCCGAGATTCGAACGTAGCTCCCCAGCTCTAAAGTTCGCAATTCTAGAACTTGTGGCGGGAGGTGTGTCTAAACGTAAATGTCACCCCAGGGGAAGGATCTAAATTCGCCATGGATGGTATAGCCAGTTTGGGAACAACAAGTCTAGGTTTAGGAGAAATGGAACTCAGTACTTTAGTTACAATCAAGGAACCATCGGTAGCCCCTATTTCCATTAATATCTTGTCATGTAACATAGCAGAATTAAAAAAAAACCTTGTTAACCCCGATTGGAATGATTTCATTAACACTTTTCATATTTGTATGTTCCAAGAAAACTGGTGCCTGTCCCCGCAATACAAAAATGGGTACTCAACCTTTTTTTTTCCTGCAGTCACAGTGGGGAAAGGTCGCCCGTCTGGTGGCCTGCTCATTTGGGTAAAGGTGAATTTGAATTGTGTTGTTACCACCCATAAAATTGATTCTAATGATATTCTGCATATCTCCCTAAAGAGCCAGCCTGGGGGTATCACTTCTGAACTGTTTTGTGTTTATGCTAGAGGCCTTCAAGCCGGAATAGTTTCGCCAATAATAGAGTTGCTAGATAGGAGGTTATCAGATCTTCCACCTAGATCCAAAATACTAGAAGGGGGGGACTTTAATTGTACCTTTGAACCCCTGGACGACAAAGAAGTATTGGGTTTTAACGCAGATCCAAAATACTAGTAGGGGGGGACTTTAATTGTACCTTTGTACCCCTGGACGACGAAGAAGTATTGGGTTTTAACGCAGAGGATTGGAGACAGACTATACCTCCCCTAGTGCTTGCACCAATTAAGAAATGGACAGCCAGAGCAATCCAGTTGAATGCACTGGCTTTAGAACACAACCTACGGGCTCTTAATGGACGGACTTCTTCAGATCGTGATGGGGCAATGACCTATAATAGGTTAGGCTGCCCATCTCGAATTGATTATAACCTTCTGGACACACAATCATGGTCAGACTTAGTTGACATGGATGTTAGGCAATCTTCAGATAGTGATCATAATCCATTATGTATGGAAATTCACTGGGCAAATGGGATCAGCATAAGTGGAAATCCAGAGATGATTACTAAAGAGGTTTTTCCCACTAATTGTAATCTGAAATTAAAATGGAATGTGATCAAGTGCGAAGAGGAGAAACTTAATAGTATCAAAGAGCTAGTTTTAGCTGAAACCCGCAGTCTTGCAGCCGTGTCCCTAGTAACACCTAATCCTCCCGGACTTAACCTGCCAGCCTCCTATAAAAATCTAACAGACAAATTAGGTGAATTTTTCTGCAAGAGGTCCCAGGGGATTTCTACGCTAAATCAAGAATCCCTTAAGAGCAACCCCTGGTACACCGCAAATTGTAGGAAAAAAAGGAAAGCTATCTCCCTAGCTATAAAAAGTAAGGATCCCCTAGCAGTGCGATTAGCCAGACAGGAGTACCGCAGAAGTATAATATCAGCTAAGAAAGACTGGGAGGAGGAGCACTGGCAGCAGCTCAAGGCCGCAGCCTGTGGGAAACACTCTATTATTTTCTGGAAATTGATTAATGCTCTTGATAGAAGGGGGGTAGAGCCAATTTTAAATCATATTACTGAACAACAATGGTACTCCCATTTTTTAAACTTATATTATGAGGATAGT
Source organism: Lissotriton helveticus (assembly GCF_964261635.1). NCBI lineage: Eukaryota > Metazoa > Chordata > Amphibia > Caudata > Salamandridae > Lissotriton > Lissotriton helveticus. Next base: position 1,705,436,960 of record NC_136069.1, on the reverse strand, counting down.
GCTAAAGGTCAAACAACATCTCCAGTTATTGAACTCCAAGGCAAGCCCTGCATGAAGATAGGTACCAAGGAAGAGCCGTTTTCCCAGCGAGAAGTTCAGGATGCCATTTCAAAAATACTACCAGGGAAGGCGGCTGGTCCAGATGGCTTACCGGGGGACCTGCTACTGCACGATCCCAAACTATGGGCAGACTTCATAGCATGCTTAATGAACTTAATCCAGCACGGTCATCCTGTCCCCGAATCCTGGAAGGGTGCGGATGCTATCACCATATATAAGAAAGGTGATAGAGAGGTCCCTGCCAACTACAGACCAATAAGTTTAATAGATACCATCCAAAAGGTAGTTGGTAGGGTCATCATAAATCGAACAGAGTCATGGCTTATAGAAGATGACATTTTGTCCCACTTTCAGGCGGGATTCAGGCGTAATGTCGGTGCAATGGACCAGGTCTTTCGGTTCTGTGCAGTCTATTGGAAGTCAGTATCAATCACCAAGGGTAGTTTGTACCTGGCTTTCATAGACTTGAAAACAGCATTCGATGTTATTCCACGTGCCAAACTCTGGGCGGTCTTACTTGACATGGGATTCCCTGGTTATCTGTTGCAGTTTATCATCAAACTTCACGAAGACAATTACGCAAGGATTCACTGGGTGAGCCAGGGCCAATTGACAGGGAGGGTGCCAGTCAATAGAGGGGTGCGGCAGGGATGTGTGAGGGCTCCGACACTGTTCTCCCTCTTTATAAATGGGGTGGTAGACCATTTGCGGGAGGACCCAGCGGATGCCCCCGTCTTCGCCGGCGAGAAAACACCTACACTCCTCTTAGCAGACGATACCCTCCTGATGTCCAAAACCCCTATGGGTCTGCAAAAATTGCTCGACCGCTTCTGTGTTTTCTGTAAAGACCGTGGACTAACGGTTAATACCACAAAAACGAAGCTGATGGTATTGTCTGCTAATAGAAAGCTCAGGAAGGCTAACCTCTCTCTGGATGGAACCCCTCTAGAGGTGGTGGATGAATTCGACTACCTCGGGGTCAGGCTCTGCAATAATATGAGATGGGACTCCCACTTATCCAAAATGGTTTTAAATCTTAAAAGGGTCTCTGGAGCGATATTAAAGAATCAGCGCCTCTCTATTAGTAGACCAATAGCCCCCGCCCTGGCAGTTTATGAGGGGAAAGCTTTAGCTTCAGCAGTCTATGGCTCTGAACTGTGGGGTGCGGAGAACACTAAGGCATTGGTAGTTGCAGAGAATAAGTTTATGAGAGATATAGTCTCGCTTCCCGACTCCTTTGAAACCACTTTTCTTCGACATGGGTAAAAGATCAATTTCTGACTTAGTCCAAATTCGCCCCTTATTATTTTGGGTGCGTCTCAGAAGGACCCCTGAACTAGCAAATTATGCTCTAGTGCTGGATGTGCTAATTAGTTTGAATGTATCCAACAAAATAAAATGGCTTAACAATTTAAAGAAGTTGGTGGAGTCTATAGGTTTGGGTGAGTCCTGGGCCTCGCAATCCCCCCCACCTAAACAAACCGTTAAAAAACTATATTGGGATTGGATAGAGGCCAAGGAACTAAAGAACCCAAACTGGGGACCCCTGACGAATAATTTCCTTGAACATAAGCCCTTCAGAAAATTAGAGCCATTTTTGGACTTCATTCAGACTTCACGTGATAGAATCCTGTTTCTGAAATTAAGATACGGTACCCTCCCCCTCAATAAATTCAAGGAAGGGTGGAAGGCCAGGAAGGAGCTTGGCTTAAAATGCCCAGGTTGTTCATGCCCGGAAGAATCCCTTGGCCACTTTTTGTTTGCATGTATCGCTTATAAGCAGGCCAGAGCAAAATGGTTGAAACCTGTATGTAGGGAGCTAGGAGTTAGGGACCACAGATCAGCTTTGCGTATTATTTTAACCAACACTTCTTCTATGTATATTGTTTGTGGGGTCGCTAAATATCTGGCAAGTGCCTGGTTTATTAGGTCCAAGCTGCTACCAAATGCCTGTCCAGACCCATTTTAAGAAAGATATTTTAATAATGTCCCCCCTTCATTTTTAAATCGTCTTTTTAGTAATGACATCTTAATTGAAATGGAATCGTAATACTTGATATATTGTTTTATGTAGTCTTGTATGCTTGTACTTTTATGATATATTTTTCGAATAAAGTATTACAAGAAAAGTGTGTCGGTGCTGGCCATCAATGAGAGAGACCTGTGCATTTTTCAAATCGGTGGTGAAAAAATATGAGTATGTTGCTGGAGATGTGGGCCGCCGTGACACCAATGTACTTACCGGGGGAGGGTAAACACCCATTATTCCGCAACTTTCTTTCCGCATACCATCACTCCGCATACTTTCATTCCGAAAGTACCATGACTCCGCAATGCCATTATAACGCATGGCATTACATTTTATATGCTTTTACCACGCATACATTTACAATGAAATTCGTTGTAAATGCATGAATGGTAAAAGCATGTTTTTTTTTAATGTTTGGATAAGATAAGTATGGGTATAGGGGTATATGTTTTGGGGTACTGAGGTATATGTTTTGGGGTGTTTGGGTATTTTAAGGGTTCAGATATAGATTTGGGGTACAGGGGTATTTTAAGGGTTCAGAGCTAGGTTTGGGTTTTGGGGTACAGGGGTATTTTAGGGATCGAGGGTAGGTTTGGGTTTTGGGGTACAGGGTTATTTTTAGGGTTCAGGGGTAGGTTTGGGTTTTGGGGTACAGGGTATATTTATAGGGTTAAGATGGGTTAGTGTTTAAGGGTGTTGGGGTATTTTAAGGAGTAAGGGTGGGTTATGATTATGGGGTGCAGGGGTATTTAAAGGGAGCAGGGTGGGATTAGTTTTTAGGGTGTAAAGGGTAATAAAATTAAATAATAAATAAAAATAATATAAATAATGCAATTTAAAAGAATTAGGGCCAGATGTAGGTAATCCCACAAATACCGAATCATACCGATTTGGTATTTAAGAACTGGCAATCGGGATTTAGGTCATTTTACCGATTTCATTACCGAATCAGTATGATTCGGTAATTACCGAATCAGTATTTACCGATTCGGTAATTGACATTCATTCCTATGGGCCTGTAGGCCCATAGGAATGAATGTCAGTTACCGAATCGGTAAATACCGACTCGGTAATAGGGGGAAACATTGAAGGGTGGCAGGGTGTCACTTTGACACCCTGTTGCACCCCTTAATTGTGCATGTGTGTACATGTTGCAGACATACATGCCCGTCTGCAACATGGCACTGTTTAAAAAGCAAACAAAGGGAGCAGGGTGGACAGCACACGCCCACAGCACAACGCAGACACGCCCACAAGAGATTACTTTGCTGACACAGTTCTTTTACCTTTTAAATGTATATGGTGAGCGTCTGCATAGCCTATGTCCTTCTGCTGCAACTGCCCTTTCCAACGCTGTATTGGGTGTTGTGATTGGTGCTGTGGTTCCTGAGATTACCCGCCTCAAAGGTTTGGGCTCTCTCTTTATTATATTAGTATAGATATAGATCATACCCCTTCACATTCACACAGATGTCTGAATATTTATTCATAACATTTCGTACTGTATAGATATAGATCATACCCCTTCACATTCACACAGATGTCTGAATATTTATTCATAACATTTCGTACTTGTGCATAAAACTTAACATTCAAAATTACCCCTTTCACATTCATTGCTAGTCCTTCCCATTCATAAACACCCCTTCACACTTCCATATGGGCCTTCAGATCTATTTGTATCTTTAGACAATCTAACATGTCCTCCCACATTCATGTGTACACCCTCCGATTCATGCTCAATGACTTACATTCACACATACCCCTTCACGTTGATGCACACCCCTCCACATTCTCACATAGCACATTACATTCAAGAATACCCCTCTACATTCATTCACTACCCATCGTATTAACTCACTGGTTAAAACATTAAAATCATTGACCGAAGACGTCCCAAAAATCAATGGGAAAACGCTCCCGGTGCTACTCTATGCGGATGACGCGGTCCTTATGGGCCGCACTCCGAATTCCTTTCCCACCTTAGTGCATGGTTTTGTCAACCACATGGATAGCTTGGGCCTATGTACTAACTTAAAAAAATCTTTTCTAATGTCGTCTGGTCGCAGGAAACGCCAACTTAGTTTTATGTCTGTGGGCAATCAGAAGTTGATGAGCACTAGCACCTTTCCATATCTCGGGGTGGTCTTTGCTGCGAACGGCTCCTGGACTGAGCACATGGCTCACTCCAGGAGCAAGCTCTCAAAGGCCTCCAACTCAATTCTCAGTTTTCCAAGCCCAAAGATATCAGGTGACATTTTAGCAATTTACATTTTTTTTTTTTAAGTACAATGCCTGCCAACAGCTACGTATGGCACTGAGGTTTAGGGCATCGCCAAGAGCCCCTGTATCCAACAGGAAGAGAATAGATTTAGCAGAAAGCTACTAGGCGTCCCAATCTTCACACCCCTATATGTTTGCCATAGGGACCTCAACCTAAATTTTATAGAAAATGTTATTAAGACCCGCCCTGCCCTCTTTTGGTTATCTGTTTGGAAATACCAGGCCGCATCCCTAACGAGAGAGATCATTAGTGATTGTATTGAATGTGAGAAAGGGAAAGACATCCCTTGGCTAGCAGGGGCGTTTCAGAGCCTATGCAGCGTTAACAAGGGAAGAATCTTCCTAAATCCTAGCACAGCAGTGACTATGAATACAAATGAGCTCAGGAGTGCCCTCTATTCATGATAAAGAGTGGAAAGGATTGAAAAGGAACAAAAAAAATCCCTTGTCCATAGCTATATGGCCATTGAACATCCCGTGCATCCGCTGGCTAACTACCTTACCCTGTCTATGAGCCATTGGGAGGAGAGCCTTTTATTTCGCCTAAGGGCAGGCACTATCAAATTTGTTTTATGTTTTCCCCTTGGTCACCACTCTGGCCATGACCACCTTCCTTGCCCATGTGACGGTTAGAGTGGACAATCTATCTTACATTTTTTGTTTTTCTGTAAATACTATTTAAAAGTATATTAAGTGGCTTTTAACCCCGTATTTTAAAAAAAAATGTCACCGATTAGTCTGGAAAACGCTTACCTGAGGTTACTTTCCCTGGATAACGAAAAGCTAGTTTTTCGCTCATGCAGTTTTTTGAGAATTGCTGTTCGAGCACATCAGTTGACGTCCATTCTTTGAGATTCTATATTATTTATTCATGTATTTTTGCACAAATTTGAAAGATTATTGTATACTGTATGTTGCAAATGGATTTTACTATGACTCTCTTATTTGTAAACATTTAACCTGCTGAGTAGCTGTGCTTTTATGGATATGATGTTATCCGAATAAAGTGGCTTTGAACCTTGAACCATAGGTTCACGATGACCTTTAAACCATCCCATTATGAAGCCAACACAGGTCGAAACTGGTCTGGGTTTTCTTGCATTTCCTCTGAGGTGGACCTGGCCTGGCAGTACAGGGTAGACTGTTCCAGAATCAAGACTGATTTACATATGGCTGATGTGTCTAAAGTAGGAGAGTGACAACAAACAAGGGTCTGAAATGTGGCCCCAGTAATTACCAAATGCAGAGATGAATTCCTGCGTTCCACCAATCGCCATCGCTTTTCCTCAACGCTGGTATTAGGTCGCTGCAACTTGTGTCTTTTAGCAAGAGCTCAATACCTGGTGATCGCATGGCAGGACCCAGCGTGCTGCATAGCGGGGAGATGAGTCGTAGGGAGCTTGAGGTGAACGCCCTGCCCAGCTGTCCATACGAGGGGGGCATCATCTGATCTGAGCTCCCAGTCACCAATCAGAGGCAGGTGCTTCTACCTCTGCATTAGCCTTTTAAACCCTGCCACCAGCCTTGCTGTCCCTGCTCTGAGGTCAGGACACCAGAGACCTGAATGGAAAGGACACTGTCTTTCTGAGCACAGTTTACCTTATATAATTCGATCCGTTTGTCCTTCTCTTGTCCCTTCTGCATCAAGTAGGAGACTACTTCATGCTTAGGGCCTAAGAGTCCAGCGAGACATCTGATGTCATGAGTCCCAAAGCAAAGATGATGTCACTTCTTGTACAGCCGCCATTTTGGTGACTTGTTGTTCATATTTGAGTCTGGAACATACCAAGGGAGGGTTTCTCTCTAGGGGGTGAATTCAGAATGAGGCAGGTGGGATTTGGATTTCGGTGTTGAGAAAAGTCAGTGAAGGTTCAAGGCTCTGAGGGAATGGCGTATCGACTCTCGCCTGCCATTACTCATAAACATCTTCCGGCAATAAGATGCTATTTCATTACTATGGTGACAGAATGGGGCACTCACAGGTTTTTAACATGTTAATAATGTCTATTCATAGTGCCGTATTTCTCTTTTCTAGGTGTAGGACTGTGCGCTGAAATGTGTGAACCAGGAGGAGTTTGTCCTAAGGGTCAGACCTGCGTAAGCAATGGCTGTGGACATCAGTGCGAACCAAGTAAGTATTGACGCGTGATAGGAAATGGCCAACTTCAGAAGAAAAGGCTGGCAGCAAGTCTTGTGGTCCTGCCATGGTGGAACCCCTCCTCCCAAGGGTAGTGAGGGTCCCACACTGGGCTGTGATGCTGCCTTGAGACTTTATCTGAAGCAATAAAGCTTTAATGCACCAGTGTCTCCTACTAAAATGGAGGCATGTGATGTGATGAGCTATCATGAGACTGATCACTGGACACACAGCGTTTGCTAAGATGATTAAACATGTGTGAGTTGTACATATTTTGTTTATAGTGTGCATTAATATATAACTACGGTATAGTCTTATTTGTATATTTATTTTATTTGTTGTGTATATGAAGGGCAATATTACTATTTAAGTCAGGTAATGTTTGTTGGCAGTTCAAAGCAAACCAGACTACAGGTGCTTCTGGATTCAAAAGCACCGACACATATAACTACATTAACACTGGACACAAGTCCTGGGAAATATAGCAATGGGACAAGTTAGCATATTTAAATCACAATGAGGTCTTAGACAGGGACATCCCAATATATATTATGAAATCAGCCAAATTAAAATAAACAACATTTTAGCAGAATCCCCAAAGAAATAAAAAAAAATAATAATAATTTTTTGGTTTGCTTTACGATTTTATAAATCACGTGTAGGTTTTTCCAAATGTCAATTGGTGGTATGCCTCATACAGCTGAAAGCCACACTGATCTTAAAGAGATGTGTTGAAGTTGGTATCACACCTTTAAATTGTGTTTAGAGAGATAACAAGGTATTCATTAGGAGGTGAATGAGTGAATGTTCATAAGCAGCCCCCGCGGGACCTCTGGTGCACATGCAGAGGCTGCTCCCAGTGGGCTGGGTTTAAAGCGCCCTGAGGCCAGCTTACACACGTACAGCGTCATTACATCCAAGCAGTACAGCGTCATTCCATCAACGCAGCCACCCTGCCAGGGCACCGGGGACACTTCCCTGATTCTTTTGCCTCAAGTAGGGGGAAGGAAGGGAGTCACTGCTCTAAATATAGAGGGGGGGGTCCCTCCCCCCGGTTCACCCCCGTCTTGTGTCCGCAGCATCTCAATCTAATGAAAGACTGACTGCACAGAAGGAAGTGTGGAGAAGGCACATGTAAGGCTGCAGTCCCAAACCCACCACTGCTGAGACAAGGGTGGGTGTAGGTAATGCCTACAGCTCCCCTCCGGCTCCACAGCCTCGAGGTCACCATTTATGGCTTTAGTGCCCTAAAAAAATCCCAGCTCCACACACCGACCATCAGATCAAATATCCGTCCGTTGCTAGGCGCGTGGTCAGTTCTGATAAACAGGGCTACACTGGACGGTGATCCCCTGAAATACCAGGGTTACTGAAAGCGACATCACACAACCTTTGACATCAATGATAGCACAGGAAGTGACATCACACACCCTTTGACAACATTATATGGTGCATTCCTGTCCTCTCCTTGCACGGGTGTACTTTCCAGGTCGAACACTCATGGTAAATGTGGGACTGCGCCTAAATTCATGGCGGATGTGACTCCACCCATGGAACACCTCCATGGGCGGAGTAATGGACGCTGCGGCTTCTGCTGTCTTGCGTCACTCCAGATTTACCGAACCCCACAGGGACGTGCAAGGGGGCCATGCGTGGCTCGGTAAATCTGACTTTAGTTTTGCTATACTGTTGCGTTACATTGCGCGATGCAAGGGCAACGCAACACTTTGATAAATGTTGCACCTAGTGTATGTATTGATAAATAAAAGGGAGAGTTACATAAAACATAGTTAAGAAAATGGTCAACCCCACCAATATAAATCAATATGTAACAATGCATTAAATATAGCCTCCATTAGTGGCTTGATTTATCCTGTTTCATTGTTTACATAACGTGATTTATGATGTCTTGTAAGGAGGTGCCACACTTGTGAAACATAGAGGGGACTGGGTATTTGAAACATATCATTAGTTGTGTCCGAGAGACAGTGTTAGAAGTTACGTCGCCTTCATGCAATGAAAAAAATCAGAAAATAAAAAAGCACACATCCCCACACACACGCCTGCACACACATACACCACCCGCACACACTCAAAACACACACATGCGCACATACACACACACACATGATTTACTTAATTTCTTCCATGTTGAAGATGAGAGACACACGCATTTCAACCTAATCAGTCTTAAGCACAAGATCTCACTCTGCAGTCCCAACCCCACCACTGCGGAGACAAGGGTGGGTGTAGGTAATGCCTACAGCTTCCCTCCGGCTCCACAGCCTCGAGGTCACCATTTATGGCTTTAGTGCCCTAAATAAATCCCAGCTCCACACACCGACCATCAGATCAAATATCCGTCCGTTGCTAGGCGCGTGGTCAGTTCTGATAAACAGGGCCGCCCTGGACGGTGATCCCCTGAAATACCAGGGTTACTGAAAGCGACATCACACAACCTTTGACATCAATGATAGCACAGGAAGTGACATCACACACCCTTTTGACAATAATGATATCACAGGAAGTGACATCACCCACCCTTTTGACATCAATGATAAAACAGGAAGTGACATCACACACCCTTTGACAACAATGATATGACAGGAATTGACATCACACACCCTTTGAGATCAATGATATCACAGGAAGTGATATTATATGACTTTGAATCCCAGAAAGTGATGCAACATGACCTTGAGCCTGATGACATCACAATAATTGATGCCACTCCACTCAAGAACGAAATTATTACATTTTTCAGGCAACGCCGCAGCTACTTTGCGGCGCTGCACCGCCTAAAAGGGAGGGCAGGAATGCCCCATATCTAACATTATATGGTGCATTCCTGTCCTCTCCTTGCACGGGTGTACTTTCCAGGTCGAACACTCATGGTAAATGTGGGACTGCGCCTAAATTCATGGCGGATGTGACTCCACCCATGGAACACCTCCATGGGCGGAGTAATGGATGCTGCGGCTTCTGCTGTCTTGCGTCACTCCAGATTTACCGAACCCCACAGGGACGTGCAAGGGGGCCATGCGTGGCTCGGTAAATCTGACTTTAGTTTTGCATTACTGTTGCGTTACATTGCGCGATGCAAGGGCAACGCAACACTTTCATAAATGTTGCACCTAGTGTACGTATTGATAAAGAAAAGGGACAGTTACATAAAACATAGTTAAGAAAATGGTCAACCCCACCAATATAAATCAATATGCAACAATGCATTAAATATAGCCTCCATTAGTGGCTTGATTTATCCTGTTTCATTGTTTACATAACGTGATTCATGATGTCTTGTAAGGAGGTGCCACACTTGTGAAACATAGAGGGGACTGGGTATTTGAAACATATCATTAGTTGTGTCCGAGAGACAGTGTTAGAAGTTACGTCGCCTTCATGCAATGAAAAAAATCAGAAAATAAAAAAGCACACGTCCACACACACACACGCCTGCACACACATACACCACTTGCACACACTCAAAACACACACATGTGCACATACACACACACACATGATTTACTTAATTTCTTCCATGTTGAAGATGAGAGACACACGCATTTCAACCTAATCAGTCTTAAGCACAAGATCTCACTCTGAACATTGAATCCCGCATGTACAAAAAATGGTCACACAGTTAGGAGTCCTAACTTTACTACTACTAAATGCCTTCAGTGAATACCAAAAGTAGTAAGTTTAGGATTTTATCTCATATTAGTTCTGTGAATTGGCCCCAATGCCTTTTATGTTTTAAAAACCAAAACATAAATAAAAGGCATTGTCAATTACAATGCCAATAGTTCAAAAGCGTGTAAATGCGAGACATATTGCATTGCAAATGCTTGTTTTTTAAATGATTGTTTATGTGCAGGAAGGGACACCTTCCTGCACATAAACAATCATGCATGGTGTTTTGCTGTTTTGCTGTTTTAATGTGTACTGCAACATGCAGCACATATAAAAACAGCAAATACGAGGCGAAATAAAGCATGTCTCCTTGTTGCGCCATGTTAAAACCGGGTTTTTTTGGTCTTAATTTTGGCGCTGCCCTATATCTACGCCACCCTTGTAAATATGGGGCAGTGTCAAAATCAATGGGTGTTGCGGCAGGAATCCAACCACAACACTCATTGACCACCCATTTCACGCTGAATATGGCGTGAAAGGGTGCTTTATTTACAAGACAGCATTTAGCTATGTTAAGTAGCTTAGCACTGGTTTTTTGTATCGCCACAGGAACGTCGAATAAAGTGACATTCTTGTGGCAATAGGACCTTGAAAATATGCCCCCAAGTCCGTGAAAACAACATAAAAAAGAAAAATGAACCATTACACAAGTTTATGTTCACTCAACATTAATGTTCTAAATTACGGTGAATTACAGGTGAAAAGGGTTTCTATTAGGAGTGAGTGTAACACGCATAGTTTGCAATAGCGTCATTATGGCAAGTTACAGCTAAATTATTCGGACTCACGTGAATTTCTTAACCCTGCCTTTAGTGCGATTTCCAAAATGGACCCAATGATGCATTTTGCGCTGAGAAAATAGCGCTAAATGCAACAGAACAGGAAGAGCAGCGGCCAGGCATCCCCTTTGCTCTTGTAGGCATTTTTGCTCAAGATTATGCAAAATTATGCAAGTGGACATAATCGCTTAATTTCCAGTAATTTCACATCACAGAGTAATGTGATATTACTGAAATAACTTTGAATATTTCAGCATAATTAAAATGTCACCCCGGTTGCCAGGAAGCGAGGGTGAATATTGTACGGAAGGAATGGGGAGTTTTGCAACTAATACTCATTGGACGTGTTACATATTGCAGCATATAACTCAATTACGCAATCACAACTACGTGTGGCAGTAAACTTAGCTAACTCAGCATTTTTCTTGAAGAAATTCTTGTATGAATCTGCGTCTGGTTCCTTCATTGTCTGGTGTTCTTTTTATGCTTTATTTATATAGGACACGTATATGAATAAGATTTCACTTTTTCTACGTACTTTTACCTTTGCCAACTACTGTGACTGTTACTTATTTGAGAAATCTTTGCCCTGAGGAAGCCCACTTCGGGCTAAACGCGTTGGCTGTTTCTTGGCTGTTTTCATTGGTCATCCTATTTTGAGAATATTGGCTGTTCACTTGTATCATCGTATCAAGAAGCTTTATTAAATCTGGACTTTTTATAAATCTACGAAGGACATCAGTTGTGTTTTGTTGTATCGACACTTTCTGTCATTATTTAGTTTGCCTCTCCACTTACTTGTTTTAGTTCTTAACCCTGCATTTAGTTCTATTTTTGTAGCACAAAATGCACCCTCGTTTCCAAAATGGACCCAATGATGCAATTTGCGCGAAGAAAATAGCGCTAAATGCAACAGAACAGGAAGGGCAGCGGCCAGCCATCCCCTGTACTCTTGTGTAGGCATTTTTGCTCAAGATTATGCAAAATTATACAAGTGGACATAATCGCTTAATTTCCAGTAATTTCACATCACAGAGTAATGTGAAATTACTTTGAATATTTCAGCATAATTAAAATGTCACCCAGGTGTAATTTCTATGTCTGTCTTATGTACAGTTGCTTGCTGAAAGGACCCCCTCTGCTCTATTAAAATTGTACTCCAGTTTATTGTGCTGTGTTGAAGCAGTATTTCCTGGTGTCATATTCTTACTGTAATAAAACATAAACATCTCACCAGTTTGCAAAGGTCAAACCTATTGACTTTGCCACTGCTTGTTTTTAGTTTTCTCAACCGTACCGAAGCATGACCACGGGGAGCCATTACCAAAGTGTCTTGACCGATATTGTAGCCCTGCTTGCAGCCAAAACCTCCTGGAAGCAGCCTGTCTTCGCGCTGTAAGCGCCTGGTGACCTTGATTTCTGCCCCCCCCCCGCCGCCGCCAGTTCCACCAAGCGGCCGCTGAGCGGGGGGACTACAAACCCCAGAATCCCTGGTGGCTCCTCCCCGCCCACCCACACCCACTTCCGCGCCCGGAGGCGCTAAAAACATCGTAGCTCCCTCCGCGTCGCGGGACGCGCGCGGGACCAGCCGGGCTAAGCCCGGGCAAAGGGCGGGCCATCCGGGGCCGGTCGAGGCTGGGCTGGGTCACCCCCCTGACATTGACTTCGAGACTTTCAAAGTAAGACCATAGTCTATTTACTGATCTTTTAACTATCGGTCTAGCCATTGACAGTATTGTATTGTATTACAACATTGCGCTTAAACCAATCTACTACAGTCTTGTCTGGTTTTGACATTCATCCTTCCTATTTGCTTAGCTCTTAGACAAAAGACTATAGGAAGAGGAGTGGATGCCGTAGTAAACCCAGGAAATCCTTGGTGGGAGGCTCTGTTAGGGGGACTCTTGATCTTTTTATTACTAGGGCTGCTCCCGTGCTCGAACGCGAGATTGAATTCACGGAAAAGCGTCTATCCTCGGAACATTTGTATTAAAAAACGTTCATCTCTGGGTAAAATTCGGTCAGCAACCACTCCATCGGCCCAGATTTCCGATAAAACCCTAAACGCTGACATTAGTATTCCATCTCAATCACAAGATCAAACACCTCTAACGCCCCCACATATAAACGACTCACCCACTGATCCACCAGTAGAGATCGTATCAGAGGAGCAATCATTCACAACATCCTCTAGGGATTCCTCGTTTAGGGAAACTAACATCAAAACAATAGGTCATGGACAAATAATTAAAAAAAGAAAGCGCGGGGGGGCAAACTATAGTCACAGAAATGTGCAAAATGCCTAAATTATTCAGGAGCCCCTGGTGAATTAATGGGGAGTATTGAGAAATTTGTCAAATCACTAATATTACCATTAGTAGAGCGAACCAAAAGAAGGGCTGAACAATTGGGGAATATTGAAAAGGCAATAGCAACTAACACAGAGTCAATTAATGAACTCGCAAAAGCTAGACACACCCGACATAAATGTAAGACACCAACAGGGATAACATCAGCTGATAAACTACCCAGTAACAACCTGTCAATAGCACCAGCCAAGAACATCTCGGTCCCCCTGACAATAGATGAGGGACATCCTAGCCACAGGGAAGTAAGACTGGACAGGCAGGCGAAAATAACAGATAACTCTCAGACCAACGCTCCTCGGAAGCCTATTCCTGCCAAGCCTCTAATGACACACCAGCAAATAATAGACCTACCACCAGAGGCGGCACCCTACATGGTGGTATTAACTGGGGTTCCAGAATTAACAGTGGTAACAATCGAAGGCCAACAGGAGCTTAAAAACAAAGTGATATTTTGGTTGAGGAATAACAGGCCATTACCCCCCAACATAAACGGTGAAATTCTTCATGTCAGAAGACTCGGTGGGTAGGTACCAGACCAAAGGACATAAGAGGAGACGTCGTCATCATAAACTTTAGAGATCGCAGAGTAATCAGACACATTGGTGATTGGTACTCTGAGAGAGGAGGGGAAGAAATCTCCACACACAATCTTAGCTACTTCTACCCTCAATCCCTATTGGCTCATCCCCCAAGATCCTGCGCCCTTTATGGGCGCTTCCCAGAAAGCTCTGGTTTTAAGGGCTTTGGTTTCAATGTTCCCACTTTCAATCATTTCTTCACGCTCTCTGGGCTGGAAGGAGTCGATTGACTTTCTAACCTAGATCCAAGGGTCAATCACGTTTTAAAACAATTAGAAACCCCAGCAATCCCAAAGGCTAACTTAAAGGGTGGTAATCAGCCTGAAATCTCAGGTTCTAACTTATACCCACCGATATTCTATCATGAGACAGATAATAAACCCGTCATGGCAGGAGAAATTGCATCAGGCATTATTACACATAATAATGGTGAGGCCTTGGGATACACGGATGAGTTAGCCGTGGAACAGCCTCTAGGGTCAGTGGAAACTCACCCAGGTAAAGTAGGCTCTGCCATCGTCCTTCTTTTCTGGAATATTGCCGGATTATGCCCTAAAATAGAAAACGGTATGGGGGTAAGCTTCATACAGAAATGTAATATAATATGTCTCCGGGAGACTTGGTCAACAACCAAAGTCCATTTGGTAGGTTACAAAACTTTTTTCTCCCCCGCAACACATGTAGCCTCAGGTAGAGCAAAAGGTGGTTTGACCATATACATTTCAAACACAATAAGGGGCCTGGCCATAACCTCAGTAGCTCTGGAAACAAATTACCAGATTTGGAGCCTTCGCTTTAGTAAAGATGACACTGTTCTATTGGTAAATTTTTATAACAACTTACCGGTTGGTGAACTATTGACTGTCATGCGACAGTTGCGCTCTCAATTATCTATCCTGACTGGGGGCTCTGTTAGTGGGGCTACCATTCTATGGGGGGGCGATTTTAATCAACATCCCTGCCAACACAGTAACCGTAACTTGTGTGGGTTAACGGACGAGAACGAGGATCCTTTAGTGCATTTTTCCCATTCAACTATTGGAAACTGTCTAAATGATTCTCTTCTTGACCTGGATCTCAAAATTGTAAATAAAATGAATACTTCTACCCAGATGTTAGATGCAACATATATTGGCAGGGGTAGCCATACCACTATAGACTTCATCCTGATATCCAATACATCAGGGAACCGTGTTACCAGCTTTTCAACCCTCATAAACACACAAAGTGATCACTGCGCCCTCACCATAACACTTCACCTATTACGAGAGCACAGCACTCAAAGTATAGTTAGCGCATTGAGGCAAAACTCTTTACACTTGGACAAACTTAACGGATTCTCCTTAAAATGGGAGAAAGTTGACCTCCAAGAAATTTTGAGTAGAGTGATAAAAATGGCATACTGTTCAATCCTCAAATGCTTAGATCTGTCAGTACAGAGTGAAGAATTATTAAGAAACTTTAAGATGGTCATAAAAGCAATAAATGCGTCGTTACTCGTAAAGTTAAACACTCAAGGGAAGAAAGCAGGATGGTTTAATCATAGATGCACAGCAGCGCATTCTAAACTAAAAATAGCACGGCAAAACCCAAATAGGGTTCCCCAGGAAATAGCAAACTTGAGGCGAGAGTGTAATATAGCATTAAAGGACAGGAAAATTGAACTCAAGCAGGCCTTATGGGATAAACTACATAAAAGCTCTACCCATAAAAATAGCTCAGCATTTTGGTCTGTGGTAAAATCCCCATTTCTATTAGATCAAAAGGATCAACCGGCCATTGATGTGGCAATTGATGAATTGAGTTGGGTGGACCACTTCTCAAAGATCTTTGGTGGGGGCCCAGTAGACTCAACCGAAGATTCAAACGTCGCTCCACTCACTACCACTTATCCATTGGAAATAGAAATTGACATCAATGAGGTTCTACGGGCCATTAAAACCAGCAAAAAAAGGTAAAGGCCTAGGACCCGACGGTGTCCCGATGGATCTATTTAAATCGAACGAAGACCTATGGGCACCAATTCTCACAAGGGTACTCAGGGCAGCCTGTGAGGTGGGGCTACTGGACTCATGGTCCAAATCAATCATGGTCCCCATCTTTAAAAAGGGGGACCGCCAGGAGGTATCATGCTACCGTCTGATCTCTCTGCTGGATTCCTTGGGTAAAGTTGTGGGCAGAATCATCCTCGAACGTCTTCAGCAGTGGGCGGAGGATGGCAGGATCCTTTCAGACATCCAGTTCGGTTTCAGGGAGGGCCTAGGGACAGTTGAACAGGTTCAAGTACAAGTTCAAGTTCGAGCATTTATATAGCGCACTACTCACCCAGGGGGTCTCAAGGCGCTAGGGGAGGGGTTCATTATTTGTCGAATAGCCAGGTTTTAAGTTCTTTTCTGAAGGAGATGTGGTTTTGAGTAAGGCGGAGGTGAGTGGGGAGTGAGTTCCAGGTCTTGGCAGCCAGGAAGGAGAAGAATCTGCCACCCATGGTGGATTTTCGGATGCGCAGGACTGCGGCGAGGGCTTGATAGGACGATCTTAGATGGCGGGTGGGTTTGTAGAAGGACAGTCGAGTGTTGAGGCATTCGGGTCCTAGATTGTAGAGGGCCTTGTGTGCGTGGGAGAGAAGACGGAACGTAATTCTTTTGTTGACGGGAAGCCAGTGGAGGTCTTTTAGGTGTCCGGTAATGTGATCTTGGCGAGGAATGTCCAATATGAGTCTCGTTGATGCGTTTTGGATGCGTTGGAGTTTTTTCTGTAATTTTGCTGTGATTCCGGCGTATAGTGAGTTACCATAATCCAGACGACTCGTGACCAGTGCGTGGGTGACAGTCTTTCTTGTCTCGAGGGGGATCCAGCGGAAGATCTTTTTGAGAATGCGAAGTACGTTGAAGCAGGAGGATGAGACTGCGTTGACTTGTCTGGACATCGAGAGAGAGGAGTCTAGGATGAAACCCAGGTTTCGTGCGTGGTCTGTGGGTGTGGGTTCTGTGCCCAGGGCCGGTGGCCACCATGAGTCGTCCCAGGCAGAGGGGGATGATCCTAGGATGAGCATCTTCGTTTTGTCTGAGTTGAGTTTTAGTCGGCTATGTTTCATCCATTCGGCTACTTCTTTCATGCCTTCGTGAAGATTGGTTTTGGCGGTGTTAGGGTCTTTGGTGAGGGAAAGGATTAATTGGGTGTCGTCGGCGTAAGAGATGATGTTGAGGTTGTGTTGGCGCGCGATGGATGCGAGTGGGCTCATGTACACGTTGAAGAGGGTGGGACTGAGTGATGATCCTTGTGGTACTCCACAGATGACTTCAGTGGCCTCTGAGTTGAATGGGGGGAGTCGGACTCTTTGAGTTCTCCCTGAGAGGAATGAGATGATCGGTGTGGATCTGAAAGTGGAGATGTTCGGCGGTTGCAAGATTATCGTCGGAGCTGGTCGAGATTTTGATGGTGTTCCTGTGGATGATGGCGATGCCTCTCCAGTTTGATTGGTGCGGTCTTTTCGGATAATCTTGTAAACGTCCGGTATGGCTATGGCGATGTCGGGTGCTGATGATGTGTTCATCCATGTTTCTGTAAGGAAGGCGATGTCCGGAGACGCAGTGTCGAGTAGGTCCCAGAGTTCAGTTGCGTGTCTGTGGACCGAGCGGGTGTTAAGTAGGATGCACTTCAGGCGGTTAGAGTCGGAGCTGTGTATGGAGGAAGTGGATTTGGTGAGGGTCCTGGAGCAGTTGAACTTGCAGGTGAGGCAGGCGAATGGGCCGTGGGTACGTCCTGGGGTGGCTTCGCAGCATTGTGGTGTGCGTCCGGGGTTGAGGGCGAGGAGAGTTGCGGCATCATATGTGAGTCTGGTGGGTTGGGTGCGGCGGGGACCAGGGGGTCTGACGCTAGGCGGGGTCCAGGCGCGGACGGGCGTAGACGGGCTTACCTTTGGCGCACCTTCGGCGCGCATAGGGCGCGTCCGCTGCGCGCGAAAGCATCTGTCATAAATGGATAGTGGAAGGGGAGGGGCGAGGGAGGGTCAGCAGGGAGGCGGGATCGGGCGGAGAGGACGGGCTCCGAGGCACAAACAACAAACAAAATGGCATCCAAGTGAAATTGTCAACAGGAAGGGGCACACCGAGTGAATGGCGATTTAAATAAACTTAATATGAATGAGAAACACTCGACAATGCGTTATCACACAAGCGCTATGCTAAGTGGCAGCTAGCAGAGACAACAGCTGGGCAAGCGCGTGTAAGACCAGGATAGTGCTAAAATTGGCAAAGCGCTATTGATAATTAATATACATGCTTGGGCTTCAATTAATGCAGCGCAATGACAAGCAGCAGATTATAGTTAAACGAGTATCACAGGCAGAGCAGCGAGATCATTAACGATACCACTGGAGCAGGGAGCAGGGAGCGACCGCTTCTGAGAGCGCCAGGACGGTCACCGTCACTGGCACAGGCACTGAACCTGACATTAATTTTAGGGAAATACGTTTGTGCAAAGGCGGGCAGTATTTACATGGTATACGTGGATCTGTCAGCCGCCTTTGACTGTGTTTGCCACACCAAATTATGGACAATATTGTTGGTCATGGGGGTAGACTTGCCTTTGGTAAATTTCCTGTGTGAACTTTACACAAATGCTTCAGCCTGGGTGAGGTTTGGTGTAAAAGGAGAGCTATCGGCGTCGTTTGGAGTGGAGAGGGGAGTGAGACTAGGATGTGTCCTGGCTTCCTTTCTCTTTAAGCTTTATACCAACGGACTGGAGCGAGCCATGTTGAATGGGAGCCAGGACCTTCCTCAAGTTAAAAATCGCTCGATCCCGGCTCTGCTCTACGCGGACGACGACGTTATACTGGCGCGCACACCTCTAGAACTCCAGAAGGCTCTAAATAGGTATTCCCAATTTATGGGTGAACTGGACCTACATATTAATATCAAAAAAACTTTTATTATGACTGCAGTATTAGGGAAAAAAGGGCCAAAGAGTATATTCTTAAATAAGGAAAAATTGGAAGTAACAGCACAGTACCCCTATTTGGGCATTATTATCGACCAGAAACTAAATTGGCTTCCAGCCATAGAGTCAAGAAAATTCCACCTAGTAAGAACCACTATGGCCCTTGCAAATTTCTCTAAACAATTGGGCAGGAGACCGCCGGCAGAGCTCTTAACGATATATAGAGCTAAATGTCAGTCAGTAGCGCTATATGGCGCGGGAGTGTGGGGGTACGCTAACACCAATAACCTACAAGTGGCAGGAAACGCATTTCTCCAATTCCTTCTAGCGATTCCAAAAAGCACATCCACCTTTTCCTGTCACATAGAATTGGGAATCTCTTATCTACCGGACCTAGCTAAAATACAGCCTCTCCTCCATTGGCACCGCATATGGTCGGTGGACAAAAACACACTTACCCAGCAGATTATCTTAGATTGTATGGCCATGGACTATTCAAACAAAATTGGAAGGCTAGCATATATAAAAGGTTTTTTAACTGACCTAGGATTGGAAAAATATTACCCGACTCCAACCACAATCCGGTCATTATCTAGGAAGGCATTACAGGCTCTCTCACTTGCCTATCTAGAAGAAATTCGGGTAACTAAAGAAACCTCCAAACCATCTGTCCAACACTGCATCGCTGTACAAACAACTTTTTCAATTCAGCCCTATTTAACCTATGATCTTACTACTTTTGAGAGATTTCTCTTAATAAGATTTAGGTTAAATACCTTACATCGTTTGGTTGCTTTTCCAGAAAGAAACAACTGGGATTCAGTATTCTCTTTATGCCCGTGTGACGAGATCTCAACCCAGGCAACCATTCATACTTTCTTTTTTTGTAAGTATTATAGAGAATATGCTCTTTATTTTCAATAAAAAATTGCAGAAATAAAAAAAAAAAAGAAAGATCTGGCGGACTCCGCTACTAAAACTTGTTGGAATTAGAAGATGCCGCCCGGCTTTGCTATTTTTACAGATGTTGGGCGATGAGTGGATGGCGAAGTGCATTGTCAAGTTCTTGAAATGCATTTTCCGACACCGAATAAACCTGTAAAAAGAGGAAAAATAAATTGCCACATAGTGTTGTGGTATGATAATTCAACTAATTGTGTAAAGAGATTGAGACTTTCCCTTAGAATATTCTATGTGTACATAATGATTGTTCTGAAAATTCAATTAACTGTGTAAAGAGAGAGACGTTTCCTTAGAATGTTTTATGTATATATAATGAATTAGTTTTAATATTGTATAAATTATAGAGAAGCACAATGGTAATTCCCCTCCATTTAAAAAAATCAATACGTTTTTTAAGAAATTGTACTAAACGCTAGTATTTCGTTTTAAACTAGATCATGAAATGTCATTTTTTTTTTATAATGTAAATGCTTTTATGGTTTTTTTATCTGCCAAAAACCGAATAAAGAAATACTTGACTTGACCACGGGTTTTAAAAAATTTGCATTTGTTTCATTTCATGATATATTCTAAGACTGCTGATTCGACAGGCATTTCTTTTACCAAACAGAGTGTAATGTTCCAACCAGAGCTGTAGAAATAAACAGCACAATTCCTGCATGGGTTACATGCTGTTCATGCACCTTTGCCACCTGTGAGGCCAGAGTTTGCAAAGGCAGTGCCAGGGGTCTGAAAGGGTAACCTCAGAGCCGCACCCCCCGGTGAGCCCTAAATGATGTGAGGTCTGCAGATCAAAAGACAAAAAGAAGGGGGTGCTTGGCCCCTCCCCTCTGCAGAGGTGTGAGCTAGTTGTGTTCATATGGGTGTGATTTACCCTTTCAATGTGTCTATCTGTCTCTCTCTGCCCCACAGAGGGGATGAGAGAGAGAGAGAGAGAGAGAGAGAGAGAGAGAGAGCAAGACAGACATAGAGATGGATAGATAGATAGATAGATAGAGATAGATAAATAGATAGAGATAGATAGATAGATAGAGATAGATAGATAGATAGAGATAGATAGATAGATAGATAGATAGATAGATAGATAGACAGAGAGAGAGATGGTGAGAAGGGGAAAGGAGAATGAGAAGGGAACATTGTGAGAGTTACAAAGATGGACAAATTGGGAGAGAGAAGAGATAGTGAGAGGGCAAGTGGGATAAGAAGAGAGAGCAAGAGGCAGAGAGTGAGGAAAGACCGAGATGGAGAGACTAGAGGACAGATGGAGAAACACGAGAGAGAAGAAGAGTGGAACAGTATGAGAGTGAAAGGGGAAGTGTGAGAGATGCAGCGAGAGCAGGATGGAGGTGTGGGAAGGGGAGATGTCGCAGATTACCAGAGAAGGAAAAATGGTGTGAAAGAGAAAAATCCAAAGAAGCAGAGGAATCAGAAGGGAAAAGAGAGGAGGAGGGAGATATTCATACCCATTGAATTTCATGCATGATCCTTCACACTCACACATACCCTTTCACTTTCGCACATGCCATTCACATAAACATCATCACATTAACAATACCCTTTTCCATTCACAAACACCCCTTCACATTCACACATACCACTCTGATTCACATAATTTAATTTAATTTAATTGCGGGTTTATATAGCGCTAGGAATCGACTCCCGGAGGAGTATCTCCACGCTTCGACCGCTGGGGAACCCGTCCTGGCTCACCCTGAGAGATGGTCCCTGATGGGTATCTCTAAGGTGCGACCAAGCATCCCTGGCGGTCTGGGGGGGCCATTGTGAAGATGAGGCAAGCTGATGCCCAGAGTTGCCGAGTGTGGTCTCTGACTAGAGTAGGCACCGAGGCGAGAATTATCGAGTCCGCTGACCCTGGTCCGCGACCCTGCCGCGTCGGGAATCAAACCCTGGTCCCGGGCCGTCCTCTGCTTACGGGTCTGTCGCCTCTAACCAATGATCCACACTTCTCCACTCTGATTCACACACACCCCTTCACATTCAAACACACCACTCTGATTCACATACACCCCTTCACATTCACACATACCATTCTGATTCACATACACCCCTTCACATTCACACATACCATTCTGATTCACATACACCCCTTCACATTCACACACACCACTCTGATTCACATACACCCCTTCACATTCACACACACCACTCTGATTCACATACACCCCTTCACATTCACACACACCACTCTGATTCACATACACCCCTTCACATTCACACACACCACTCTGATTCACATACACCCCTTCACATTCACATACCACTCTGATTCACATACACCCCTTCACATTCACACATACCATTCTGATTCACATACACCCCTTCACATTCACACATACCATTCTGATTCACATACACCCCTTCACATTCACACACACCACTCTGATTCACATACACCCCTTCACATTCACACACACCACTCTGATTCACATACACCCCTTCACATTCACACACACCACTCTGATTCACATATACCCCTTCACGTTGTCCTATACCCTTTAACATTTAGACCTACCATACACTTTCAAATGAATCCTGTTGTATTCAAACATGCCCATTCACTTTCATGCGTGCCCCATCACATTCACACATACACTTTCATATCACATTTACCCTTTCACACTCCCACATGCCCTTCCATATTAGCACGTCATTCACATTGAATCATACCCTTTACATTCATATAGGCCTTTCACATTCACACATAGCTTTGAATGTTCATATATACCCCTTCACATTCTCGAATACCCTTCACAAATACTCTTTTATATTCACACATGCCCGTTTACATTCACAAATACCCTTACACACTCACACATACCATTTCCATTCAAGTATACCCCTTTATATACATACATACTGTTATATCCAGGCCCGGACAGGCCATTGCGGGCACTTTGCAATCCCCCGGTGCGCCGCAAGGGTGGGGGCCGATTTTGGGCCCCTGGGGGCCATTTTTGTTACAGGGCCGTTTTTGCAGCCTGGCTGCAAAATCGGCCCGATAACAAAATCAGCCGAAAAGCGGCCCAGGCAAAGAGCTCAGTCACCCCCTCCCCCTTTTCCGGAGGGGGGGCGAGCACTTTGCCAGGGCCGGTTTTCGTTCCCAGTCCGGCCCTGGTTATATCCTGCCTATTTAATCCGATGTATCCCAGTTTACCTTTTTCCTGGATTTCCAGCGATAGTCGCACAATGTGTTGCTTTCGCTGGTATTCCTATCGCTTTTGAGATAAGCGTCGCTGATAGCGCGTCATCTCAGCGATAGAAACCTGCGATAGCCGGCGATAATTATCCTAGCACTAAGTGCGCTTAGCGATAATTATCGCCGGTTGTTGGTGAGATGCCCCAATGGAGGTTCAAGGTTCTGAGGGAATGGCGTATCGACTCCCGCCTGCCATTACTCATGAACATCTTCGGGCAATAAGATGCTATTTCATTACTATGGTGACAGCATGGGGCACTCACAGGTTTTTAACATGTTAATAATGTCTATTCATACTGACGTATTTCTCTATTCTAGATGTAGGAGCGTGCGCTGAACTGTGTCCACCAGGAGGATGTCCTGCGGGCCAGACCTGCGTAAGCAATGGCTGTGGACATCAGTGCAAACCAAGCCCCAGTAAGTATTGACGCGTGATAGGAAATGGTCAGCTTGAGAAGAGAAGGCTGGCAGCACGTCTTGTGGTCCTACCAGGGTGGAACCCCTCCTCCCAAGGGTTGTGAGGGTCCCACCCTGGGCTGTGATGCTGCCTTGAGCCTTTGTCTGAAGCAATAAAGCTTCAATGCATCTGTGTCTTATAGTAATATGGAGGCATGTGATGAGATCATGAGATAGATCACTGGCTAAGATGAACAAACATGATGTGTAAGTTGTACTTATTTTGTTTATAGTGTGCATTAATATATAACTAAGGTATAGTCTTATTTGTAATATTTATTTTATATGCTGTGTTCGTAAAGGGCAATATTAATATTTAAGTCCGGTGATGTTCAAAGCAAACCAGACTACAGGTGCTTCTGGATTCAAAAGCACCGACACATATAACTACATCAACACTGGACCCAAGGCCTGGGAAATATAGCAATGGGACAAGTTAGCATATTGAAATCACAATGTCTTACAGGGACATCAAATATATAATATAAAATCAGCCAAATTAAAATAAACAACATTTTAGCAGAATCCCGAAGAAATTAAAAAAAAAATAATAATTTTTGGTTTGCTTTACGATTTTATAAATCACGTGTGGGTTTTTCAAAATGTCAATTGGTGGCACGCCTCAAACAGCTGAAAGCCACACTGATCTTAAAGAGATGTGTATTGCACCTTTAAATTGTGTTTAGAGAGTGAACGAGGTGTTCATGTGAAAGTGTTAGTGTACGTAAGCAGCCCCGCGGGGGCGCTGGTGCACATCCAGAGGCTGCTCCCAGTGGGCTGGGTTTAAAGCGCCCTGAAGCCAGATTACACACGTACAGCGTCATTACAGCCACCCTGCCAAGGCACATGTAAGGCTGCAGTCCCAACCCCACCCCGGCGGAGACAAGGGTGGGTGTAGGTAATGCCTACAGCTCCCCTCCGGCTCCACAGCCTCTAGGTCACCATTTATGGTTTAGTACCCCAAATAAATCCCAGCTCCACACACCGGCTAACAGATCAAATATCCGTCCGTTTCTAGGCGCGTGATCAGTTCTGATAAACAGGGCTGCCCTGGACGGTGACCTTACACAACCTTGACATTAATGATATCACAGGAAGTGACATCACACACCCTTTGACATCAATATCACCGGTCAGGAAGTGACATCACACACCCTTTGATATCACAGGAAGTGACATCACACACTCGGACAGAGGCACTGAGTGAGAGTTAGTGAGAGAAAGATAAAGCACTGAGACTAGGGAGACAGAGGAACAGTTAGTGACAGAAAATGAAGAATGCAATGGAAACAGACGGTGGGGAGAGTGTGAGGGGACAGGTGAGAGACGAAGAAGAGAGGCACACACATACCACTCACTTTCACATAAATCATGTCATATGCAAACATACCCATTGAATTTCATGCATTATCTTCACACTCACACATACCCTTTCACATTCACAAACCATTCACATACATGAAACAGCCTTAACCACACAGCCTAAACTGTGCATGACTAAACAACGCAGGCGGAACCACGCCTGTCTAAACCACTCGTATGCCTTTACCACTCGTATGCCTTTACCACTCGTGTGCCTTTACCACTCGTATGGCTTTACCACTCGTATGGCTTTACCACTCGTATGCCTTTACCACTCGTATGCCTTTACCACTCGTATGCCTTTACCACTCGTATGCCTTTACCACTCGTATGCCTTTACCACTCGTATGCCTTTACCACTCGTATGCCTTTACCACTCGTATGCCTTTACCACTCGTATGGCTTTACCACTCGTATGCCTTTACCACTCGTATGCCTTTACCACTCGTATGCCTTTACCACTCGTATGCCTTTACCACTCGTATGCCTTTACCACTCGTATGGCTTTACCACTCGTATGGCTTTACCACTCGTATGCCTTTACCACACATGTCTTTACTACACATATGCGTGGTTTATACATTAGTAGTAGTTGGCACTCATTACTCCAGGCGGAGGGTCAGAGGTGACTTCCTGCCTGCACGAGGAACGGCTTGGTGAGTATGATTTATGGGAGTAACTTTTTAGGGTTTTAAGGCTCAGGGCCGGTAGTCAGGATCCTTTATAGGGCAGAGAGGCCGGTTTTAGGGCTCAGACTGGGGGCTGGGTAGGTTGCAGGTCCGTGGTTTAGGCCTTCAAGACAGGGGTCAGGGTACTTTTTACAGCTGCAGGGACGGATTTAGGGCGGGAGTCTGGGGTGTTTTTTAAGGTCCAGGGTCAAGGTTTTAGGGCTCAGGGCTGGGGGTCAATTTCAAAGCTGGGAGCTGGGTTTTTAGGGCTCGGGTGCCCGGGAGGGAGGGGGGGGGGCTTCGTTTTTAGAGCTGGGTCCAGGCTTTCAGAAGTCTGGGTGGGGGGCTGGGGTGTTTTTAGGGTTGGGGTTGTACTCTGGGCAGGGATTTAGGACCGGTTTTAGGACTAAGGGGAGGCTAGGGCATAACTTTAACCACACATATGCCTTTACCAATTATGCTATTACAGCGAAATCAGTTGTGAAGGCATGCGTGGTAAAGGCATGCGTGGTAAAGGCATGCGTGGTAAAGGCATGCGTGGTAAAGGCATGCATAGTTAAGGCATGCATAGTTAAGGCACGCTTGTTAAGACCGCGTTGCTCAGGCATGCGTCGTGAGGGATTGCATCCCTTCACATTCACACATACCATTCTGATTCACATATACCCCTTCACGTTCACCCCTACCCTTTCACATTTAGACCTCCCATACACTTTCAAATAACCCCGGTCATATTCAAACATACCCATTTAATTTCACGCATGCCCCATCACATTCACACATACACCTTCATATCACATATACCTCTATGCATGCATTCACTAATACCCTTTCACATTCACATTCACCCTTTCACACTCACGTTATTCACATATACCCCTTCAAATTCAAACATACCCTTTACATTCACATATATCCCTTCACATTCAAGCATGCCCATTCACACATAGCTTTGTACGTTCATATAGTCCCATTAACAGTCATGCATACCATTCACAAATACTCTTTCATATTCACACGTACACCTTTGCATTCACACACACCATTAACATTCAGATACCTCTGTTTCAACATACCCCTTCACATTCATGCTTACCCCTTCACGTTCACACAGGTTGTAATATTCATGCATATTCCTTCATACTCGTGCTTATCACTTCACATTCAAAATTACCCCTTCACAAACACACATACCACTCTGATTCACATTTACACGTTCACTCCTACCCGTTCACATTTAGACCTACCATACACTATCAAATAAGCCCTGTCTTATTCAAACCTACATATTCAATTTCATGCATGCCCCAGCACATTCACACACACTTTCGTATCGTATATGCCCCCACATTCACATTTATTCTTTCACACTCACACATACCCTTTGACATTCACGTCGTTAGCATTTACATATACCCCTTCATATTCAATCATCCTTTACATTTACATATACCCCTTCACATTCAAACATATATCTCTTCATTCACATTTATCCCTTCACATTCATACATGTCCTTTCACACTCACACATAGCTTTGTATGTTGATATAAACCCCTTCACATTCACCCATACCCTTCACAAATACTCTTTTATATTCACATTTGCCCTTTTACATTCACACATACCCTTCCACATTCACACATACCATTTACATTCACATATACTCGTTTATATTTAAACATACCCCTTCATATTCATGCACACCCCTTCAGTCACACACAGCTCTTAATATTCATGCATACCCCTTTGTACTTGTGCATACAACTTCTTTTTCAAAATTACCCCTTCACATTCTTTGATACTCCTTCCCATTCATGCATACCCCTTCACACCCCACTATGGCCCTTCAGGTCCATTCTTATCTTGTGACAATCTTGCATTTCCTCTAACATTTAAGCGTTCACCGTCAAATTCATGCTCATTGACTTACATTCACATATTGCCCTTCGCTTATAGGCATATCCCTTCACTTCCACACACCCCTTGAAATTGACACATACCCCTTCATGTTGATGCAAACCCCTTCACATTCACACATAGCACTTCACACTCAAGCATACCCCCTACATTCATTCACTACCCATCACATTCACTCATAGGTTCACAATGACATTTAAACCATCACATTACGAATTTAAATCTGGCCTGGGTTTTCTTGCATTTCCTCCGAGGTGGATCTGGCCTGGCACTACAGGGTGGACTGTTCCTATTGGAGTGGAATCAAGACTGATTTACATATGGCCAATCTTTGTTTAAAGTAGCACATTGACAAAAAACAAGGGTCTGAAATCTGGCCCAGTAATTCCCAAATGCACAGATCAATTCCTGCATTCCACCCATCACCAGTGATTTTTCTCAATGCTAGCCTTAGACCTCTGCAACTTGTGACTTTTAGCAAGAGTTACATACCTGGGACCGGATTCACAAAAGTAAACAGACTAAAGTCTAACTTTATGACTTTCGGTATTCACAAAGACCATTTAGGAGAAGTAAAGTTAGACTTTTGTCCCAGTTAAACAAGTTTTGATCTTGGGGCCTAAGAGTAGGTTGGAACATCTGATGTCATGAGTACCAAAGCATAGATGTTGTCACTTCTTGTACACCCGCCATTCTGGTGACTTGTCCATATTTGACAGTGGACTGCATAATTTATTCTTGCACCCACTATGGCTTGAATAGTGGGATAGCTAGTGTTGTCAGCGATGAAAGACATTCCTTCCCCTAAAACTCTGGGGTGAAAGAAGCAGCCCTCCGATGCCTCAGTAATCAGGATCTTGATGGAAATGTCCTCATCAAATATCATACCAAGATCTGTAAGAGTCCTGAAAGAAGCTGGGTTGAGACCCAGTGTGTCAAGTCAGCAACCTGAGAATCAAATAGATGACCCAGATAACCCAGCACCCTTAGCAGAGTTATGTTTGAGTTAAGTTTAAGGCATTTTCTTGTCATCCAGCATGCAAGTGCTCTGAATCCCCTTTGTAATGTATTATGGACCCCAGTGGTGTTTCTATCAAGGTTTGGAACCAACAGGGTATAAGACATACATGAAAGATGGTATGTAGTAAAGAGATAGGGAGGAGTTACACACAGATTGAAGAGTCCTGCTTAATCAGGACTCCTGCTGGTATCTGCAAAATGTTGGTAGCCAATGACTTAAGGGGTGGGATGCAGAGCTCCTGGGTACAGCCCACTAAAAGACCAGTCCAACCCTTGGACTCCCCTTTGATGCCCGGCCTTACAAGTCAAGATAAATCTGGTCATTGGCTGTTGAAAGGTCAAGAAGACTCAGTGGCAGCTTTTCCTCGGCCAATGATCATGCAAAGCTCTTTTTGAACAGTTATCAGGCCCACAGTAGTGCAGTGCTGAGCCCTACAACCAGCTTGACCTGGGTCTAGCAAAGGTGCAAGCATTCCTTCCATCACATTTTGTATGTTTGATGTACAGCCTTAAGTGGCAGTTATGCTCAGACGCGGGTCCCGTTCTCACAGTGCGACTAGTAGCAACCTACACCCGACTGATGAGCCCCAATTAGTGCAAAACTAGTCTTGCGTTACTTGTGTTATGGTTCAGGAAGGAACTCCCCTGGCTGTACGGGCTGGACTGTTCCTATTGGCGCAGGGTCGAGACTGGTTTGCATATGGTGCTAAAGAACAAAAGGGACACTAGTGGTCAAACAGTATGTGGCTGAGGAAAAACAGAGTGGCATAGGTTGTGTCTTATGTATGTGGCACCAAAGTGTACAGAAAACCATTGAGAAGCCCTCTTAGACCCCAGGTCATAAAACCCCCTCTTGAGAAACTAACGTTCGTTACCACTTTCAGTACTCAGTCCACGCAAGTACAAAAATCAGTCCGAAAGAACTGGCGCGTTTTGAATACAGCAGGAAGATCTCTACCTCTCCCACTTTTCTCTTTCAAAAGAGGACAGAGTCCACGTGATGGGTTGATACATACTAGACCTAAACTGTTCAACCAAGAAATGACCACCACATTGTGGGGCCTCCCGTCTGTTCAGGGTCACTACCCTTGTGGCTCCTGCACAGCCTGCCCACAAACACAAGACATTAACGGTCGACATTGGTACAGACAGACCTTGGGTATTAAAGAAACACACTAACTGTAATAGTGAAAGTCACATACATGGTGACATGCCCATGTTCCCTCAGATACGTAGGGATGACCGCTAGAAAAGTGAAGCTTCGCATCAATGAACATAAAAGCACAATAAGATGCAATAAACAAGCAACGCGTCTTACAAACCACTGCCTGACAAGAAAACACAAAGCTGAGGAAATGAGATGGGTCGTATTAGAGCAACCATTCATCCCCCATCATGTCGGTGATCCTGCACGTTTCTTGGTCATTAGCGAACAGCAATGGATTTTTAAACTCAAAAGCGACACAGAAGGTCTGAACGAGGACATTCCGTGGTTTACTTTTTAATTTATACCCCATTTCCTATTTTTGTCTAACATTGTTCCAATCTATAGACATTCAGGAGATGTAATACCGGTCTATACTAGTCTGAGTCATTAATATCAGGGCGGGACAAGGTCACTTCATTCTCATTCCTTCCTTTTACATCATGACCAACCTGCCCTTTCTAGTTTAGTAAACCAATACCGCATTGGTATCTCATTTTCTACACACCGCCTGGCCACCACTGGCAGCACTTCAGAATTGCCATGGAATAATATATTGGAAGACTTAGTCAGGAGGCTGTGTCCTACAAATGGAATACACATGTGCTATTATATATTAAATGACCTGAATATCTGCATATAGTGTTTTTCCAGGTCCCTTTTCAAATATCATAGGCAATACCTGACTCGCTGAGTTTCCACAGGTATAATTGACCTTCGAGAACCAACTACCAAAACTCACGTAGTACTCATATTAGTTGGTCACTAAGGACAGCTCTTTCGACTTGCTACTGATTAAAGGTTGGGAACTCTCACTCTAAAACCATTCATAATAGTGCCAGTACAATAAATCACCCGGATGTTTACAGATGTCTCTTTAGGACCTGTATTAATATCATGTGAAACATCTGATTCATGCAGTATTTACAGACATATCTGATTTCATCACCAATGTTTCAAGCCTATCGGGCAGACTGGACACTGCTATCATTCCGTCATTGTTGCAGCAACCAATGATAAGCGCACTTCTCCCGCAGACTACTAAAGTCCTGGTATCTCCACGGACTTTTGCTACCATTACGGCCTGGGTTTGCAGCACCCAATGAGAGCTCAGTCTTCCCATTTCAACACACACGGTCATTGGGTGCCTACATTTCTTTTTCTCCCCAACCGGATGAAGTCTATACTTCCGGTTTGGGAAGCTACGCGGGCTCCTTTGTGGTCTGTAAAGGTGTTTTGGTCCGTAAAGGTGTTTTGGTCCGTAAAGGTGTTTTTCACCTATCTGCTCATTAATGAAACGGAACTGCTGGAACGTATACACACACTAGCTAATGAATAGGAAATCTGCCTTTGCAAAGCATATTGAATGCATGGATTACAATCTGCTGAGTCCACGCCATCGACTCTAGTCGGCGAAACTGAAACTTTACTTGGCTGTGATCAGCTTAAACCAATGCACGTGGACCTCTTTCTCATATCCTCAGACTATACGTTTTTGCTTGTAACAAGGACATTGGTTGATAACCTTTCCCATACAACCGGATACGATATAATTTCCGGTGAATTTTGGCAAGGCGGGTCTCCCTGTGGTCCGCACATACACATCTAAAAACTGCTTGATTTCTACTATTGCGAGCCCGCAGTAGCTAGTTAGAATATACGTGCAGTCTCCATTTCAGTCCGCATTTTGGCAAGCGGGAAGACCAATTAAGATTAATTGAAAGGCCTACAAATAGTGCTTGTCCTGCTCCAGTCGGTACCTCCCCCTCGGCTTAGGACTAAGCCTGAGGTACCGACGGACAGGTACGGCCAGAATACATCAGCGAAGGCACGACTGGGGGGTTACTACCAACTGCCTCAGCTAGCCCAGGGACGATACCAAGATTTGGCGGCACCTTCTCCGAGAGTATTTCTCAACTGTTGGCATCCTTAATTCCTCATTTTGACTGCCGGTCTGTATTTGGCCGTCTTTTCAGTCCTTCTGAGCAATTTCTTTAAAGACCATGCTGAGATTAGCGTTTAGGCATTAAACAATAGAACCAGGTTATGATGTGATACCAGGCACTTTATAACTTAGACTGGGCTATCTAACCATATGGTTACAATAAACATTATTTAAACATTATTTAAACGTCTCTTAGAGACTGTCCTGTTGTCTCAAGTGCCTACCAAGGTTTTATGATTGCTTACATAATATAACATAAATGGCAGGATAATATTGTCTCCCTTGCTATTTTCTTTTTGCACATCAATAGAGCGGGGCCTCATTGGCTGAGCGAGCAACAGGAGAGGTGAGGTCTGATCCCAAGATTGTTCTGGGTGAGTTACAATTGGTATACCTTGTGGATATCAATCAAGAATGCTGATGGAATGAACTAGCGACCGCATTGATTTATGTGGTGTAATTGTTACATCCAGTGGATTCTTCCTGTCTGTGTCTGTATGTATGTATGTGTGTGTGTATGTATGTATGTATGTGTATATATATATTACCTACTGGCGGTCGCCAGTAGGTATATATAGTTAGGATTTTTTCTCTATGGGTTTTTTGAAAATTCTATGTCTAATAACTTTGGCGTTTGTGGACGGAATTGGCTGACATTTTCAGGAAAATGGCACATTTTGTTTCTGAGCAGCCCCTGAAAATTTTGGGGGGGTTCGTCAAGGGGGGGCCGAGAAAAAAGGGGGGTCCCAAAACGCGTTTTTCCCATGTTAATTTCCATAGGGCGGTTGGCCTCACTTTTAGCCCGAACGGCTGAATGGATTTGCACGAAACTTGGCAAAATTGTAGGGACTGGTAGCCCGATGTGCCTTTTGTAGGTCTCAATATATGTGCTGCAGTGGATTTTGAGAAATTAACGTTTAAAAAAAGATATATATCTGTAACAGCGGACTGGGCAGCGGCCCAGGACGCGGACTTTTCGCGCAACGGAGCTTTGTGAAGCGAAGCTGATTGGTTCTCCGGCGTCTGTCAACATTCCAAACAGTCCGTAGCGGCCGCCATCTTGTCTCTCGGTAGGATCGAGAGACAAGAGGAGGTCAAAACAAAGGGGGAAATAACTATAAGGGGGCATAGTAGATCCTCGCTGACCCCCTAGGTTTGATGTGGAGGTTTTAAAAGGGCCCCGCGGGGCAAAAAAAAATAATAATAATAATAATCAAACGGCTGAATGGATTTGCACGAAACTTGGCAAAATATTAGGGACTGGTAGCCCGATGTGCCTTTGCTAGGTCTCAATATATGTGCTCCAGTGGATTTTGAGAAATTAACGTTCAAAAAAAGATATATATCTGTAACAGCGCTCCGCTTCGCGTAACGGAGGTTTGCGAAGCTGATTGGTCATTCTGTCACTGGGCTATAGTTGGGCTACATCTGGCTGATATTTGGGCCACATTTGTTTTTTTGTGTGTCTGGCGGCCATCTTTGGGCTACATTGGGCTACATTGGGCTTCATTGGGCTACATTCGGCTAATTAGCAAATAGCTCATCGCAAACTAGGAATGGTAAAGAATCGCTATTTATTCCTTAAAGTTCGCTATTTAGGAAATGCAAAAAACTTTGATGATACATATGGCGGTTCATCTCTAACAAGATAAGAAGCATAGGGATACATTTATGATGACTGGCGCATCACCAGGGATGTGTTAGTCATTCTGTGCCGCTGTTCCGTCACCTATGGTGTGCTGCATTTACAATGCGGCGCATCATGGGGCAAAAACAGCACAGATGCGTGATGTATCTGTGCCGTAAAGGTGGCGCATTGCTGGAGTTGTATCGCAAGTGTGATGAAGCTCCAGCAAGGGTCGGGGGTGCCCCTGTCGCAGGGTTTCTGTTCTCACACAGAACTGTGGGCAGAGGATTGGAACCTCGGCGAATGCATTGCTGGAGTTGTATCGCAAGTGTGATGAAGCTCCAGCAAGGGTCGGGGGTGCCCCTGTCGCAGGGTTTCTGTTCTCACACAGAACTGTGGACAGAGGATTGGAACCTCGGCGAATTAGGGTGTCCCAAAACTCACGTTAGTAATCAAAAACTCCTTAGCAAGCTAGGTACAGTGTCACATTGGATATAACAAACTCTCAATGTTTAGACAATCCAGAATATGAACTTATAGTACCTCAGGATACGTGGAACTCATGAACAGTCGGTCGTTATAGATTTCTTAGAAACCAGAACATGGAGTTAAGAAGAACAGATGTGTATTTGAAATGTTTATTTACTAATGCCGTCTTCTCAGGCGTAGTACCTTAGATAATAAAAGTACACATATTATCAGTAGCAAAATTACCAGCATAGTTACTAGTACATAAAAAGTGAATGGTGATAGTATGTTAACATGCTGTAAATGAATAAGAGTTAGCAACACTTATAAGCAGCCGTGGAGGGAGTTACGGTGAGGCAGGGAGGCGGGGAGGGGGAGAAGCAGGGTGGAGAATACAAGTACACATATTATCAGTAGCAAAATTACCAGCATAGTTACTAGTACATAAAAAGCGAATGGTGACAGTATGTTAACATGCTGTAAATGAATAAGAGTTAGCAACACTTATAAGCAGCCGCGGGCCGTGGAGGGAGTTACGGTGGGGCAGGGAGGCGGGGAGGGGGAGGGGCAAGGTAGAGAGGGCTCCACCCTGCTTCTCCCCCTCCCCGGCTCCCTGCCCCATCGTAACTCCCTCCACGGCCCGCGGCTGCTTATATCTCACCCTCCCTAATACACATATTATATTATTTGCTAAGAAGGTCTCTTTGTGTTGGTTTAGGGCGTGCCCATACTTTAGTGTCTTAGATTTGAAGGAATCACATCAGCATACACCAGCTCTCTCTTCATGTGAACCGCATCAACTGTTGTGTATGTGTGTTCGGCAAAGCAATATAAAACCCGCCTCATGCCCAGAATTGGCAGAAGTTGCACTTATGTTATGAGTATGAAGTCGTGGAGATCAGACCTCATAACAATTCTGTATCGTGTTGTTCTTGAAACTTTAGCACTCGCTGTACAGATATAGTTTAACAAGCAAAGCAGATAGTAGACCAATAACATATTATTCTCATGTAAACCACGATGAACTACTAGGTGGAAAGCTAAAGCAACAACTAAGTGTCTTGTGCAGAAGTTGCAAAAAAGGAAAAATGGCGTTTAAACCGGTAATGAGCCCATGCTAACTTAACACGGTGTAAAGATATCCAGGACCTAGATGACACCTCCCCATGATCCGGAAACGAACTGAATAAGATAATAGAAGTGCCATCTCATGAGAGCAGATTGCAAGTTTATATGTGGACGGTCCGCAAGGTAAAGCATTAAAAACTAGGAAAATGTAATGCTAAAGAAAAATAAAACAGCCAAGTACTTTATCGAGTCTTAAGCCAATAGGCAAGGTAAATAATAAAAACTTGACAAATAAGTCAATGAATTGTCAATGAAATGCTAGTACTCAGCATATCAAACATGAAAAAGGTCTATGACATAACTGTGTATGCAAAATAAGCTGCAACAGCCTCCAATAGGAAGTCACCGTCTTCATCCGAAAACAGTTCAGCCATCCAATTTAAAAGCGGAAAAGAACATACGTGCTCTCCCAGCACCGGATCCTCTATCACCATCAGAGGACAGCTCGGTGGGTTTTCAAGAAAGCTCTGTTCCAAGAAAGACTGTGCTGCCGCCAGTAAATTCCAGGGACCAAGTAGTCCATGCATCAATGCCACAGCCATAATCCTTTTGCCAGGACAAACCAACTCGTGAGTAATGATAGGAGTCATCAGCTGATTAAAGTCGACGTCAGGAGAAACCGGTCCGCAGAGACACAAATCAATGGCCCAATCGAAATCACAGGTCAGGCAGTGAAATACAGGCTGGACACAGGTGAAGTAGGAGAATCGAAAAGATAATCCATATGCCGTGCTTAATATCGCCAACGGCATTGTGCCATAATATTCTAGCATGCGATTGCGGAACAGTGTCAGCAGCTGCAGGGTGTGAGGTTGCATAGGAGGGACATCCATATTTAAAAATGTAAAAAAGCACAAGAGCGTCCGCTGGTAATGCAAGTAAAAATGCCAATCCACGAACCAGAGTGGAGAAAATGGAATGAAAGGAAGCAGGGATGACTCCAAAGATTTTCTCAAATGAAGTCACGAGACCACTGGTAACAACTTTAAAAAAGTGCGCCAGGGACTTTGTGGAGGATGCGTTAAAGATAGTCGGAAACATGTTGCTGAAATTGAAAGGCAAATCTTAATTGAAAAGGGTGTGCACCTCTGTACGGGTGTTCGCTATGTGAAGTACGAAAGTTTCACGGGCCGAACTCAAGGCCACCTCTCTCTGAGACAAAAGAGCTCTTATTCTTGCCATGCCGTTGAAACGTGTCCCAAGGTTGGTATTTGTGGCCAGATTGAAAACTCCCTATGTTCATGTGTGGGAGGAAATAGAACATTTCTGCAGCAAATAACCCGTTCACTTACTGTTACGATAAAAGGAATACTTTTAATTAACTCAGAACAATCTTCATTATTGAGCATCAAATAACTACCATTTTCCAACAACTTGACGTGGGGATGATAGCAGGAACTGGCGTGCCTTGCAACACGCAAGCCATATTTGGTCGGTGTTTGTTGCATGAACCGTGTAACTGTATGTGCCTACACATTAGTGAATGATCTGGCGTCTCAGTGCATTCCTCTCCATTCAGATAAACTTCTTGATCATCTTTGAAACATCTGTATGTGTATGGAAGCGACCAGACCTCATGAAGAAAAGCACTACCTAAAGGTTCATAACGACCTATTGGTATATATTTCATACAATTTGAAAACTTATATAAAGCAAAAGGCAGCGTTATTAAACCGTGGATAAGGCATGTTGCCAAAAAACCCGCAATCCTCTGCTGATGATGTCACTGAGCATGTCATGAATGATGTAATATGTGACATCATCAGCAGTGGATTACGGGTAATAGTATCTCTAGTTTACTCCCCTATAGCTGTCTTTCTTTTAACATAAGTGTCTGTTTCCTTCCCTTATACTTACTGTTTTTGGTTCGCTTCCGGTTCGCGTACTGGCGAGCGAACTGGGAAGCGAACTAAGAGAAATAGAGGTTGGCACAGTTCCAAATATTGTACCAATTTTTTAATAACGGGGAGGTAGTTCTGAAAAGAACTTTTTTTTTTTTTTTTTTTTTCTGAAAATTTTTTTACTGTTTTTGAATTTTTCGGAACAGTTTTATATTTTTTGGGGTTTTTCTTGGAGGGGGCAATGAAAACGATTCATTGTAAAGGGCTCAACAGGAGCAACAAAACAAAAAAAAGAAGTATTTATTATTTTGGGCGTTTCGGACAAACATGAGCATGATTGTCAATAGCTCTGTTGATCAGAGTGATGCTTTTTTCTCCGTAGGAAATGAATCCATCGCAAAATACGCAGATGTGTTTTACATCACCAAATCTCATTTGTATATTTGGCACCATCTCCCTGCCCTCTGGTCCCGTTACTTCCGGTACAACAGATCTTCTGGCCATAATAGGGAGATTATCTAGGTCGTTCCGAAACTGTGCAGCACTGTAGTTGTTAGGATGCCACCTAGTCATATGGCGATGCGTTGTGTAGTTTCCGAAACTGTATTTCTTGTCGGTCCCTCTGGACAGTCTATCTTGACATATAAGGCAAGTTACGTATCTTGCATTTACTTTTTTCTGACCTTTGGGAATTTAAAAAAATTGCCAAATGAAGTTTTCTTTCCGGTGAGACGTCCTGGGCTGCTCAGGCAAAAACTGCCTCTCTTCGTGCTCGTCCTCCTGTTCCTCTTCTTCTTCTTCTTGTTGAATTATAACTTGAGCAGGTGGTCCACTCTTCCTTGGATGTGGTGGAGGTGGTGGGGAAGCACCAGCTGAAGCTACTAAAGAAGCCATTGCTCAGTGATCACAAAGGGTCTTTCTCTCACAATGATGAAAGTCAGAGTGAGGAAAGAAGGAGGGATTTTCATTATTTGGGAAAAACAAGAGTTCTCAACCAATCAAAAGTGTTCATTTTAGATTATATGACCTAGTCTTACATCATTAGGAAACCAAAAGTGAAATGAACCAATGAAAAGTGTTATTACCAAGTCACATGACTTGCTGTGTTTACGTTAAGCGCTTTGCAGGGCCTCCCGGTTTGCTTCCAGAAACCTGCGCTTTGCGACTCGCTTCGCGTACCAGTTCGCTAATGTAGTACGTCATATGACGTATCACGCGACAACGTGAAACGTCATGCGGACGGGAGGCGTCACGATGTTGTTTTGTAACGCGGCACTTGCGGTAAAGAAACGTTTACCGGCTTGCGGTCTATTTCGCGGCATCAAGGTCAGCTAACGGGAAGCTTCCCGATTTGCGAAGCGGGAACGAAGAAAAAAAAATATTTAAAAAAAAAATTATTCATAAACATATAAAATATATTTTTGGATTTAAAGAAGAATACATTTTACAGCTACAGATATTAGCTGTTAAAAAACCAATGAAATTCACAGAAAAAACCATAGGTTATGGACCATATATAGTTAGGAATTAGCATTTACAAAACCTTGAAAATTCACTGAAAAAACCATAGGTTATAGACCATATATAGTTAGGAATTAGCATTTACAAAACCTTGAAAATTCACTGAAAAAACCATAGGTTATAGACCATATATAGTTAGGAATTAGCATTTAAAAAACCTTATTTTACTCACACAAAACCATTGAAATTCCATATATAGTTAGTTGCACTAACTATATATCGCGCACCCGCAATCCACTGCTGATGATGTCACATATTACATCATTCATGACATGGTCAGTGACATCACTGATGACATCACTGATGACATCTCAAATGACATCACTGATGACATCACTGATGACATCTCATTTGACATCAATGACCACATCACTGATGATATCATTCATGTGACAATACAATGCATCTCCTCACACTTTAATATAACCTCTGTTACACCCAGTGTTAAATACAGAGTATAATTTTTGAAACCATTGACACACCAATACTAGTTACTACATACGCACTCAGTGATTCCTATGTTTACACACACATTCACTCATTTACCCATACAATCATTCATACATACAATCACTCATCTTTACAACACTATCATATGCACTCATACACCTATACAGACACTCACACTCTGTCACTCATCCATGGAGTTACTCACACACCTAGTCAGTCCTGTAAAGAATCAATCACACTTCCATTTTCTAATCTATACAGTTAAACATAGAGCACCTTACATTTTGAAACATATACTAACACATAATTACTCTCTTATACAATCATTGATACAAGTACACATTGATCTGCACAGAGTCACACACCTCCCAGCCAGCCACACACACACTCAGTCTCCCATACAAATACTTGGGCAATCAATCAATAACCCATATAGTTACTCATATAGCTACTGATCAACACATGCAGCAGTTTACAGAACAACAGACATAATGATGCACAAATTAAGACTGTTTAGTCACTAACCCATGCACTCAGTGAGACACATTTAATCACTCACTCATACAGTCAGTCACGCACCTACTAAATCCTTCATCCAGACACTTCTACATCTACTCATTCTTCAATATGTAAAACATATTTAAACTTTACAGAAACACACAGTCACTGGATGATGTCATCAGTGATGTCATTTGAGATGTCATCAGTGATGTCATCAGTGATGTCACTGACCATGTCATGAATGATGTAATATGTGACATCATCAGCAGTGGATTGCGGGTGCGCGATATATAGTTAGTGCAACTAACTATATATGGAATTTCAATGGTTTTGTGTGAGTAAAATAAGGTTTTTTAAATGCTAATTCCTAACTATATATGGTCTATAACCTATGGTTTTTTCAGTGAATTTTCAAGGTTTTGTAAATGCTAATTCCTAACTATATATGGTCTATAACCTATGGTTTTTTCAGTGAATTTTCAAGGTTTTGTAAATGCTAATTCCTAACTATATATGGTCCATAACCTATGGTTTTTTCTGTGAATATATATATATATATATATATATATATATACTTGCTCCCAACGATACACCAGCCTGCTGCACTCACGAGCGGGTGCTCCCTTAGGTGGGGGTGTGCCCATCCAATAGATTCCTGCTACAAAATCCAATACGCAGTCCTGCGAAATTAGAAACAGCACTCACAGGGGGGTACAAAGCCAAAGATTCTTTATTTGGCTACCAGCACACACAAGACGCGTTTCGGCGAAGAGCCTTCGTCAATTGCAACTTGGAACGCGCCGCCATTATTTTTAAAACACATACAATGCAATCGTCACAGTGATGGCATAGACAGCGACAATGGACTACTCGTGGGCTACAATGAGCGCCATCTTAAGAGTACTTTTAGACAATGAAAAACGACAAAGATATATATCCCTCGCTTTTCCTGTTGTTATGGGTATGACAGCGTCAAATAAATATTTGGCAAGCCACAAACCATTTACTATAGCCCTGAATGGGCATATATCTTGTCCTCATATAATTTCGCCCTTGGATGGGCTTATGTTCTGCCACCACTTTTTACTGACATGATTACATACACACATACTAATTAAAAAGGCAGTTTATGAAGCAAACCATGTTCTGATGAAAACAAAATAAAAAAGATTTTTTAAGGTGAAAAGAAAAGAAAAGAAGAAGAGAAGAAAAGAAAAGAGAACAAGGAAAAACATCAGAAGCACAAGACCAGTTCATTAGTTATTTCCAAAATTCAGTGATTTACAATATTTACACAGTATTAATATCCTAAATGGACTGCTAAATCCTCATGTGTATTAAGTCCATAAGGACTCTTACTCTGTAGATCTATAATGTATCGTGACTCTAGCCGCCGTAATTTTTGTAGGCGATCACCCCCCCGAGGTAAGGGTGGGACACTATCTAGACAAAAGTAGGCCAACAGATCCCTGTTGCGACTATGCATTTTGTCAAAGTGTCGTGCCACAGGATATGACTCGTCTAAATTGCTGACGGCACGCATGTGCTCCAATATACGTAATTTTACGGGATTGATGGTACTCCCGACGTATCTTAGCCCACATGGGCACATCAGACAATAAATGGCATACGGTGTTGTGCATGTCAGAAACTTTTTGATGCTTTTAGGGGTTTTTAAACCTGGAATTTCGTAACTGAGGGTCCTTTTGCTGATTTTGCAGGCCTTACATCGGCCACATGGAAAGAAACCATTGAGAGGTATTTTATTGGATGCATTAGATTTTACCGTGAGATGGCTATGCACTAAATCATCTCTCAAAGCTCTTGCTTTACGGTAAGTTACCAGCGGATTATTCGGCAAATCCTCCCTGATGACATTGTCCGTTAGTAAAATGTTCCAATTCTTTTTCAGAATTTTTCGGACCTGTTCTGAATTCTGTGAATAGGTCGTGATTAGTCTGAAAGTTTTGGAGTTCTGTTTTTTGCTCTCTTTAGGTTTCAATAAGTCTGATCTAGATCTTTTCTTGACTTTATTTAGAGCTTGTCTAAGCACGCCCTCATTGTACCCCCTCACCTTAAATCTATTCATGCATTGTTTGGCTGCCTTTTCAAACTCTGCTTCGGTGGAGCAGTTTCTTTTGAGTCTTAAAAGTTCTCCGTAAGGAATACTTTTAATGAGTTTCTTTGGATGATGACTTGTTGCGTGTAATGTACTGTTCCCTGCTGTGGCCTTACGATACAACTTTGTATGCAATGTATCCCCTTCCACAAAAATGGTCAAGTCTAGAAAGTTTACCTCTGAGTCACTTATTTCACCACTGAATTTCAAATTTACGTTATTCTCATTTAAGACACCCACATAGGTTTTGGCTTCCTCTATTGTTCCATCAAATATAATCAACAGATCGTCGATATAACGATTCCATGATTTGATTTTCCCATTCCATGTATTATTGTTGTCATTCCAGGCTATTTGTTCCTCCCACCAGCCAACGCTCAAATTCGCGTAGCTGGGGGAGGAGCAAGAACCCATGGCTACACCTGACTGCTGTTTGTACAGTTGTCCCTTAAAGACAACGATGTTATTGTGTAGACCAAAGGTTACAAATTCCATGAGCATTTTATTGTGCTCATAGTATTCCACACCTTTTGTTTGTAAGAAGCTGTGTATGGCCCGTAGACCATCTGTGTGTGCAATACTTGTGTATAAGCTGGTGATGTCCATCACCAGCATGCAATAACCTGGTTTCCATGTGAACTCATCTAGTACATTTAAAAGATGGGTGGTATCCTTCAAATATGACTTCAAAGTGATAACAAATGGAAACAAAAATGAGTCCACATACATAGATAAATGTTCTGTTAACCCCCCTAGAGAAGATACAATCGGTCGTCCAGGAGGGTTTATACTGTCTTTGTGTATCTTGGGAAGATGGTAAAAAGTTGGAGTAATAGGGTTCATACAACGAAGAAACAAAAATTCGTCACTATTTAGCATGTCTTTATTATACCATTTGGTGATCATGTCATGGTACTCTCTTATGCTATTTTGATAATCCAAGTTCGTAATTTTGATATAGCATGAGATATCGTTCAATTGTCTCGAAGCTTCCTTCTCATATTGTGAGACTGTCATGAGTACGATATTTCCTCCTTTATCTGATGGTTTGCATATTAGGGAAGACTCATCACATAACTCTTTGAAAGCCATTTGTTGTTTTTTGTTGAAATTTATTTTCACATTCTTTTGATACTGTACATCATGTCTTAATTTTCTAAGATCTTTAATCACCGTTTCTGAAAATATATCTATGGCATCCGTTGTTGTTGGAGGCATAAAGACCGATGCTGGTTTAAAAGAAGAAATCCCTCCTTTAAGTTGGACATCCATTGCTGAAACCATTTGTGTGTTTGAGATGTTTATACTTTCCTCTCCCAAACTTTCTGCTCGCAATTCTTCCATGGTGATGATACCACTTAGGTCTTTGCACAGAAGGCCTTCTGTGCATTTTTGTTGAGCTTTCTTGGTATTTGGTTTTGTTGATATCGGTTTCAATTTGTAAAATTTATGTAGCTTTAACTTTCTCACAAATTTGAAAAGATCAATGCGTGTTTGCGCAAATTCAAAGTTTCTCTGCGGACAAAAGGAAAGACCTAGTTTTAGTATGGTTTCTTCTTCCATAGTTAATACCTTCGTTGTCAGGTTAATGATGGATAGATCTTCTATTTCATCTAATTCCTTTTGTTGAAGGTCTTCTTGCTCCTGGTTACCGGGGGTGAGCTTGCTGTTTTTTTGACTCCAGCCCCCCCTCTGCGTTTTCCTCGTGGAGCTCTTTGTTCTGGGGGTTTTCCCCTGCCGCCTTCCTGCTGTTTCCTCATGACTTGAAATTCCGTGTAAAAATGGGAGCTTGTGGAGGCTCCCATTCCTTCCTCTACGGAATCCTCATCAGGTGTCACTTCGGATTCAGAGGTTTCTTGTACTGTAGGCGGCGGTCCCGCTTGTTTTTTCTGAATTTCTTTTCTGGGATTGTCATATTTTTTGAGAAAGTCACGACCTATTCACAGAATTCAGAACAGGTCCGAAAAATTCTGAAAAAGAATTGGAACATTTTACTAACGGACAATGTCATCAGGGAGGATTTGCCGAATAATCCGCTGGTAACTTACCGTAAAGCAAGAGCTTTGAGAGATGATTTAGTGCATAGCCATCTCACGGTAAAATCTAATGCATCCAATAAAATACCTCTCAATGGTTTCTTTCCATGTGGCCGATGTAAGGCCTGCAAAATCAGCAAAAGGACCCTCAGTTACGAAATTCCAGGTTAAAAAAACCCCTAAAAGCATCAAAAAGTTTCTGACATGCACAACACCGTATGCCATTTATTGTCTGATGTGCCCATGTGGGCTAAGATACGTCGGGAGTACCATCAATCCCGTAAAATTACGTATATTGGAGCACATGCGTGCCATCAGCAATTTAGACGAGTCATATCCTGTGGCACGACACTTTGACAAAATGCATAGTCGCAACAGGGATCTGTTGGCCTACTTTTGTCTAGATAGTGTCCCACCCTTACCTCGGGGGGGTGATCGCCTACAAAAATTACGGCGGCTAGAGTCACGATACATTATAGATCTACAGAGTAAGAGTCCTTATGGACTTAATACACATGAGGATTTAGCAGTCCATTTAGGATATTAATACTGTGTAAATATTGTAAATCACTGAATTTTGGAAATAACTAATGAACTGGTCTTGTGCTTCTGATGTTTTTCCTTGTTCTCTTTTCTTTTCTTCTCTTCTTCTTTTCTTTTCTTTTCACCTTAAAAAATCTTTTTTTTATTTTGTTTTCATCAGAACATGGTTTGCTTCATAAACTGCCTTTTTTAATTAGTATGTGTGTA
This sequence comes from Lissotriton helveticus, assembly GCF_964261635.1. Classification (NCBI taxonomy): domain Eukaryota; kingdom Metazoa; phylum Chordata; class Amphibia; order Caudata; family Salamandridae; genus Lissotriton; species Lissotriton helveticus. The sequence continues at coordinate 1,705,392,900 of NC_136069.1, read as the reverse complement.
TGTAATCATGTCAGTAAAAAGTGGTGGCAGAACATAAGCCCATCCAAGGGCGAAATTATATGAGGACAAGATATATGCCCATTCAGGGCTATAGTAAATGGTTTGTGGCTTGCCAAATATTTATTTGACGCTGTCATACCCATAACAACAGGAAAAGCGAGGGATATATATCTTTGTCGTTTTTCATTGTCTAAAAGTACTCTTAAGATGGCGCTCATTGTAGCCCACGAGTAGTCCATTGTCGCTGTCTATGCCATCACTGTGACGATTGCATTGTATGTGTTTTAAAAATAATGGCGGCGCGTTCCAAGTTGCAATTGACGAAGGCTCATCGCCGAAACGCGTCTTGTGTGTGCTGGTAGCCAAATAAAGAATCTTTGGCTTTGTACCCCCCTGTGAGTGCTGTTTCTAATTTCGCAGGACTGCGTATTGGATTTTGTAGCAGGAATATATATATATATATATATATTCACTGAAAAAACCATAGGTTTCAGGTCATATATAGTTAGGAATTAGCATTTAAAAAACCTTTGAAATTGCACCTATATAGTTAGTTGGACTAACTATATTTTGCGCACCCACAATCCACTGCTGATGATGTCACATATTACATCATTCATGACATGGTCAGTGACATCACTGATGACATCACTGATGACCTCTCAAATGACATCACTGATATCATCCAGTGACTATGTTTCTGTAAAGTTTAAATATGTTTTACATAATGAAGAATGAGTGGATGTATAAGTGTCTGGATGAAGAATTTAGTAGGTGCGTGACTGACTGTATGAGTGAGTGATTAAATGTGTCTTACTGAATGCATGGGTTAGTGACTAAACTGTCTGAATGTGTGCATCAGTATGTCTGTTGTTGTGTAAGCTGCTGCATGTGTTGATCAGTAGCTATATGAGTAGCTATATGGGTTATTGATTGGTTGTCCAAGTATTTGTATGGGAGAGTGAGTGTGTGTGTGTGTGTGGGTGGCTGGGAGGTGTGAGTCTGTGCATAGATGTGTGAGCAGTTGATTCACTAGGTGTATGGGTTCAAGAGTGCATGTGGAAACAGCTGTATGGGAGGTTGACTGTGTGCATGGGTGTGTTGGTGAGTGAATGGATATCGTAGTGCTACATGTCCAAGTAAATACATATGTAAAACACAGTGCATGTGAGTTGCCATATATAAATGACTATACATGAGAGCCAGTATTGTGTGAGTGGCTGTATGGATCATTGTGTACTTGTATCAGTGATTGTATAAGAGTAAGTATGTGTTAGTATATGTTTGAATAAGTAAGGTGTTGTGTGTATAACTGTATAATTGAAGAAATGGAAGTTTGATTGATTCTTTGCATAACTGACTAGGTGTGTGAGTAACTCCATGGATGAGTGGCAGAGTGTGAGTGTCTGTATAGGTGTTTGAGTGCAGATGATGGTGTTGTATTGGTGAGTGACTGTATGTATGAGTGATTCTATCGGTAAATGAGTGGATGTGTCTATAGACCATAGGAATCAGTGTGTGCGTATATGTAGTAACTGGTATTGGTGTGTCAATGGTTTCAAGAATGGTAGTCTGTGTTTAACACTGGGTGTATCAAAGGTTATATTAGAGTGTAAAGACGTGCATCGTATTATCACATGAATGATATCGTCAGTGATGTCATCAGTGATGTCAATTGTAATGTCATCAGTGATGTCATTTGAGATGTCATCAGTGATGTCACTGACCATGTCATGAATGATGTAATATGTGACATCCTCAGCAGTGGATTGTGGGTGCGCAAAATATAGTTAGTCCAACTAACTATATAGGTGCAATTTCAAAGGTTTTTTAAATGCTAATTCCTAACTATATATGACCTGAAACCTATTGTTTTTTCAGTGAATTTGCAAGGTTTTTTAAATACTAATTCTATTAGCGGATAACGTTTAAATATGTTAATATCCTTGTGGGACAACCTGAGCAGCCCTAGAGATCCGATTTTTGGACCGGAGCAAGATGCTCTTTGATTGTGCCATATTTCTTGCCTTCTGCCCCCCTGATTGTGCCATATTTCTTGGCTTCTGCCCCCCTGATTGTGCCATATTTCTTGGCTTCTGCCCCCCTGATTGTGCCATATTTCTTGGCTTCTGCCCCCCTGATTGTGCCGTATTTCTTGCCTTCTGCACCCTGATTGTGCCATATTTCTTGCCTTCTGCACCCTGATTGTGCAGTATTTTTTGCCTGCTGCTCCCTGATTGTGCCGTATTTGTTGCCTTCTGCTCACTAATTGTGCCGTTTTTTCTTGCCTTCTGCCCCCTGATTGTGCCGTTTGTCGGCCTTCTTTCCCCTGATTGTGCCGTTTTTCATGCCCCTGCCCCCGATTGTATTATCTTTGCCAGTGTTTGTTCGCTGCTGGTATTGCCTTTGCCTGTGTTTGTTTGCTGCCGTTATTGTCTTTGCCAGTGTTTGTTTGCTGCCGTTATTGTCTTTGCCAGTGCTTGTTCGCTGCTGGTATTATCTTTGCCAGAGCTGTGTGGGCTGTGAGCTCTACTTCTTTTGTGCCTCGGTCTACCTAGCACAAGATGAATGCCAACACTTCCTGGTTAGAAGTGTTGACAGCCAATGAGCATGCTGCTTTCCTGTGAAATGCATGCTGATTGGCTGCCACTGTCTGTCAACATTCCAAAACAGAAATTGTTGGCAGCCATCTTGTGCCTCGGTAGAACCAAGGCACAAGAAAGCAGTGAAACAAAGGTGCAAAACACGCAAAGGGGGCAGGGTAGAAGCACCCTGACCCTCTAGGCCTGCTCAGGGGGTCCCACAAGGCCCCCCCAGGCCCAAAAACAAAAATCACAGGGTGCGTGTACGGTACTCGTACGGTACTTGTACTGTGTGCGTACCCCCGCGATTTTTCCCCAAAAAAATTTGGGGCCTGGTGGTGCCTTGTGGGTCCCCCTGAGCAGGCCTAGGGGGTCAGGGTGCTTCTACCCTGCCCCCTTTTTGAGTTCTACATGTTTGATTTTCTGCTTTCCTGTGCCTCAGTCTACCGAGGCACAAGATGGCTGCCAACAATTTCTGTTTTGGAATGTTGACAGACGTCCAACAGCCAATCAGAATTTCGCGCATGCTAAGGTCCGCGCACGTGCAAGGACGGTGCGCGCACGAGCGTGCATCGTGTCCCGCCTATAGATATATAATTTGAAAAAAGTCGATTTTCTCAACAATTACTGGAGGGATTTTTACCAAATATACAAAATAAATTATTACATATCAGTCTTTACAATTTTGCCAAGTTTGCAGTAATTCCATTCAGCCGTTCGGGCTGTAGCTGTGTCTAAAGGTCCAATGTAAAATTGCATTGGACTCACTTTCACATTCAATTTTCTCAAACTACTGGACGGATTTACACCAACCATACAAAAAGCACTACTCCATACCAGGCTCTACCATTTTGCCAAGTTTGGTGTAATTCCGTTCAGCCGTTCGACCTGTAGCCTTGTCAGAATGTCCCTATGGAAATTAACATGGGGAAAACATGTTTTGGGACCCCCTTTTACCTCGGCCCCTGCTTGACGAATCCCCCCGAAACTTTCAGGGAAGGAGCAGAGGAAAATTAGTCAGATCCCTCAATCGGCGCCAAAGTTATTCCCAATAGAATGTTCGGCATTTCCTATGGTAACTAGGTCCTAACTATATATACCTACTGGCTATCGCCAGTAGGTTATATGTATGTATGTGTGTGTGTGTGTGTGTGTGTATGTATGTATGCATGTATGTATATGTATGTGTATATATATATATTCACAGAAAAAACCATAGGTTTGAGACCATATATAGTTAGGTATTTGCATTTACAAAACCTTGAAAATTCAATGAAAAAACCATAGGTTTGAGACCATATATAGTTAGGTGAATATTTTAATCATACAAAACCAATGAAATTCCATATATAGTTAGTTGCACTAACTATATATTTCGCGCACCCGCAATCCACTGCTGATGATGTCACATATTACATCATTCATGACATGGTCAGTGACATCACTGATGACATCTCATTTGACATCATTGATCACATCACTGATGACATCATTCTTGTGCTAATACGATGAACCTCTTCAGACTCTAATATAACCTTAGATACACTCAGTGTATACAGACACTCACACACTGTCACTCATCCATGGAGTTACTCACACACCTGGTCAGTCATGCAAAGAAACAATCTCACCTCCATTTCCTCAACTATACAGTTATACACACCTTACTTATTCAAACATATACTAACACATATTTACTCTCTTATACAATCCCTGATACAAGTTCACAATGATCCATACAGCCACTCACACATTCACTGGCTCTCATGCACAGTTATTTATATATGCCAACTCTCACATGTACTGTGTTTTACATATGTACTTACTATGACATGTAGCATTCAGATATCCATTCACTCATCAATACACTCATGCACACAGTCAACCGCCCATGTAGCTGTTTCCACATGCACTCTTGAACTCATACACCTAGTGAATCAACTGCTCACACATCTATGCACAGAGTCACACACCTCCCAGCCACCCCCACACACACTCAATCTCCCATACAAATACTTGAGCAACCAATCAATAACACATATAGCCTCTTGTATAGCTAATGATCAACACATGCAGCAGTTTACACCACAACAGACATACTGATGCACACATTCAGACAGTTTAGTCACTAACCCATGCATTTAGTACGACACATTTATTCACTCACTCATACAGTCAGTCACGCACCTACTAAATCCTTCATCCAGACACTTATACATCCACTCATTCTTCAATATGTAAAACATATTTAAACTTTACAGAAACACACAGTCACTGGATGATGTCATCAGTGATGTCATCAGTGATGTCATTTGAGATGTCATCAGTGATGTCATCAGTGATGTCACTGACCATGTCATGAATGATGTAATATGTGACATCATCAGCAGTGGATTGCGGGTGCGCGAAATATATAGTTAGTGCAACTAACTATATATGGAATTTCATTGGTTTTGTATGATTAAAATATTCACCTAACTATATATGGTCTCAAACCTATGGTTTTTTCATTGAATTTTCAAGGTTTTGTAAATGCAAATACCTAACTATATATGGTCTCAAACCTATGTTTTTTTCTGTGAATTTCAATGGTTTTTTAATAGCAAATATCAATAGCTGTAAAATAGATACTTCATTAAAATGAATAATGCATTTGATATTTAATAAAAAAAATTATGTTTAATTTTATATATATATTTTTTAATTTTTTGCCCCGGAGCGCTCCCGTTACGCGCACCGGGCAGTGCACCGGTAAGCGCAACTCTGTTCAGCGCCCCGGTGCACGTTACGGTAAGCGCCCCGTCAGCGCAATTGCCGCGAACGAAAACAACATCGTGACGCGCCGCGTAAGCGTGACGTATCGCGTAACCGCGTGATGCGTTCTTTTGGCGCGCTGAGTAAACGCACCCGGAAGCGCTCCGTGGCGCGACCCGGAGCGCGTAACGTAAGCGCGTCGGGACATGTGACCTGAAAATAACACTTTTCATTGGTTCTCAACTTTTTTTTCTCCAAATGATGAAAGCCCCCTCCTTTTTTCCTCATTCTTACTTTCTTCTTTGAGAGAGCAAGAGCTATTTGTGAGCAGAGAAATGGCTTCAGTAGTAGCTGCAGCTGGTGTACCCCCACCACCACCACCACCACCCAGAAAGGAAGGTCCACCACCCCAGATCCTTCCAGGAGTTGAAGAAGTGGAGGAAGAAGATGATGAGGAGGAACAGTGTAGGAGATTCTTGCCGGAAGAACCTAGGGAAAGGCATGTAAAAGTGCATTTTATATGGGAGTACTTCTCCATCCCTGCTGGGCAAAAAAAAGTGAATGCCCCACATGTCACCTGTTTAATTTGCGACAAAGTCCTCTCCAGGGGCAACCCCAACAAAAAGTATTCCTTCGGGAATTATACAATGATCCGCCACATGGAGAGGTGGCATCCTAACAATTTGACACAGGCTGAGGTACGGGACATGATTCAAAAGAACAGAGATCCTCAGGCCAGCACCTCCACAGGTGAAATTACGGTTGCAGCACCAGAAGGGCGCCAAATGGTGCCAAACATACAAAATAAATTTGGTGGATTAAAGATGGTCTGCATTTATTGTGGAAAGACCATCTGCTACGGGCAACTAAGTATTTCCCTTATTAATGATGCTGTAGACAACCACCACTGCAGCAAGAAAAGAAAGCAGTAGCTTTTTTTATTTTTTTTTGCTCCTGTTGAGCCACTGTTAATTCACAGTTTGTTGTTTCTTCCCTAAAAAAATACACCCTCAGATAAACTAGGGGGTCATGATATGTCTACCGTGCCCCCTTTAGCCCATTCCCAACATTCTTTATCCTCCATCTTCTGTCTAAATTCGACCGAAACACAAGATGGCGGACTCCTGTTACGCTGCCGGTAAGCTTCCCGGTGCACGCACCGGGAAGCGCAACTCCCGCGAAAAAAAAAACCCATTTTTTTTTCTTTTTTTTTGCCCCGCGGGGCCTTTTAATAGCCCCCACATCAAACCTAGGGGGTCAGGGGGGGATCTACCCTGCCCCCTTTTGGTCATTTCGTACTTTGTTTTTTCCACCTCTTGTGTCTCTATCCTACCGAGACACAAGATGGCGGCCGCTCTGAACTGTTTGGAATGTTGTCAGACACCGGAGAGCCAATCCGCTTCTCCTCGCGAAGTTCCGTAACGCGCTCCGGTGCGCGCACCGGAGCGCTGTCACAGATATATATATTTTTTTGAACCTTAATTTCTCAAAATCCACTGGACCACATATCTTGAGACCTAGCAAAGGCACATCGGGCTAACAGTCCCTACAATTTTGCCAAGTTTGGTGGAAATCCATTCAGCCGTTCGGGCTAAAAGTGAGTCCAACCGCCCTATGGAAAATTGCATGGGGAAAACATGTTTTGGGACCCCCCTTTTATCTCGGCCCCCGCTTGACGAATCCCCCCAAACTTTCAGGGAAGGACCGGAGAGTAAATGTGCCATTTTCAGGAAAATGTCAGCCAATTCCGTCCATCAACGCCAAAGTTATTCAACATAGAATTTTAAAAAATCCCATAGGAAAAAATCCTAACTATATATACCTACTGGCGACCGCCAGTAGGTAATATATATATATATATATACATATATATATATGTATATGTATATGTATGTATATGTATGTATATGTATATGTATGTATATGTATGTATGTATATGTATATGTATGTATATGTATATGTATGTATATATATGTATATGTATGTATATATATGTATATATATGTATATATATGTATATATGTATATATATATATATATATATATATTTTTTTTTAACTCCACACGACAGCGAGAACAAACCGACTTACCGGACGTACACAGGCGAGACGCCAGCAGCCGCTGACGACGACCCTCAACGGACAGCGAGCCGGGTGAGTGAACGCTGACTTCAATGTTTTAAACATCACGCTTAGCCTCATTCCCGAAGGTTCTGTACAAGTTTAACACCAAACCCCGAACCGCGGTGACACGTCACCACCCCTTTCTTTAATTTCTGTATGCAGTAACAAACAGTGCATTATAATCAACATGGAGAACGAGGATGGTATCTCAGGAGAGAGAGAAGCAGCCGCTAATTTCATGTTCAGAACCTCCACGAGCAGACAAACGCAACAAAACACAACAAAAGGGACAACTACCACCGGGGGTGTGCTTAAGACACTGTTTTCGAAATTAGAAAAAATGAAAGAAAGAGAAACTCGTAAATGGTGGGAGGCCACCTCCTTGGAAAAATATATCGAATGCGGTAGAATACCGAGAGGATTGCGTATCTACACCGTACCATCGTACGAGAACCCTGATCCGGAATTACTTAGAGATTGGGCAGAGTATACTGCTGACTCGGCGAAAGGTATGGTGAGGATGTTAATAAAATACGCGTGGAGCAATAGAGAAAAATGCCTTAAAGAAATTGCGGACTTAGAAGAGTTAATTACAAAGGAAAAAGACTCTAAAGAAAAAGATGAATTAAGGGATACCATGAACCAAAGAATCAAGAAATACGAATTAACCATCCGTAAACGTAAACAGGCGAAATTCCTCAGGGACGAGCAAGATTACCTCACCGGTAGAATTCTTACATTTGCCAAAAAATTTGATGCTACAAGAAAACGTATGGCACAAACAAATGTAATCCCGACTGAGGAGGAAACTGAGGAATCAGAAGTCTCAGAAGGTGAACAAACGGAAAGAACGGAAAGAACCGCAACTACAAATGATCCTTTTTTAGACGAGTTCGAGGTAATCAAGGAAACCCGCCTCCGCCCCCAACAGAGGAACCATCCACCAGTACCTCAACAAAAACAAAGAGGAGGACGCGGAGGGGCAAGAGGAGCAAGAGGTGGGGGCCAGCAAGCGGTGGCATCCCCAAGAGTCAACAGGAGCGGATTGAACCGCAGAAGGTAGTGGATAAACAAGACAACAACGTTATCAACCTTTCAAAAAGATCTTTAACGAATGATGAAATTTCTATTCTAAAGAAAGGACTAACCTTCTGTCCAGCCAGTGATTTTGATCCGGTCAACACACGGATCGATCTGTTTAAATACACCAGGAAACTGAAGTTCAAAAAAATCCACCTTCAGAACCCTACTAAAAAGATTGCGGCACCCAATCTTGAAGCCTCCGTTGTAAATCCAATTGGAAGTCAAGTGTGTGAGACATCCAATCTTGAAGCCTCCGCTATAAATCCAAGTGGAAGTCAAGTACGTGAGACACTTAATTTTGAAGCCTCCGTTGTTAATCCAATTGGAAGCCAAACATGTGAAGCACTGGCAAACATTCTCTTGACACCAACTCAAGAGTTGACATTGAACTCGACTCCTGGAGACAATTCTTTGCAAAATGACATTGCACAAAAACGTGACCCTAGTCACCTGAAAAATAAATCAAAAAAATTACCCATCACCAATTTTGATGCAATTGATCTTTTCAACGAAGCTGTACTAGAGGATCTCGATAAAATGGCTTCTGGAACAAGAAATAAGATAAACGATAAAAGATCAAATATAACGAAAAAAGAATGGCAAGCGATTAGATCACTAAAAGAGGACACCTCAATTGAAATTAAACCATCCGACAAAGGAGGTAACATCGTGATATTTGACCGAGAGCATTATCTAACTGAAGCTCACAGACAATTAAAGGACAAAGAATGCTACACTCCTATATCGAGAATGGAATACAACAGGAGCATTATAACGTTTCACAAGATGCTAGATGACTGGCAAAAAGAGGGAATGCTATCAATGGACGAATACCTCTTCTTAAAATGTGATGCACCTATAGTACCAACGTTCTACCACCTACCAAAGGTGCACAAACATGCCAAAAGTCCTCCTGGGCGTCCAATAGTGTCCTCCATAGGAAGCCTGCTTGAAAATACTTCCAGATTTGTGGACTCCTATCTGTTTCCTTTTGTAAGAAGCCTTCCTTCTTATTTGAAAGACACTCAAGACTTTTTAAATATCATGGACAATGTTACTTGGGATTCAGGAATGCTGTTGATCACACTGGATGTGGTTAACCTTTATACCTGTATTAATCACGAACAAGGTCTGTGTGCTGTTAAATGGTTTCTGGACACCAAACAGGAGCATTTTAATACCCACAGTGCAATGATATTGTCCATGATCAGGTTTTGCCTGTATAATAACATCTTTCTGTTTGACGGGACACTGTACAATCAAAAAAGAGGTACTTCCATGGGTTCGTGCTTCTCCCCCAGCTATGCGAATCTTTTCGTAGGATGGTGGGAGAAGCACGAAGCCTGGAACGACTCAAATCGGCAGTGGACGGATAAGATACTTATGTGGACGAGGTATATCGATGACCTCTTTATAATTTGGCAGGGAGATCGCCAATCAGCAGAAGAGTACATTTCCCAACTAAATACTAATACGCTTAATTTAAAGTTTACTAGCACCATCAGCACCAACTGTATTAACTATTTAGATCTGGAGGTATTTGTACATAATAACATCTTAAACACCAGATTGTACAGAAAGCCCACTGCAGGGAATGCAGTCTTGCATGCAAAGTCATACCATCCAAGAAGCTTAATAAAAAATGTACCATATGGCGAATTTTTACGCCTTAAGAGAAATTGTTCTCTTACTCAAGACTATACTCTTGCTGCTGCTGAGGCGAAAAACAGATTTGAGGAGAGGGGATATAATAGGAATATTCTGTCCCAGGCCAGTGAAAAAGCCTCTATAGCTAACAGGAGGGATCTCCTAGTTCCTAAATTAAAAACTGAGGCACCTGATGAGATCCGTATGATTACGGAATTCAACACAAAATCAGGCGAAATAACGAACATTTTTCGTAAACACTGGCATTTATTAACCTCTGACAGAATCCTCAAGGGAAATCTGCCGCCAAGACCGTTAATCACATACAAAAGATGTCCGTCTTTGGCGGATCATCTGGTCCACAGCCACTTTAAACCAGTGATTAAACCTGTCCAAATTTCTAAATCGGTGGGGTTCTTTCCTTGTTTAAAATGCAAGGCATGCAAATTTAGTGAAAAAACATCTGAATACCCAAATCGCACAGGCGAGAACAAACCCAATTTGAAAATAAAACAGTTGCTTAATTGCAACTCGGAGTACACGGTGTACTGTCTAACCTGTCCATGCAAACTACGATATATTGGTAGTACCATCAAACCCGCGAAACTTAGGGTCCTTGAACATATGCGGGCCATTACCAATAATGACAAAGCATATCCGGTAGCCCGCCACTTTGCCTCACACCATCAGAGCAAGTGGGAAACATTAAGCTACTATTGTATGGATCAGGTCCCCAAATCAGAACGGGGAGGTGATAGGGAAAAAGCCCTGCGCATCTTAGAATCAAAACACATCATTAACTTAAAAACGATAGCTCCTTGGGGTTTGAACAACAATGAAGAACTTTGGGTTCACTTGTAAGCACGATGGAGTCAATAATGGGAAGGAAACTATAATCAAAGAATTAGAACTGAATAACAGCTTCACTTCCTTTTTTGACATCCAATGCCTTGTGTTTTTGGTTTGTACTGTTGATTTTGCACTGTTTAACTGAACGCCCATTCAGGGCGAAATAACACAAAGAGGATAACTTGGGAAAGAAATGGTTTTTTTTAAAACACCCAAAGTGTATCCCAATCCTAGTTACTGCATTAACTGAATGAATGTAAAAAAAGTATTGAATTATTGAAATAATGTTACTTGTTTTTAAACTGAGCACTATGCACTTTTACACTAATCACCATGATAGAGTAAGCAAAGCAATGCTATTTGCACACTACAAAATGGCGACTACAATGTATTTAAAAAAAGATGTCCTTCGTTTATGTTAATGAAGCAGGTGGATAACCAATGTCTTTAAAATGGTGATTTTTACCACACAGTAATGTTACACTGACGAAGCCTGTGAAGGCGAAACGCGTCTGTAAGGGGTCAGGGGGGTTTGGTGATTAAAAATTTTGCAATTGGATACCAGCGTGCCGGCCTTTCTTTTTCGGGATACGAAAAGTGTGCAGCAATATATATATATATATATAAGAATCCACAATCCTGAGTGTCAACAACAGCGCGCAGACACGAACCAGGCACAGACCACAAACGAGGATTAGAGGTGATAAAGTGCTTTTATTCCTTCGATGGGGACGGCAACATGACGCGTTTCGTCCGGGAAACCCGGACTTGGTCACTCATGCATGTACTTACTCATCATATGTACTCATACACCTATACATCCTGTTACACACTAATACTCAATATAGTTACTCACACACAAATTCACACATGCAAATAAACTATCAAAAAACCATTTACTTGATTATACTGCTATATACACACCACTACACATACTTCTACAGAAACAGAAACATATTTACTCTCTTAAACAATCAACTATAAAAACACATACTCAATAACCCACCCATACACACAATCATCCACCCATACAGTCTTGCACACATGCTGTCTTCAAAATACATACAAATAGTGAGTCACTCATTCATGCATCTGTGCTCGAAGTAATATCCCCCACCGAACCATACAGACACTGATACTGATACTTAAAAAAAAACTAATAACCCATATACACACTCATGCAGCTACTCACCAACCCATGCAGCCACTTATACACAAAGTGAGACACAGATACAGATATTTAAATATTTAAACATTACTCGCTAATATATGTATTCACTAAGAAACATTTAATAAGTCAGTTAACCAATCAATTTTACACAAAAAAACATCCATTTAGACATTTATTTACCCATTTATTCTTCCATCAACCTTTAGATATACATATATAAAAAATATTTATTTTTCAGAAAGATACACATTCACTGGATGATGTCATCAGTGATGTCATTTGAGATGTCATCAGTGATGTCACTGACCATGTCATGAGTGATGTAAAATGTGACGTCATCAGCAGTGCATTTATGCACTGCTGATGACGTCACATTTTACATCACTCACGTGCAAGTTATAGTGAGTCCAACTAACTAACGTGGGAATTTCAATGGTTTTATGCGAGTAAAATTTCCACCTAACTATAACTGGTGTGAAACCTATGGTTTTTTCAGTGAATTTAATAGGTTTTTTAAATGCTAATTCCTAACTATAACTGGTGTGAAACCTATGGTTTTTTCAGTGAATATATATATATATATATATATATATATATATATATATATATAACCTACTGGCGGTCGCCAGTAGGTATATATAGTTAGGATTTTTTCTCTATGGGATTTTTGAAAATTCTATGTCTAATAACTTTGGCGTTTGTGGACGGAATTGGCTGAAATTTTCTGGAAAATGGAACATTTTGTTTATGAGGAGCCCCTGAAAATTTGGGGGGGGTTTGTCAAGGGGGGGCCGAGAAAAAAGGGGGTCCCAAAACGTGTTTTTAACATTGAGTTTTCCATAGGGCGGTTAGCCTTACTTTTAGCCCGAACGGCTGAATGGATTTGCACGAAACTTGGCAAAATTGTAGGGACTGGTAGCCCGATGTGCCTTTTGTAGGTCTCAATATATGTGCTGCAGTGGATTTTGAGAAATTAACGTTCAAAAAAAGATATATATCTGTAAGCGCGGACCAGGCAGCGCCCCGGTTCGCGTACTTTTCGCGTAACGGAACTTCGCGTAGCGAAGCTGATTGGCTCTCCGGTGTCTGTCAACATTCTAAACAGTCCGGAGCGGCCGCCATCTTGTCTCTCGGTAGGATCGAGAAACAAGAGGAGGCCAAAACAAAGGGGGAAATAACTATAAGGGGGCATAGTAGATCCTCGCTGACCCCCTAGGTTTAATGTGGAGGTTTTAAAGGGGCCCCGCGGGGCAAAAAAAAAAAAATTTTTTTTTTGTTTTTTTTTCGTGGTTAGCGCCCGGTACGCGAACCGGAAAGCGTTCTGGGGAGCGTACTACAATGAAAAATGAATGATAGTATTTTCAAATGCTGTATGTTAATTAATTGTTGGATTTTTTTAATATTTTTTTTTTCCTTTATCTTCCCAGGGAGTGACCAGGTACGCGAACCGTTGAGCGCCTCGGTTCGCGGACCTTAAGCGTTCCGGGAGTCCACCATTTTGTGTTTCGGTCGAATTAAGATACAAGATGGAGGGCAATTAATGTTCGGAATGGGTAGAAGGGGGCACGGTAGAGTTATCTTGACCCCCTAGGTTTTCTGAGGGTGGCTGAGGAGGTTTATATGTGCGAAAAAAATACATTTTTTTAAAAAATTTCGCGAGGTTAGCTCCCGGTACGCGTACCGGGTAGCGCCCCAGGGAGTGTACTTTGTTGAAAATTAGTGAAAAATGTTAGAGTAAAATAATAATTGTGAGTGATTAGATGTAGGGTAGCTCTGAGAAGAGCTTTTGGATTTATGGTACATTTAGGTACTTATAAGTAGGTACCAATGCACATTCTTAAATTCAGAGTGAAAATTCTGTTGCCCTCATCTGAGAAGTGAACTCCATCTCCTCTGTAGATATCTTGCATGTAGTATCGCAAGTTATTGTTGTACAGGGAGCCCATTCCATGGTCTCTCATGTAAGCTGAAACAGATTTGTTTACATGCTTCCTCGACTTCTCAATTTGTGGACAAAATTGGTTTGACCAGCTCCATTTCTGTCTTTGGCATATATTTGAATATACCAAGGCAGTCTGAGGAAAAAGTGCCATCAATTGCTCAAAGGTGTCCTTTAAAAGCATTTCCAGACCTACCCCAGTCAAAGTGCCCAAATCATTACCTCCACAGTGCACAATTAACAGGTCAGGTTTGGGCAAATGCATAAAGGTTTTCACCAATGGTATCAATTGGTGACATTTTAATCCTCTGTGGCCAAACCACTTAATTTCCACATCTTGTAAATTGAGGTTAGGTAAATTCCTGCTTTCAACGTACCTTTGAGCCCAGTGAATATAACTATGACCAACAATCCAGACAGAAAACATGGTGAGAGAAGGTTCTCCTGCAGTCAGATGAAGTGTGGCAATGAAATGGCAGTTGAAAAAATGAGAGTGTAAAATGAAAAAAAAACTGTGGAGTTTCTGTGTTCATGAAGCAGTAACAGTGATTGGTGGATTTTGATTGATGAAAACAGAAAGTTAGGGTGTACAGATGTGTTGTTTGAAAGATGTATTTTGAGTGGTCAATAGAAAATCATTAAATGAAAGAAAGCACTGGATATGCAGGTGCACTGAGAGTTCAGAGTTCAATTGCAACATTGTTGTGTGAACTTGCAAGCACCAGAGTTTCTCCAAGAGGTGGTTGCTATGGAAAATAGGCAGAAAGGGCAGAGGGGGAAGGGTTTTCATTCGAAAAAAAGTGAGGGAAGAGTTTTGATTGGGTGACATGAGAAATATGTGTGAAGAATTACAGCATTTCTGTGCTTTTGATAGCTGCAGACTCTGGAGTGCATACCTTTTGCTCTGCTGAAGACAAATTGGTGTGTTTCTTAGACTGTTTTCAAACTCAAAGTATTTGCTAAGGTGAGAAAATATTTCTTTACTTTAGATAGAGAATAGTGTGCTTTAAGGAGAAAATTATGATTTATGTGGCGCAAATTGCTTGTAAATATGCTCTCACATGTGCATGGAAAATTTAGATTTTGAATGTTTGTGTTACATAGCCATGTTAAAAGTGACCCAACCATGCTGGAAAGCCAATCAAAAAATGATTTCATGTGTTTTAATGACATTTTAAGTCATTTTCCCATGTGCAGTGTTTAGAAATTATGATTTGAAAATCGTTTTTGTAGAAAAGGAATTGTTTTTAAATTCATGACAAGGACATAATGGTGTATGGTTCTTTATAAGGCAATTGACTGTCCCTGATGTTATTTTTCTCATTTTAGTGTAAGACCTTTCTCTGTGGCGCAAATTGCTTGTAAATATGCTCCCACCTGTGCATGGAAAATTTAGATTTTGAATGTTTGTGTTACATAGCCATGTTAAAAGTGACCCAACCATGCAGGAAAGCCAATCAAAAAACGCTTTTATGTGTCTTAAGGACAATTTAAGTAATTTTCCCATGTGTAGTGTTTTGAAGTTATGATTTGAAAATCGTTGTTGAGGTAAAGGAATGTTGTTAAAATTTATGTGCGCCATATGCCCCCAAATTTCTTTTTTAGGGTTGCAGCAGGGTGTTCTTGAGACACCCCTGCACCTTTGGAATAAATTCCTAATTTGTGATGAGCAAATTGTTAATCGCAAATTGCACCTTCATTTATATGAGCCTCCTAGCCCATGGAAATGAATGGGTGAAATAGCAATTAGCAATTTGCTCATTGCAAATTAGGAATGGTAAAGAATTGCTATTTATTCCTTAAAATTCACTATTTAGGAAATGCAAAATAGTTTGATGATACATATGGCGGTTGATCTCTAACAAGATAAGAAGCTTATGGATTCATTTATGGTGACTGGCGCAATGAAGTAGACATCACTTACTTCATTGGTAGAGCTTTACATATATTATCTCCTCTGTATTCTTCATCAAGCGTAAATTTAATCTGGAATCCTGAGTAGGCCTCACTTTAAACAAACCTCTGGATAGGCTACATCTTATTGTTATCCTGTATTAATCATTTAAAATGCTAGGGACAGATTTATGATAGGTGTATACCTCTTTTGTGCCACTTAGAAAACATTGTCCATGGGGAAATGACTTAAAATGTCCTTAAGACACATGAATGTGTTATTTTAAAACGTTTGCAATTTATTTGGGTCACTTTCAACATGGCTATGTGACTGAAACAGTCAAAATCTAAATTTCCAATGCACAGGTGGGAGCATATTTACAAGGAATGTGCTTCATGGGGAAAGGTCTTATAATGTAATATGGGAAAAATGACATTAGAGACACTGAAATGCCTTATAGAGAAGCATACACCATTATGACCTTGTCATAAATTTGCAAACCATTACTTTTCCCCAAAAACGATTTTCAAATTATATTTTGAAAACACTGCACATGTGGAAATGACTTAAAATGTCAATAATTCAAAATTTGCGATTCCTTAAATGCAATGTATCAAAAAATATGTAAAAAATGATATTAAGGATTTGAAAACTACCACCAACTTCTAGTTTGTGGTAATTTGCGAATTCTTTTCAAAAAGCATTTTTTTCAAAAAAAAAGGGCCCATATGACGCCCATACATGCCATTAGGGCATGTAGGTGTGCCATATGCTCCCAAATTTCTTTTTCAGGGGTGCAGCAGGGTGTTCTTGAGATACCCCTGCACGCTTGAAAAAAATCCTATTTTGTGATGAGCTAATTGCTAATCACAAATTGCAACCTTAATTCCTATGAGCCTCCTAGCCCATGGAAATGAATGGGTAATTTGCAATTAGCAATTTGCTCATTGCAAATTAGGAATATTAAAGAATTTCTATTTATTCCTTAAAATTTGCTATTTAGGAAATGCAAAATAGTTTGATGGTACATATGGTGGTTCATCTGTAACAAGATAAGAAGCTTAGGGATACATTTATGATGACTGGCGCAATAAAGTGCACATTACTTACTTCATTGGTAGTCCTTTATATGTATTATCTCCTCTGTATTCTTCATCAAGCGTAACTTTAATCTGCAATCCTGAGTAGGCCTCACCTTAAACAAACCTCTGGATAGGACACACTTTATTGTCATCCTGGATTAATCATTTAAAATGCTAGGGATAGATTTATGATAGGTGTATGCCTTTTTTGTGCCACTGTGCGTCACTTTTATGATGCAGCGGTGGTGCAAAATATTTGCTATGAGGTGACAACATTAAAAATTGATGCATTTAGGCAGATATGTCATGGTGTAAAAAAAAAACGTACCACATAAAACCCAAGCAGCAGTGATGCAAAAGATGCACCATGTCGCAAGACAGGCCTCACTTGGGGCCATATGTATCAAGCTAATTAGCATTTGCAAAGATCAAACTTCTATGAATTTCGGCCTTTGCGAATGTTAATTAGACAAATGGTATGTATCAAACAACTTTGATGCAAAATAAGGAGTAGCAAAATTTGCTATTCCTTATTTTGCGATTGCACTGAAGCATTTGTAAATTTTGTGACTACTTAAATGCAATGTATCAAACAAAAACTATGTAAAAAATGACATTAAGGATTTGGAAACTATTGTGGTAAATTAGTGGTAATTTGTGAATTCTTTTCAAAAAGCTTTTTTTCAAAAAAACAAAAGGTGCCATATGACGCCAACACATGCCCTTAGGGCATGTATGTGTGCCATATGCCCCCAAATTTGTTTTTCAGGGGTGCAGCAGGTGTTCTTGAGACACCCCTGCACCCTTGGAAAAATTCCTACTTTGTGATGAGCAAATTGCTAATCGCAAATTAAACCTTCATTCATATTAGCCTCCTAGGCCATGGAAATGAATGGGTAACTTGCAATTAGCAATTTGCTCATCGCAAATTAGGAATGGTAAAGAATCGCCAATGACTAAAAAATCTTCAAATTAAAATGTCAAGTAGTGTGTTATGTTTTTGATCACTATTACTGATTTACTGTTTGATAATAATGTTTATTAACATTTTTTATTATATTTTTCCTCAGATTCAACTGCAGATCATTTCAAGATTTCAATATGCCTACAATACAAAGACAGATAAAGGCTGCAAAACGTCAAAGACAGCAGGAGAAAAAAAAAACGCAGCAGTCCTCTAACAAAAAGATTTCTCAAGCCACGAAGAAAGCACCGGGT
Source organism: Lissotriton helveticus (assembly GCF_964261635.1). NCBI lineage: Eukaryota > Metazoa > Chordata > Amphibia > Caudata > Salamandridae > Lissotriton > Lissotriton helveticus. The sequence goes on along the minus strand of NC_136069.1, from coordinate 1,705,374,557 downwards.
AAGAGCTCTAAATATTTCATAAGAAATATTTGTAATAAAAAAAATATTACTACAGAAAATGTTTCAGTCCATAACACGAGAAGTAAATCAAATGGAAAGAAAAGGACAATGAAAAATGTTACTGCTAGAGCAAGAGATAAATCTGTGCATGATAGTAGAAGGAAACAACAGTTTAGGGAGATTCGTAAACGAATGTTCCGCAACAGGATAATTGGCAATTTGTTAAAAAATATTAAGAAAGGTCAACAGAAACTAGTTTTTTATAAGAGAAAAAAAAAAGTTGAGAAAGTTATTGATCAGGCATTTGAAATTAAACGTAAGTTATTTATTTTGATAATCAATAGAATTAGGAAGCTAAACAAGGCAATTTTTGATTTCAAAAGAAATAGTAGATGGAAGAGAATAGTTAATCGTAGTAATTTTTGTGAAGTTTTTTCTGGAGAATGGATGCATAGTTCAAGCTGTGAGGCATTTTTTAATGAAGAGAGTTATTTCCAGGATAATGATTTGGTGCATGCAGTTGACACCAGTGGTCGTGCTTATGAAGTGAAAGATGGTTGTCCAGTTGAAAAAGAAAAACTTGTGACAACAGAGGCAGAAGAGTTGTTAGGTAATGAGGTTTTAGGAAGACGTGCTAAGGGTCCTGTGTACACCTGGAAGTGTAGTAGTATTTGCAGTGTGCGACAGGATTCCATCAATTTGCTTTGTGATTTTGTACGGTCATTTAACAAAAAAAGTTTGAAGCAGAAAATGAGGTTGTTGCAAGAATTAGATCCTTGCAGAGTAAGAGAAGTGACAGGTTTGCATGGTCATTCACTGGCTTGTCTTTCCAGGAGAGTATGCCAGAGTGTTTTTCATCATTTCAGGATGCTAGCAGTGCATCATAACAAAGTGAGGAAATTAGTTAGAATGTTGTATTATGCTAAGAGTCCAGCAATTATGCTGAAACAATTATGCGCTGCTCTTTTGCATGGTTCTGAAATAGATGTGAAGAATATATGTGAAGAAATTGAGTTTTGTTACTTTGGAAGTAAAGAGGAGAATGTTGAAATTGAGCAAGAAGTAGAGGGTCATTTGGAAGATAGTGTACATGTTTCCAGTACAGATAATTTCCAGAGGGAAATTGCGACGTTTGACGTGAAATCAAGTGAGAGGCCTAATTTCACTTGTGTGTGTTGTAGACGCACTTATTATAAGAATCAGACTAAGTTAGTGGATTTATATGCAAAAAGTGAAAGGGAAAATAATAGTGAATGGAAGGAATTTGCAACATACTTGATGGTAGAAAATTGTTTTGATTTGGGATTGGATCAACGTGTGTGTACTTATTGTTGTAACAAATTAAAACAAAACCAGATGCCTGCTAGAGCAGTTCATAATAATCTGGAATTGGTTGAGATTCCTTCTGAATTGAAGGACTTAAATACTTATGAATCTATTTTGATTCAAAGTATCCATCCCTTTCAGGCTATTGTAAGAATGGAGCCAAAGACAGGGAAATTGCCTCCATCAGATTTACAGAGAGGATTAAAGGGAAGAGTTGTTTATTTGCCTCTAGATTTGAAGAAAAACATTAACACAATTGGAGTAGAAAAAGTGGAAGAGGAACCTCTGGTTATCTTAGTTAATGGGGTTCCGACAAAGAATAAAAAAATATGGCAAGATTTAGTAGATGTTAGGAAAGTTAAAAAGGCAACATTGTATTTGAAAAAAAATAATAAATACTATAAGAATGTATATGTTGCAGAAGAGGAAGTAAGTGAGGAAGAGGATAGCGATTTGTGTGCTGGTCAAATTGAGAAAGTAGAACCCTCTACTAGTGAGGAAATATATGAACATTATAGTGTTCAACCTTTGCATTCCAAGGAAGTCGTGGGGAATGCTATTGAGTTGTTTCAAATGAAACAAGCCAAAGGGAGTCCCATTAGTGTTTGGGAGGAAAGTTTGGAAGCTCGGTGTTTCCCACAGCTTTTTCCAACAGGTCAGGGAGGAAGATATGATGAGCGACCTCATCAAATTCCTGCTTCTGAATACCGGACTTTGCGATTGTATGCAGGAGATGCTAGGTTTCGACAATGCATTCCTTATTTGTTTCATCTCCTGTTTGAAAGCGATCTGTCTGGACTATCATATGCAGTGAACCACATCTTGAAAAGTGGTATACACATGCAAAACATCTCGGCAAGTGATTTTATGGATAAAGTGAATGTCCAAGATAGTATTTTGGATTCTCACCTGATTAATCTCATGGCGTGTCAGCGTGGTACTAATGAGTACTGGTACCGTCGTCATGGTGATTTAAAATGTATGCTGAGGAACTTAGGTACTCCCACATGGTTCCTCACTCTGAGTTGTGCCGAGTATGGCTGGGAAGACTTACTTCAATTTCTACGAGAGGCAAATGCTAACGTAGATAACATCGAATTCAAGACACCCGGAGAACTGTGCTCTTTGGATCCAGTCAATGTATGTAGGTACTTCAATCATAGATTTGAAGCTATGATGTCTTTCATCATGAATAAGAAGAATCCACCTCTTGGAGAGGTGTTGGATTTCTTCTGGAGAAAGGAGTACCAAGCAAGAGGTGCTCCTCATATACATATGTTGCTGTGGATCAAGGATGCACCTAAATTTGGAACGGATCCAGAAGACTCAGTGATGAGTTTCATCCAACAGTATTCTACGTGTGCTGTTCCAAACGCAAAGGAGAAGAAAAGCCTAAGAGAAAAAGTTCTGCGTTTCCAAAGCCATCGATGTGGAAAGTACTGCCGTCGTAAATTCCGAAACAAAGACAAGTTCTACACCAAATGTCGTTTCGGCTTTCCACGACCGGTGATTTCTAAAGGAAGAGTAAACAGTTTGATGTCTTCGCTGCGACATAATGTGATGAAGAAATCACCTAAAAACACATACAATTTGAAGAGGAACGAAGAGTCCAAGTACATCAACGACTACAACCCGGTGATTTTGTCCATGTGGAATGCTAACATGGATATACAGTTTGTGGCTGATAACTGTATGGCTGTGGCTCGGTATGTGACGTCTTACATCACCAAAAAAGAGAAGACAGAATTGAAGGATATGTGGGAGGACATTTCCCATGAAAAGAGCCTCAGCAAGAAGTTGTACAGTTTCAGTCTGAAGATGTTGTCGCATCGAGAAATCGGAGCGTACGAATGTTCTGACCGGTTGTCTTCAGCAAGTCTCTATGCCAAGTCCAGGAGTATCGTTTGGGCGAGTCTTGGTCTTGCTGCAACGCGTAATCGAGTTCTCAAACCTGTGCGGGAAATTGAGTATTTGGCGGAAAAGGAGCCAAACAGTACCGACATTTTGAAGACAAACATGTTAGATACATATTATCCAAATCGAAGCAGTCACCTAGAGAATGTTTGTCTGTATGAGGTTCTGCAAAATTACATATTCAAGAGGAACATCAAAGAAGATACTAAGAAAGGAGTGTATGCTGTAATAGGAAGTGAGGGATGTCTGGTCAAGCAAAGAAAATGCCACTTGATAAACCATCGAAAATTGAGTGGCGAATCTCCTGAAAAAAAGGAGTTTTTCTATTTAGCACTTTTGCAACTTTTCAAGCCTTGGCGTGCAGAAGAGGAACTGCTTGGAGATTTCCTCTGTTACGAAGACTCTTTCAATGCCGCCAAGGAGACCATAGAATGTCCTGCTTTTCCCAAATATGTAGAAATGTTGAATGCGGAAATTGAGCAGGAAGCAACGATTGCAGCCGAGATTGCCAGAGACAGTTCTCAGGACAGTCAGAGTTCTGCTTCATTGAGTCAGGATCCACTAGGAGGACCTCTTATAGAAAATGAAGCTGCCACTGCTATGAATGAAGTGGAAAGAGCCATGGCACATGCTCAAGAGGATGCGGTTAACTTAGAAGAGTTGGAAAGGCAACTCAACGTTGAGCAGAGGAAAATATATGACGAAGTTACCATGCAAATTGATCATGGATTAAGTCATGATAAGAAAGAGTGCTCATGTACGTCGTTGAAGCCTGTCCGACTGTACGTGAGTGGAGAAGCGGGAACTGGAAAAAGTTTCCTCATTAAAGCAATTTCATGCTATTTGCAGGAAAGGACAGAGTCATCGCTGTCTTGTGTTGTCACTGCTCCAACTGGACTGGCAGCACATAATATTAAAGGGATTACTTTACATCGTTTACTGATGCTGCCAGTGGAGCATGACAACAAATTAGAATATCACAAGCTATCTGGAGATGCTTGTTTTGAAGTTTCAAGAACCTTGAGGAAAATGAAACTTCTTATCATTGACGAAGTAAGCATGGTTTCCAATGTCATGCTTGCCTTTGTGCATTTGAGGATGCAAGAAGTTCTCAAAACAGAGTATGATGTGTTATTTGGTGGCAAACACATCATTGTTTTCGGAGATCTTTTGCAGCTGACACCAGTGAAAGGGCAACCTGTGTTCAAAATGCTCACGCATGAAGATACCAGGAAGTGCCTAGGCAGCATTGGCAACGTCAATATATGGTTAAACTTCAATTATGCTGAACTGCATGAAAATATGCGTCAGGCGAAGGATGAAGTTTACAAGACTATTCTACAAGATGTTAGAATTGGAAAAGTGACCGAGCATGGGAAAGAAGCTTTACATGCACGATTACTGTCAAATTTATATCCAGAACAAGATGTTGTGCCTGAGAATATTTTTCAGAAAATTACTGAGAAGAAATCTGGAATATGTTTGATGCCAACTCTTGCAGAATGTGCCAAATTCAACAACAAAATGTTGCATTTAGAAAAGCAAGAGATTGTGAAACTGGAAGCTATTGACAGAGTAGAGCATATGGGATCAACAATTATTTTGTCTGAGAATCTGAAAACAAAATTGGATTCATTAGAGAAGAGTATATCTAAAACTGCAGGTTTTGAAAAGACTCTGAATGTGTGCTTGAACTGCCGTATAATTTTAAGAAGGAATTTACATGTTGAAAGAGGTCTGGTAAATGGATCAATGGGTAATGTTGTTGATTTTGTGAAATACAGAAATAGAGATGGAATTGAATTTTTAAAAATTAAATTTGATGGCATTGAGGAAGTACAGCTAATTGCTCGTTGTTCTGCTAGATTTTTGCTTGTAAAAGACTTATATGTTCGCCGTAAGCAGTTCCCTGTTTGCTTGGCATATGCGGTGACAATCCATAAATCGCAAGGTTTAAGTGTAGACAGTGCATTGGTGAATATTGGCAGTTCTGTGTTCAAGGAGGGTATGGCATATGTGGCATTGTCACGAGTTAGAACTTTATCGGGATTGTACTTGATTGAGTGTGATGTCACAAACATTTGTGCAGATCTAGATTGTGTTAAGGAATATAATAGGTTAAGAAGAGAGTATGCACCACATTTGCCTCAGTTTCCTTTGTTTGAGAAACGTCTGGTAGGCCGGAAACGAAGAAATGAGAACAATACTGGGGAGGTTGTAGCAAAAAGACAAAAAGTGAATGAACCTAAAATTACAAGCAGAAACAAAGAGGATTCTGTTGAAGATGTTGTTGGTTTTCAGTTTGAAAACAGTTCTGGTGTCAACTGCTATGCTAATGTAGTAATTAATGTTTTGTTTTCTCTAAAAAATGTAAAAGAAGAGATTGTGGTCAATTCTGATCAAAGATTTTGCAGTTTGTTAAATTCTGTGTTAGAGAAATGTACCACTGATAGAAGAAACATAGAAAGTGTGTCTGAAATTCGAAATCTGTTAGATAGATGTTCAGGCCAAACACAATTCTCTCAAAATATTCAGCAAGATTGTCAGGAGTTTTTAATGTATATGCTTGATGTATTACATGCTGAAGGTGTAGATGTAGATCAGCTGTTTGGGCTTTCTTATCAATGGCAGCATGACTGAGAGAACTGTATGGTATCAAGTACTACTAGTGTAGACTCAGAAAGATTTATATATTTAACTTTGCCAGACAGTAAATCAGTCTCCTTTAATAAGCTAGTAAAAGCAGCTAATCACAACATGGAGTGTAGCCAATGTAAATCTGAAATGATGTCCACATTATTTATACGAACATATGGCCAGTACGTCATTTTAATGTTCCAACGATGTAGGACTGATGGAACAAAATTGACAACTTTAATAAAAATTTTTGTAGCTTCGCAGTTGTCAATATCAGGAAGGACTTTTGTAACTACAGCAATTATATATCATGACGGCCCTTCAATAACATCAGGACATTACACAGCTTATTTAAAGTCTAGAAATGGCTGGTCATTCTGCAATGATTCTGTTTTAGTTTTCAAAAAAAAATTGCCGTATGACCTTAAAAACTCTTACCTGGTGTTTTTAAAACCAAAATTTTAGGGAAATAATCTCGGGATGTGCTCTGTGGAATTTCAAGAAGTTCTAATGGCTCCTACACAATTTGGCCTTGAGGATAAGTGTAGTTCAGAGACATAACTTCTAATCATAGGACTGGACATCATGGAGATATATGTGCACTTTGAATGAGTTCAGAAAAACTGTTTCTTTTTATAAGCTAATTGAAGCAGCCAATCAAAACATGGAGTAGAGGGAATGTAAGTCTGCAATGCTGTCTACTGTTTTACATTGCTTTGTGATTAAAAGTGATGTAGAGCAGTGGTTCCCAAACTTTTGACTCCTGAGGACCCCCTTTGAGTCACCACTGGAAGCCGGGGACCCCCAAGCAATTTGTATGAGTTAAATTTCAAATATTAAAACTGTAATTCGAAAAAAATACACACGTGTACACACAAAACAAATACTCAAAGTACTTAGGGGCAGATTTACAATAAGTAAGTATCAGCAGGGATGCGCCACTTATTGTGCGCCATGCCTCCGCCACCATTGATGCGCCGCATTTACAATGCTGCGCCTCATGGGGCAAAAAAGCACAGATGCGTCACGCATCTGTGCCGTAAAGGTGGCGCATTGCTGGAGTTGCGTCGCAAGCGCGACACAGCTCCAGCAATGCTCTGGGGGGCCGAATCTTGTTAATGCTGCGTCAATCCTTACGCCTGCTTCAAGCAGGCGCAGGGTTTTGATGCAGCATGGGCCCCAAAGTGACTGAGTGAAATCTTGTAGATTTCACTCAGCCACTTCTAGGAGGCATGCCTGCGCCGGAACGCCTCCTTCTGGCGCAGGGCTTTACAACATGGCGCATCTCTCAGATGCGTCACGTTGTAAATACCCTGCACCATGGCGCATCTTTTGCGTCGCCGCTGCATCACGAAAGTGACCCAACGGTGGCGTAAAAGCGGAGCAAGGGGCTTGTAAATCTGCCCCTAAGGATTTTGGGGCCAGATGTACGACCATTTCCTTTAGCGCCTCGCAATTGGTGACACATAGCGAGTGGCAAATTGCGAGTCGCTAAATGAAATGTACAACAGTGTGTTTAACACTGTTTTAGATTCCCAATGGGGTCGCAAATTGCGAGGTTCATTAATATTAATGAGCCTCTCGCAATTTGCGAGCCTATTGGGAATGCCAGCTCTCCTAGGTATGGTGCCTGCTGGGCTCTGCAGGCCACCATGTCTGGTACTGCTTTTAAATAAAGCAGTTTAAAAAAAATGCAGCCCATTTACCATGCATTTAAAAAAAAAAGAAAATGAAACGTTTTCGTTTCATTTTCTAAGGGCAGGCAGAGATCCCTTGGACCACTGCCTGCCCTTAAAAAATAATTTTGCATGCATTTGCGAGTGTTTTGCGACCGCAAAACAGTTGTACATGGTTTTAAGACTCGCTATTTGGAAGCGAATGCCCCTTCCAAATAGCAAGTTGAAAAACCTATTTAGCGACAAACAAATTGCGACTCGTGAAATAGGCAATGTACATGGCCCAATACGTTTTTGCATGTGAAAGCGGGTTCACAAACCCGTTCACGCATATAAAAACGGATCGTACATCTGGCCCTTAGTATTTTATATTGAAGTAATAGCCCCTCTGTCACATGTATTTCATCTGTTTTATAGCATCTCTCATACCATTGTAGGATGTCAGAGCACTTTACATCACACACATATAGAGACATTGAATAGTACATGTAAATCAGTGTGTATATAAAATGTTTAATGAGTGCTTGGTCTGGAAAAGCACAAACTCAGGATTCAGAACATAACACAGTGGCTAGCACTGACTTTAACATTAAAAATGTATTTCCACCCAAATAAATCTTTTTAGCAGCATTAGGATAATGAATAACTGGGAAAAAACAAAAGTTACTAATTGGTACCATGCAGTTTGCAAGCAGCTCTTTGATGACAGTTTATAGGTCCCTCTGCTACATTACGATTGCACAGTAACAAAAGAATCTCTGTGACAAAAGCAGTAACCACGAACCTATGCACATAAAATGCTGCTTTTTAAAATGCATGTTACACGTTCTTCGCAGTAGGCACATTAACCCTCTGTACTACATTAGTTAAGTCAAAGCTGCCACTAAACAAAACTCTCCTCACGCTCCAGCAGGTACATTAATCACTGGCTTTATCTTGACATTTGTATTGCTGCTGGAAAGCTGCTAATTATACCAGAAACTTTTCAGTGCTTTTAAAACTGTTGCCTGCGGACCCCCTGGGAATGTGTCACGGACCCCTGGGGGTCCGCGGACCACAGTTTGGGAAACACTGATGTAGAGAATTAAATAATTGTAGTACTCATAGAGGTAGTGTAAGTCTGCTTCATATTAAGCAGTATCAGTGTCATAGGAAATGTAGAACATGACTGAGCAAGAAGGAGAAGATATTACTATTCCAGGATTGTGAAAATGATCTTCAACATTTTAATTGTGAAAGTTGCGGAAATGCCGAATGATGGGATTGGCTTACAAGAAATCCAAGAGTTATAAATAGCTCTGACTAGATTTGGCCTTGTGGAAAATAGTGGTAGAGAGCAAGAAGTCATTTATTGCATGTAACGTGTTTTTAAAAACGATGGAGGTTTTCTTTCAGAAAGTGGCGGGCTGAAAGTAATAACAGCACAAAAGAGTGTAAGCTGTTCATAGGACATCCTTGGACGTCATGGAAAGTAAGTTAACTTTAAGGAGTTCTGAATTCTGATTTCTTATGTTGTATGGGTTTTTTAAACACAATCATTTTGATTGTGGTTTTTTTTCCCCGCTGTTACATGATGAATACCTTCAAGTCACTGTTTTTAGTGAATTTTGATACATTCTGAGAACAGCAAAAATAAACCATTTAACATGTATAATTAATTCTGTACTGTTTGCATTTATGATGTATATGTAGAACTGTGTAGGAGGCATGGAGAAGGTGAGTTTTCTGTAAGTGTTAAATTTATTGCATGCAGTGCTGCACTTCTACGTATTCTTTCATATGCTGGACTACATCTGCACAATGAGATACCTAAGCAAAGGAAACACAAGTGATGTGATTGTGAAATGAGCAAAATAAATTGCACATATTTCAATTACATCACCTGTGTTTCCTATCATTATGAATCACATTGTGCAGATCAAGTTTAGGTCTGTCCAGGGAAACATAGGAGGTTTCTACTTTGTTGAAGAGTGCAGTGGACATGACTCACTTCATTGGTAGACTTTCACAGATATTATCTCCTCTGTACACTTCAACAAGTGTAAATCTCATCTTGAACTCTGAGTAGGCCTCACCTCAAACAAATCTCTGGATAGGAGACATGTTATTGGCATCCTGAAGCGACACTTTTCTGAAACAAGAGCAATGCAAAAGATGCACCATGTTTTAAGATAGGCCTCACTTCATCTGCATCAAGATACTGTTAGTTTAAAATGTATATCTTTAGGATTGTGTAGGGGACCTGGAGAAGCAGAAGCTTCTGTCAGTGTCAAAGTTGTTGAAAAACTATTTGTCCTTCAATATTTTCCCTTGTCTTTTGTAATTTTTAAATACATGTTTTAATATTTTTCAAATGTTGGTTCTCTCTTTCACAGATTGAAAATATAAAAATAAAATGTGATTAATTTAACGGCAATTATAAGGTAAATAGTTGTACTCTTTTCGTTACATTTCTATCACATTCACCTACTATTAGATCCACTGCTTCACTTCTTTAATCCTCAGTTTCCTGCCTTTGCTACTTTCCTCATTCCTTTCTCTATTACCTACTTACTCAACTCCTTCCACTCTTTTTCTCAGTCCCTCTGTTCTCAAAGTTCCTCAGTCTTGTTCACTCACTCCATCTCTATTACTCTTAGTGTCTGTGAATTACTTTCCCACCTTTTTTTTTTGGACCGCTTCCCGGGAAGTGGCCCGGTTCGCAAACCAGCAGCGTTATGGGAATCCACCATTTTGTGTTTCGGTCGAATCAAGATACAAGATGGAGGGCAAATAATGTTCAGAATGGGTAGAAGGGGGCACGGTAGATGTATCTTGACCCACTTGGTTTTCTGAGGGTGGCTGAGGAGGACCATAGTTCTTCACTCTTGTTCACTCTCTCTGTTTCTATTAATGTCACTGTTTATTACTGATCAAAAAAATTTTTTTCAAAAAAGAACAGTAACTATAAGGGAAGGAAACAGACAGTTATGTTAAAAGAAAGACAGCTATAGGGAGTAAACTAAGGATACTGTTACCTACAATCCACTGCTGTTGATGTTACTGACCATGTCATGAATGATGTAATATGTGACATCATCAGCAGTGGATTGTAGGTAACAGTATCTCTTGTTTACTCCCTAACGCTGTCTTTCTTTTCACATAACTGTCTGTTTGCTTACCTTATACTTACTGTTCTTTTTTTAAAAAAATATTTTTTTTGGTTAGCTTCCGGTACGCGTACCGGGTAGCGCTCCGGGGAGCGAACTAAGAGAAATAGAGGTTGGCAGAGTTCTAAATATTCTACCAATTTTTTTATAATGGGGAGGTAGTTCTGAAAAGAACTTTTTTTTTATGTTTTTGTTGTTATATATTTTTTTTAGTTTTTTTGGGCAATCAATCAATAACCCATATAGTTACTCATATAGCTACTGATCAACACATGCAGCAGTTTACAGAACAACAGACATAATGATGCACAAATTAAGACAGTTTAGTCACTAACCCATGCAGTCAGTGAGACACATTTAATCACTCACTCATACAGTCAGTCATGCACCTACTAAATCCTTCGTCCAGACACATCCACTCATTCTTCAATATGTAAGACATATTTAAACTTTATAGAAACAAAAAATCACTGGATGTTGTTATCAGTGATGTCACTGACCATGTCATGAATGATGTAATATGTGACATCATCAGCAGTGGATTGCGGGTGCGCGATATATAGTTAGTGCAACTAACTATATATGGAATTTCAATGGTTTTGTGTGAGTAAAATAAGGTTTTTTAAATGCTAATCCCTAACTATATATGGTCTATAACCTATGGTTTTTTCAGTGAATTTTCAAGGTTTTGTAAATGCTAATTCCTAACTATATATGGTCTATAACCTATGGTTTTTTCAGTGAATATATATATATATATATATAATTTCTATGGCAAAATGAAACCCCTCATTTTGTTCCTTTTCAAATTAAATGTATTAAGTGTTACCACTTTATTCCAATCAAGATGACTTCAGGTGTGCTATACTTTTGTCATAAGTAAGACTGTTAGCGTAGTAGCGTAAGCGCGTTGGGTCATGTGAATGTTAAAGAATCTGTCAATTTTCACTACTGAAACCCATTGATTTGCACTAAAATCGTTTTTCAATTATCATTTTAGGAACAGAACACAGGTCCTATGTACAAGCATTCATTTTCACTACTGAAAGCCATTAATTTGCCCTAAAATCGTTTTTTAATTAATATTTTATGAACCGAGCACAGATCCTATTTACAATTCAGAAAAGGGGGGGTGGTGATGAACAGAGTGTCTGAATTAAGCAGACCACTCTTACCCAGTCCAAAGATCAGGGCTTGATCCATCACCGTTATTTAGCTCACTGCACCATCCCAGCTCAGAACCTGGCTATATGCAAATTAGTCTGTCCCTGGCCCAGTGCATCATGGGAACAGGGCAGACCAAACTACCAAGCCAATTCTTCACCAGAAAGGAGACAAGCTTCCGGGGACCGGTTTCTGGCATTTCAGCCGTCGTCGGCCCGGCTTGCTTGAATCCTGATGGTGCAGTGAGCAAGGGACTCATGTCTGAGTATACCCTGCCACACCTATAGTGGCCAAAAACGATACAGAAAAGGGGGTGGTGATGAACAGAGTGTCTGAATTAAGCAGACCACTCTTACCCAGTCCAAAGATCAGGGCTTGATCCATCACCGTTATTTAGCTCACTGCACCATCCCAGCTCAGAACCTGGCTATATGCAAATTAGTCTGTCCCTGGCCCAGTGCATCATGGGAACAGGGCAGACCAAACTACCAAGCCAATTCTTCACCAGAAAGGAGACAAGCTTCCGGGGACCGGTTTCTGGCATTTCAGCCGTCGTCGGCCCGGCTTGCTTGAATCCTGATGGTGCAGTGAGCAAGGGACTCATGTCTGAGTATACCCTGCCACACCTATAGTGGCCAAAAACGATTCAGAAAAGCATTCATTTTCACTACTAAAAGCCATCTCCTTTGTAGATATCTTGCATGTCTTTACAGAAGTTATTGTGGTATATGGAATTCATACCATAGTCTGTCAGGAAAGCATAAACAACATGGAGGCAGGAGATGATAAAGAGATGTTAAATACACATTGGAGATAATATAGTGGGAGATAGGAAGTAACTATGAGCAAAATTACTATGTAACATAAAAAAGTTGCACAGTATATTTTAAGTCTCTGGTGGCCATCTTTGGGCTACATTGGGCTACAGTGGGCTACATTTGGGCTCTAACATATATATAGCCCAATGTAGCCCAATATATATTTTTTCAAAGTAAATTTTCGTAAAACCCACTGGAGCATATATCTTGAGACATAGCAAAGGCACATCGGGGTACCAGTCCCTACAATTTTGCCAAGTTTGGTGGAAATCCATTCAGCCGTTCGGGCTAAAAGTGAGTCCAACCGCCCTATGGAAAATTGCATGGGGAAAACACGTTTTGGGACCCCCCTTTTATCTCGGCCCCTGCTTGACGAATTCCCTCCCAAACTTTCAGGGAAGGACCGGAGAGTAAATGTGCCATTTTCAGGAAAATTTCAGCCAATTCCGTCCATCAACGCCAAAGTTATTCAACATAGAATTTTGAAAAATCCCATAGGAAAAAATCCTAACTATATATAGCTACTGGCGACCGCCAGTAGGTAATATATATATATATATATATATATATATATATATATCTATATATATATCGAGCAAAGAGCGCACCTGCGCTTTCAGCAGTCACCCATAACGCGCCGTGCCTTCCAGCTATATGTCACCTCGTGCCCTGGAATCCCCGCTTCTCCTTTCAGTTATACATCCATCATGCGCCCAACGCGTTTCGAGGCCAACGCCTCTTCTTCATGGGGCTGACGCAGAAAACAGGCTGTGGTTGCACCTTTGAAATCCAACTTTATTTCGTTTGGACAGTGCCGCCCTAAGTGGGCGTGGCTAAAGCATGTTAAACCACCAGGATTGATGGTTGTTGTAGTCCGAGGCGCAAATGTCAACAGACCCTTCGGTGGGTTTCCTGATTTCAAGCAGATTAGAATGTCTTGTTATCCCTTGAGTAGGGGGAGAGTGTAGGGATTCAGGAACAGTCATTAAAGTCGGAGCGTTATACCTTTTGTAGCGAAGCTAAGTGCAACGCTCAGGCCTCTCTGTGCTGTGTGTCCCATTCGTTCCAGCCAGGGATGGTGCTCTGCTGCACGGCCAGGGGCAGCCGTGTGTATACAAGTCGAGCAAAGAGCGCACCTGCGCTTTCAGCAGTCACCCATAACGCGCTGTGCCTTCCAGCTATATGTCACCTCGTGCCCTGGAATCCCCACTTCTCCTTTCAGTTATACATCCATCATGCGCCCAACGCGTATCGAGGCCAACACCTCTTCTTCATGGGGCTGACGCAGAAAACAGGCTGTGGTTGCACCTTTGAAATCCAACTTTATTTCGTTTGGACAGTGCCGCCCTAAGTGGGCGTGGCTAAAGCATGTTAAACCACCAGGATTGATGGTTGTTGTAGTCCGAGGCGCAAATGTCAACAGACCCTTCGGTGGGTTTCCTGATTTCAAGCAGATTAGAATGTATTGTTATCCCTTGAGTAGGGGGAGAGTGTAGGGATTCAGGAACAGTCATTAAAGTCGGAGGGTTTTACCTTTTGTAGCGAAGCTAAGTGCAACGCTCAGGCCTCTCTGTGCTGTGTGTCCCATTCGTTCCAGCCAGGGATGGTGCTCTGCTGCATGGCCAGGGGCAGCCGTGTGTATACAAGTCGAGCAAAGAGCGCACCTGCGCTTTCAGCAGTCACCCATAACGCGCTGTGCCTTCCAGCTATATGTCACCTCGTGCCCTGGAATCCCCACTTCTCCTTTCAGTTATACATCCATCATGCGCCCAACGCGTATCGAGGCCAACACCTCTTCTTCATGGGGCTGACGCAGAAAACAGGCTGTGGTTGCACCTTTGAAATCCAACTTTATTTCGTTTGGACAGTGCCGCCCTAAGTGGGCGTGGCTAAAGCATGTTAAACCACCAGGATTGATGGTTGTTGTAGTCCGAGGCGCAAATGTCAACAGACCCTTCGGTGGGTTTCCTGATTTCAAGCAGATTAGAATGTCTTGTTATCCCTTGAGTAGGGGGAGAGTGTAGGGATTCAGGAACAGTCATTAAAGTCGGAGCGTTATACCTTTTGTAGCGGAAGGACCGGGGTGCCGCGAGGCAAATATGAGGAAATATTCAGGCAGATTCCTCAACCGGCGCCAAAGTTATTCACAATAGAATGTTGAGATTTTGCATTGAAAATAATCCTAACTATAACTACCTACTGGCGACCGCCAGTAGGATATATATATATAGCGCTCCAACCGGTTTCGGTGCAAAGAAACCTCCCAATCACTTTCTCCAGTGCACGGACACGAAATGACGTTCCAAGCCCAGTCTTCAAGTCATCATTGTTTATTTAATCATAAAGTGCGGGGGTGCAAATCATAGAACATCGAACAGACGCGTTTCGGGCGTGGCCGCCCTTGCTCACTTATTCTTCCATCAACCTTTAGATATAGTTTCAACCATTGAAATTCCCACGTTCTAGTTAGTTGGACTCACTATAACTTGCACGTGCAATGCACTGCTGATGACGTCACATATTACATCACTCATGACCTGGTCAGTGACATCACTGATGACATCTCAAATGACATCACTGATGACATCATCCAGTGAATGTGTATCTTTCTGAAAAATAAATATTTTTTATATATGTATATCTAAAGGTTGATGGAAGAATAAATGGGTAAATAAATGTCTAAATGGATGTTTTTTTGTGTAAAATTGATTGGTTAACTGACTTATTAAATGTATCTTAGTGAATACATATATTAGCGAGTAATGTTTAAATATTTAAATATCTGTATCTGTGTCTCACTTTGTGTATAAGTGGCTGCATGGGTTGGTGAGTAGCTACATGAGTGTGTATATGGGTTATTAGTTTTTTTTTTGAGTATCAGTATCAGTGTCTGTATGGTTCGGTGGGGGATATTACTTCAAGCACAGATGCATGAATGAGTGACTCACTATTTGTATGTATTTTGAAGACAGCATGTGTGCAAGACTGTATGGGTGGATGATTGTGTGTATGGGTGGGTTAGTGAGTATGTGTTTTTATAGTTGATTGTTTAAGAGAGTAAATATGTTTCCGTTTCTGTAGAAGTATGTGTAGTGGTGTGTATATAGCAGTATAATCAAGTAAATGGTTTTTTGATAGTTTATTTGCATGTGTGAATTTGTGTGTGAGTAACTATATTGAGTATTAGTGTGTAACAGGATGTATAGGTGTATGAGTACATATGATGAGTAAGTACATGCATGAGTGACTATATAGAACTGTTGGTGAATGAGTGGATGTGTATGTAGATGTTGGAATTACCTAATAAGTTGTTGTAATTGGTATTGGTTTCTCCTTTTTTAAGAAAATGTTAGTTTCTATTTTTGAATGTGTGTGTCAAAGGTTATTTTATGCTGATAGGAGGTCTGCCACTTTGTCACAAGGATGTTGTCATCAGTGATGTCATTTGAGATGTCATCAGTGATGTCATGAGTGTCACTGACCATGTCATGAGTGATGTAATATGTGACGTAATCAGCAGTGCATTTCACACGTAAGTTATAGTGAGTCCAACTAACTATAACGTGGGAATTTCAATGGTTTTATGCGAGTAAAATTTCCACCTAACTATAACTGGTGTGAAACCTATGGTTTTTTCAGTGAATATATATATATATATATATATATATATATATATATATATATATACAATTTCTATGGCAACATGAAACCCCTCATTTTGTTCCTTTTCAAATTATATGTATGAAGTGTTACCACTTTATTCCAATCAAGATGACTTCAGGTGTGCCATACTTTTGTCATAAGTAAGACTGTTAGCGTTCTAGTTGTTCTTTAGAACACTCTGGGACATTCTGTCATTGGGCTATAGTTGGGCTACATCTGGCTGATATTTGGGCTACATTTGTTTTTTTTGTCTCTGGTGGCCATCTTTGGGCTACATTGGGCTACATTTGGGCTCTAACATATATATATATATATATTCACTGAAAAAACCATAGGTTATAGACCATATATAGTTAGGAATTAGCATTTAAAAAACCTTATTTTACTCACACAAAACCATTGAAATTCCATATATAGTTAGTTGCACTAACTATATATCGCGCACCCGCAATCCACTGCTGATCATGTCACATATTACATCATTCATGACATGGTCAGTGACATCACTGATGACATCTCAAATGACATCACTGATGACATCACTGATGACAACATCCAGTGACTGTATGTTTCTGTAAAGTTAAAATATGTCTTAGATATTGAAGAATGAGTGGATGTATAAGTGTCTGGATGAAGGATTTAGTAGGTGCGTGACTGACTGTATGAGTGAGTGATTAAATGTGTCTCACTGAATGCATGGGTTAGTGACTAAACTGTCTTAATTTGTGCATCATTATGTCTGTTGTGATGTAAACTGCTGCATGTGTTGATCATTAGCTATACGAGAGGCTATATGTGTTATTAATTGGTTGCCCAAGTATTTCTATGGGAGATTGAGTTTGTGTGGGGGTGGCTGGAAGGTGTGTGACTCTGTGCATAGATGTGTGAGCAGTTTATTCACTAGGTGTATGAGTTCAAAAGTGCATGTGGAAACAGCTACATGGGCAGTTGACTGTGTGCATGAGTGTATTGATGAGTGAATGGATATCTCAATGCTACATGTCATAGTAAGTACATATGTAAAACACAGTACATGTGAGAGTTGGCATATATAAATAACTGTGCATGAGAGCCACTGAATGAGTGAGTGGTTGTATCGATCATTGTGAACTTGTATCAGGGATTGCATAAGAGAGTAAATATGTGTTAGTATATGTTTCAATAAGTAAGGTGTGTTTAACTGTATAGTTGAAGAAATGGAGGTGAGATTGTTTCTTTGCATGACTGACTGGGTGTGTGAGTAACTCCATGGATGAGTGGCAGTGTGTGAGTGTCTGTATACACTGAGTGTATCTAAGGTTATATTAGAGTCTGAAGAGGTTTATCGTATTAGCACAAGAATGATGTCAAATGAGATGTCATCAGTGATGTCATCAGTGATGTCATTTGAGATGTCATCAGTGATGTCATCAGTGATGTCACTGACCATGTCATGAATGATGTAATATGTGACATGATCAGCAGTGGATTGCGGGTGCGCGATATATAGTTAGTGCAACTAACTATATATGGAATTTCAATGGTTTTGTGTGAGTAAAATAAGGTTTTTTAAATGCTAATTCCTAACTATATATGGTCTAACACCTATGGTTTTTTCAGTGAATTTTCAAGGTTTTGTAAATGCTAATTCCTAACTATATATGGTCTATAACCTATGGTTTTTTCAGTGAATTTCAATGGTTTTTTAATAGCAAATATCATAAGCTGTCGAATGTCAAGTACGTGGTAAGTGAAAACATTTTCGTGTTTATGCACACTGATCTGCTTTGAATGGTGCCCCCCCCCCTCATTTCTATTAGGAGTACTCTCTTTGCAGATAGTGAAAGGTAGTTAACGCAGGCCTTTGCCCCCGTTGTAATCCGTCGTGCCTGCTTCTCTCTCCATTTGATTGATTGTTATCCAAGTATTTACTGTTTTAGAATTAGTTCTCTTTGGTTCATTCTCTATTTACAAACAAACACAGAGTCGCAATACTCTGTTTAGTCTTTGCAGATAACGAAAAATCGTGTAAAAAAAAAAGAAAAGGAATCGAGCAAAATCAGTAGGCCACTAATGGGATCTCTTTTTGACCTCGCTAAAATAGAAACATTAGGAACAACCCCTCATGACAAATACAAAACTAGTGAGATGAACTGAACTCCACACAATGATGGCTGCAAAACAGCTCGGCTCCGCCACCCACCCCGCCCAAAATAACGATAAAGAACGGCTGCCATGATTGGTTGCGGAATGACCACGACGGAGCTACGAAATGGTGCTGCTCTCATGCTAACCCCAGCTTCAGTCTGAAACATCCAGAAACACTGTAGACTACCAATTCGATCAGTTCCGGTAGCGCCCCAATGTAACCCGGTAGAGAAGAACTAGCCCTCCCCTCTTTGACTGATGGTTCTTGTTGCCTGTCCCTTCTGTTGTCATTTAACAGAACTATTTAGCCTGCTGAAAGGGGTTGTGTTCCGACCGCTGGTTGGTGGAGACATTTTGACTATATTCTGTACCTGCGTTGTCGCGTAATGCGTCATATGACGCGCCGCGTTAGCGCATCCGGAAGTCATCCGGGGCGCGCAGTGCGTAACGTAAGCATAACAAGTCATGTGACTTGTTAATAAAACTTTTCATTGGTTTATTTTACTTTTCTTATTGTAATGATGAAAGACTTGGTCATATGACCTAAAAATTACGCTTTTCATTACTTCCGAACATTATTTTTTCTTAAATATATGTTATAATGTTCCAGGCTAATGTACTTTCCCGGAAATTTTACAACTGTCCTGCAAGTAAAATATATTCTTTTTTCGAGAAAAAGAGCGTTTCTTCGTCCCATGACGGAGCCGTTGAGCAAAAGAGGGTCGACCTGCTGTCTTAGTCGCCGATACGCCTGAATATGAGATTCTTATCGATCACTTTATGTTGCAGGAATAGAAAACACAACAGCCCTTGACCATTTATCTTTACTGCGTTCCTTCGTATTATACCTTTTACCCTTCATGTAATTGGTCTGCTTTATTTCACTTGCCTTTTAATTATTCTAAAACAGTCACTATTATTAAAAACTTTACCAATGTATATACTACTACCATGTTTTCTTTTAAAAACCTTTATTGTGAAAATTTCATTATACAAATACGAGCCTATAACCACGTGGGCCTGCCACAGAGCAAACTGTAATCGTATATGATGAATAGACATTTACACTGTAGAGGAACGTAACGGGCGGGCCATTAGGTTGCAAGAACTAAGGTGTCTAACACTTACGGAATCGGTGGACGTACATTTTATAATTAAAATACGACAGGGCCAGTTACAATAAAATTATCTAGATATACATTTGCGGGCAAGTACCATGGGTGACGTTAATTCGAACTTTCAACAGTACAGTAATCAATAACACATCAGAACTTAATATCAATAGGGATGTCGAAATAGTCAATCAATTCTCGTCCCCGCCCGCCATGTGCTTCAAAACTGCATACGTATCTCGTCATTTCAAGGTTCTGCAACCAGTACACAACAAGGAGTTACGAGTCCCATTTATTCCGGCGCCATTTTGGGCGAGGACGGGCAGGTCCAGGATATAGTCAAAATGTCTCTACCAACCATCGACTATGATGATGTTCATATGCTGTATTTATTAGAGTAACACTCATCTGTCCACATGAAATTAATTTGCCACAATCTAAACATGTCATTTTAATCTTTCCAAAGTTCTTCTAAATATTTGGGACCGTTTCCCTTGCCTCTGAAGCTCTCAGTGCCACTTCTTTGATGAATGTACTAGCAGGTCAGGGGTTCTCCTCCAAATCTCTCTTTTATGCAGCACTATAATTAATTGGTGCCACCTCTCCATATGACGATGCATGGTATAGTTACCACAACTATATTTTTTTTCGGTTCCTCTGGAGAGTTCATCGTGGCAGATGAAGCGTGTAACGTACCGGGCATTTACCTTTTTTTGCATGTACAGGAAAGGAAAAAAAAATCGAGCGTCCGAGTTCTAAGGTGTCCCAGGGCCATTTTAGTGGACCAGGCCCAAATCCAAAGAACAGGCCGCCATTTTGAGAGTCCTCTTGCAGCCGCCTATCGCTGTAGCATCAAGAGCAGCCGAAACTCAGCTGAATGGCAACTGAAACGGTAAAGGGGCGCCCCACTACAGCAGACGAGCCTCCACCTAGGAAGGCCCATTCACGCCGGCTCCCCCCCCTTCGGGCACCCCACGCCGTTATTCGGAGCAGTATTGTAGGATGGCCACACCAGTGCGGCAACTTGCTAGACATCACCTCGGTGGTAACCGAATCTCAACGCCTTGTGGTGTCTTCTATTCAAAAAACATTGTTATGCTGCCTTCGACCTATTCGCCGCAAGTGCGCACACAACTCAACTGCATAGCTTGCTAGACACCACCTCGGTGCCATCCGGATCTTGGAATGTCAGCACCTTTTGGTGTCTTCTCTTCAGAAAATATTGTTGCGCTGCCTTTGGCCCCATTCGCACATCAGTCCGCTACTGACACCATCTCACAGGCTAATGGGGCGCCCCACGCCGACTTTCAGCATTGTAGAATGACCACACCAGTACAGCAACTTGCTAGACATCACCTCGGTGCCATCCGGATCTCGGCGCCCCACTGCAGATGAAGTGCCTCTCAACTATGAAACCACCACGGTGACATCCGGATCTTGGCGCGTTGTGCTGCCTTCGGCCTATTCGCACATCGGTCCGCTACTGACGCCATCTCACAGGCTAATGGGGCGACCCACGCCGAGTTTCAGCATTGTAGGATGACCACACCAGTACAGCAACTTGCTAGACATCACCTCGGTGCCATCCGAATCTTGGCATCTCAACGCCTAGTGGTATCTTCCATACAAAAAATATTGTTACGCTGCCTTTGGCCCCATTCGCACATCAGTCCGCAACTTAGACATCACCTCGGTGCCATCCGGATCTTGGCATCTCAGCGCCTTGTGGTGTCAGTCAGAAAATATTGTTGCGCTGCCTTTGGCCCCATTCCCACATCGGTCCGCTACTGACGCCATCTCACAGGCCAACGGGGCGCCCCACGCCGACTTTCAACATTGTAGGATGGCCACAGAAGTGCGACAACTTACTAGACACCACCTCGGTGCCATCCGGATCTTGGCGCGTTGTGCTGCCTTCGGCCTATTCGCACATCGGTCCGCTACTGACGCCATCTCACAGGCCAACGGGGCGCCCCACGCCGACTTTCAGCATTGTAGGATGGCCACACCAGTGCTGCAACTTGCTGGACACCACCTCGGTGCCATCCGGATCTTGGCGCGTTGTATTGCTTCGGCCTATTCGCACATCGGTCCGCTACTGACGCCGCCTCACGTGCCAACGTATTTTCTCCGCATTTTATACCCTATGCCGCATAACAGGTCATGTGACTTGTTTATAAATCTTTTCATTGGTTCATTTTACTTTTGGTTTCCTAATGATGGAAGGCTTGATCATATGACCTAAAAACAACACTTTTCATTGGATGAAAACTTTTTTTTTTTCCCAAACGATGAAAGCCCCACCTTGTTTCTGGATGTTTCAGACTAAACTGGCGTCAGCATGAGAGCACCACCATCTCGTAGCTCCGTCGTGGTCATTCCGCGAGCAATCATGGCAGCCGCTCCCCACCAGAAGCCTGCAGGAGTCGGGGCCCCCAAAACTTTTGATGAATTCTCAAGGCGGAGGGGACGCTTTCGAGAATGGGGTCCAAGATCTAGCAGACAAGCGTCCGATTTCCAAGGTGTCCCAGGGCCATTTCAGTGGACCAGGCCCAAAAAGGAAAGAGCCTGCCGCCATTTTGAGAGTCCTGTGACAGCCGCCTATCGCTGCACCGCAAGAGTGGGCGCAACTCAGCTGAATTGCGGCTTTTGACACAGTGGACCAAAAACGGACGGAATGGCAACTGAAACGGTAAAGGGGCGCCCCACTACAACAGATGACACTCCACCTGGAGAGGCCCGTTCACGCCGCCTCCCCCGGGGCGCCCCACGCCGTTATTCGGAGCAGCATTGTAGGATACCAAAACCAGTGCGGCAACTTACTGGACATCACCTTGGTGCCATCGTTCTGCTGCCTTGGAACTATTCGCACAACAGTTTGCTACTGATGACCCACCCCCCGCGACGCCCCACGCCGTTATTTGCTGGGTGGCAACTTACTAGACATCACTTTCGTGTCATCTAGATTTCGGCGCGTTCTGCT
The DNA here is from genome assembly GCF_964261635.1 of Lissotriton helveticus. Taxonomy (NCBI): domain Eukaryota; kingdom Metazoa; phylum Chordata; class Amphibia; order Caudata; family Salamandridae; genus Lissotriton; species Lissotriton helveticus. The sequence continues at coordinate 1,705,351,988 of NC_136069.1, read as the reverse complement.
GCCTTGGAACTATTCGCACAACAGTTTGCTACTGATGACCCACCCCCCGCGACGCCCCACGCCGGAAATCTGGACGTTGTGCTGCGTTGGGACTATTCGCACAGCCGACCGCTACTTCGTTGTTTTTCCCTAAAAATGTTTATATGTTATTACTATTTTTGTTTTCTTGTATATATTTATAAATTATTAAAGTTTTATAATCTTACTACTTTGTCGGAGTGCTATATATTTTTAATGTGACACATAATTGTAAAAACCTTGATGTACAAAGAGTCATCCCTGGAATCTTCCGCTTCACGCTCGGTCCCCTCCCCAATCACAATACAGGATGGTTTTCAGATAATAGCAACGCTTCTGCTGTGACGGATCCCATCGAGTGTGGGCCTTGATCTACTATAACTCCTTTGAAGAGGGGTGATTCTTTACAGCTGTGGCCATAAACTACATCTGCAGGGCTAGCTGATAGCCTAGGACCGGCCTGGACAATCGGACACAGAGGAAAAGGAGTGTCAGA